>NC_046658.1:122685830-122701623 GCF_010883055.1 Belonocnema kinseyi
AATATCTTAAAATATTTTTAAATTTAGTTTAAATCTTGATTAATCACATAAAATATTCAATAATAATTTGAAATATTTTAAAATCTGAAATATTATTACATATATTATTATCAGCGTAGCAATATTTTGTATAGAATGGTTCACAGAAATTTGCAGACGGCCATGCACAGCTGTCGGTTATATTTCAGATTTTTTTGTAATACTTCCAGCTAGGTTAGCCAAGAGGCTTTAGGTGTTATAGACCGTGGGCTCACAACATAAATGGGAGCGTGATACGGATAAGGCCAATTTTCACATGAGATGTTCGTCTGATGATGAGGAACGTAAAAATGAGTGCCTGGCAGGTGTGAATGGATGCGTTCACCTGTGGCGACCTGTCAAAGGTGCGAATTTTTGGAAGTTAACTTACGTGACTCGGATAAGGTTGAAAATTGGTGTACATGTAGGGGCTGACATTAGAAATAGCACCTTCGCATTGCCAGGCACTTACCTGGATGCAAAAGTGTTGCCTGGCGAATGTCAAGTTTCCCAGAGCCAGCGTGGGTCATTGGCGTAGGCATTACGATGGCATTTTTAATGCTATAGAACTGCATTAAAAATGCAGCACGAAGAATTTGTAATGCCTACGCTCATGACTCACGCTGGATCTGGGAAACTTGACATTCGTCACGGTAATAAAGATCGAACGTATCTCGACGACAAAACATAAACTTTAACAATAATAAATAATGGGTATTTTAAAGTAAAGCGATTTTGTTGTTTAATTTTTATAATCATATTCATCTTTATTACAACTTTCTACGATAATAAGAAGCTGAGAACGTGACACTGATTATGACTATTTATAGCAGAATAAATTATTGTTTTAATTGAAAGTGGCTGACGCCAATTCATTGCACAAGACTTACTTTATTCGTGTACTAATTTTGAGCACACCTTCTTTTAAATTGCTAAAGATACAGCAGGTGATTGAAAAAATGGGAAAAAGAAGGAAAAATGCGAATAACTTGGTAAATATTAACATTTTGAACAAATACTTCTTATTCATCTTGGAGTATACATGTAATAGAGTACCTTTTGTCTCATAATAATTTTCGAAAAAATCACTCGTTGTCAATAAAAAGGGCTTTTTATTGTTATGGTATTTCTTTAATCGATGTTTTCTCTAAATATATCAATTTCATCAAAAATTGATATACCAATGAAAATATGCATCTCTGGGAGTGGACCAACTTTTCTTTCAAACTTTTCCCTGTAAAATCAATTTCAAAAAATTTCACCTGAATGTCCGGCGACTTCGAAGCCGCCTGGCAACACTTTTGCATCCAGGTAAGTGCCTGGCAATGCGCAGGTGCTATTTATAATGTCAGCCCCTACATGTACACCAATTTTCAACCTTATCCGAGTCACGTAAGTTTACTGCCAAAAATTCGCACCTTTGACAGGTCGCCACATGTGAACGCATCCACTCACATCTGCCAGGCACCCATTTTTACGTTCCTCATCATCAGACGAACATCTCATGTGAAAATTGGCCTTATCCGTATCACGCTCCAATTTACCTTATGAGTCCATGGTCTATTATGGATTAGGAATGCGAAACTTATAGGGTTCGAGCCCCAAGGCGAATAAAAATTTTCATAGCGTGCGATTATAAACAGTGTAGTGATTCCATTATATTTATTAAACTACCCATCGTATTCTCTACTATAAGATTACTTTTATAAGATTTAATGGATACTTTTTGTCCGTGTAATTGCCATAGTTGGCCCGATTTTGGTAATGGATATTGTACCAATAGTCGGCTAACATGGTCGGGCCAAAGTTATAATTTCGCTGTTGGGCCGACTTCTAGTACACGGTAAAAAAAATTGAGCTGTGACAGGGATATTATTCCTTATTATAGCTAAACATTTAGCTGAAAACGAACGAAGGAATTTAGAAAGGTCCCTGGATCAGCGAAAATGAATATCCTTGACCATTTTTCATATACCAGGGCTATCATATAGTCAAACCGCGAATAAGTATAGCTATAATAGGAATATTAAGAATAGGTGTCTGAAGCAATTATCGGAAGAGCGCCGGTGCATTATGGGAGCAGCGAAATAAAATGGCGACGGTCTAATCGGGAGCAGTGACAGTTGAGATTTACTTTGGATAATTAAACGCTTTTTACCACTTAAAATGTGCGCGAATGTAAATATTAAGTAGAGCTTATGATGCAGTAATAATAATTTACATTTGTTTCGATTGTAGGCGATAACTATATTGAAATATCAAGAAACGCGATAAAAACAACAAACTTGACCTTCAAATGCATTACACGGATTTCAGGGAAATTCCTTTTCGCGATACCAGACGAAAGATTGGCTACTGTAAGTTAATATATTTCTCTAACAACTAAATTTTTTTCTAATCTGCAGATAATACAATTATACATAATCTGTCGAAAATAATAAACTTTCGAACTTAGCAATTTTGTCCAAATTACTGATTTACGAGAACAATTTACATAAAGTAACTAAATGTTTGACTCTTCTAATTAAACGTTTTACCTAATCCAAGCGTACACTTTCTTTGAGTTTAATATATTCTCGAGTCACTCGTTCGCCTCAAGAATTTTTTTTCCGTGTAGTCATGGTTGGGTCAATTATGGTAGCCAATAGTCGGCAAACGGAGTTGGGCTATAGTTATCATTTCGGTATGTTGGCCAATGCCTGTTTGGCAAAGTTAGCCCAACTCCGAGAAAGTTGGCCCGACTGTGGCCCAATGGAAAATTTGCACCTGGGTTTTGGGTTTCAAATTTCAGTTCTCTTGGTTGAAAGTTCTACTTGCAGGTTATCTTTTGTGACAAAAAAATCCAATGTTTTGTTGAAAATTCGTCTTTCCTCAAATAAAAAATTCGTCTTTTTGCGTGAAAAATTGACCTTGTGTTAGAAAAGTCATATCTTTTGGTTGAAAATTCATCTTTTGTTGTTTAAAGTTAACTCTTTCTAATTCAAAAGTGTATTATTATATTTTAAGTCCAGAATTTATTTCATTGAAAGGGCAACTATTTAGTTATAAATGCAACTCATTGGTTTGAACAAATTTTTAAAAATTAAACTTTTTGGTTGAAAATACACATTTTTTTGGTTGAATTTTAATCTTTCTTGTTTAAAAATTCAAAGTGTTTGGTGACAGATGAATCTTGACCAGTTAAGGATTTCATTAGTTGGTTAAAATTTCAACTTTTTTGTTGAAAATTCGTCTTTGTTTCTTGAGTATGTGAAAAAGTTTTCAATGTATGTGAATGTTTTTAATTTTTTAAACGCAGGAATGTCGAAAGAATCTTTTTTAGACTTTTGAGGTTGCTTACTTAGTAAAAGTACTTTAGAAAAAATGGTATTAATGTGGAAAATTAGAAATGTTAGTGAAACAAATTTTTTTAAATCTCAGGTCTGTGTTTTTTTGTAAAATTACCCTTTTCAGCTGAATCCAAACGGCATTCTTAATTAAAAAAACACAAAAAAATTTCATTTTTTAAATTATTGCCTCCCTTTCTGGGGTACTTCAGATATGATAATTTTTTTCTTGTGTATTTTTTCCAGTACAAAGTCCTTAAATGTATAAAAGATTTCATAAATTCAGTTGGAAAAAGATCATTTGGAAAAATATGAAAATGAATTTGTGGGAAACAGGCTATCCTTTTTTATGACATAATTTATTTTTAAACGTGTCTAATTAGGTTTAAAAGACCGTTTTCAAAATTTTTATTTCCACTAGATAACACTCATATTTTATATCTCATATCTTTTGAGAAAATAAAAAATCATCCTATCACTTCTCATGGAATTGTTGAAAATAGCACTTTAATGGTTAATTGCTATTACCTAATAAATACACCAAATTCGGTGACACTTTTTAATGATGTCTTAAAAAATAAGCGTAACATGGAAAATGTGTACATTATATACACCACCAAACAGAGAGAAAAAATTTCTGTTACTGAAAGTTATCATTCATCAGAATGACCAGACACTTTGCTTTGCAAAATTAAAATAACAAGTATGATTTGAAGAATTCAGAAATACATAATAAGATGTGTATCTACAAAAATTACTAAAATTAAATAATTATTGAATAAAAATGTCGATAATAATTGTTTCTAAAATGATAATTGTATGTCTCTGTACACAGAAAAATCTAGAGAACTAAGAAGGCAAAGAAAATTTCAAATTGCGCTTTTTGGAACACGGTTCTTCGAGCCATTATGCCCTTGATAATATATTCTCCTCATTACATAAAAACTAGGCCAAATGAATTTATACGGTGAACAAGATGCAGAACAACGTGATGTACACAAAAATTTTGACACACCATCGCACATATGAAGAATATGTACGAAGAGGAATTGACGTAGGATAATGGGAAGGCTTGAAATTCTTTTGTTAGTAATATAATGAGCCATGCAGCAACTTAAAGCTACTAAATTCTGCTTAAAAAGTAATTAAACAACTTTCCCTTCTTGAAAAGTGAAAATGGTTACTCTCGTTTCCAAGATGTATATGTGTCGTAGGCATTTAGAAGTTTGAGGCATATGGTGTCGATTTTATTTAGGTATTCAGAATAATACTTAAAAAATCTTCTAAAGGTCTGATGCCTTTTCGGTAATTAGACGAAAATTACCATGAAATATTAAAACACACTTTAAACTCCTAAGATTTGATTGTTATTTCGATGCTTATCTAATTAATGAAATACACTTTTCTAAAATAATAGGACTAATGATTTAATGTCATATATCCATAAATGTTTAAAAAGGCTTTTAATTTAAGTTCATGTTTTACAGGTTTCAAAGATAAGTATGTTTTGCACCCAGGGCGAGAAAAGAGACTTTTTCGACGAGTTTTTTTTCAGTACGAATTGTAGGCTAGCGTTTTTTCCGTAAAAAAGTCCCTCTCCTCTTTGGTGCATGTGATTTTTTTTTATAACAAATGGATTATTTCAGACATTTCTCGAAATACAGTCATCATTTCAGCTCATATTAGATTTCGAATAAATGAAGCATGATTTACGGTAATTTTTAGGGTAATTTATGGTAAGTTACCATCAACTTTCCAAATTTCAATTTAAAAATGTCTATGAATTTCGGGAAATTTAAGCAAGATTTTGGATTATTTTATGGTAATTTCACAGGTAAATTGGTAAATTACCATAAATTACCCAAAATTCGATTTTAAACATACTATAAATTTTCGGGAATTATTGATTTTTTGGTTGTTTATGGTCATATTACAGGTAATTTATGATAACTTACCATAAATCGCCTAAAATTAAATTTTAAAACGTCCATTAATTTCCGGGAATTTTTCGGTCATTTATGGCAATGTTACAAGCAAATATGGTAAATTATCATAAATGACTAAAAATTTGATTTTAAATTTTTTATAAATTTCCGGAAGTTTACGACTTTTCTGGTAAGTTATGGTTATATTACAGGTAATTTATAGTCTAATTTATGGTAATATTACAGGTTAATATGATAATTACCATGAATTAACGAAAATTCCATTTTAAACATTTTAATAAATTTCCGGACATTCCTGATATTTTGTGGGTAATTTATGTTAATATTACGGGTTATTTATGGAAACTTCAAATAAATTACCTGAAACTCAATTTTTAAATTTATTCTATAAATTTTCAGGAATTTATGATTTTTTGGTAATTTATGGTAATATTACAAGTAATTTATAATAACTTACTATAAATTGGCAAAAATTAAATGAAAAAATGTACATAAATTTCCGGAAATTTTCTGTTATTTATGGTCATTTTACAGGCAAATATGGTAAATTATCATAAATTATTAAAATGCGATTTTAAACTTTTTATAAATTTTAGGAAATTTATGGTTATATTACAGGAAATTAATTAAATTAATTTAATTAATTAAAGGTTTATGGTATTTATGTTATTTATTTTGATAAATTTACGGAAATTTATGGATTTAAAAAATAATTAATCGTAATATTGCAGGCAATTTATGTAACTTACTATAAATTTTCCTAAATTCGATTTAAAAATGCCTATAAATGCACGGAAATTCATAGAAATTTTCGGTATTTTATGGTAATTCTACAGATAAATATGGTAACTTACCATAAATTAACGAAAATTCCATTTCAAAAATTTTCATAAATTTCTCAAATTTGGTGATAAATTATGTTAATATTACAGGTAATTTATGGAAACTTAAAATAAGTTACCCCAAGCTCAATTTTTAAATTTCTATAAATTTCCGGATATTTTTGGTAATTTAGGGTAATTTGATCAATTATATATATCAACTTTCCATAAATAACCGCAAAATTCTATTATCTGCAAACAAAAATGGCCTCTCTATTTTTACGCTGTCCTTATTTGAAGTAGATATTTTTTTGTAATTTATATTATTAATAATTATTAATTCATTATTAAAATACTATCAATCATTTTTAATGATTTTTTCATTCGTTGCCTATTCAAAATGTTTTCGAAACCTTTTTTGGGTAAAAGTTTTACTATTTGATTCAAAATTGAATTACTTTGTGGGAAATTTAACAATTTTGTTAGAAAGTTCTTGTTGGTTGAAACATGAACTATTTTGATGAATATTCAGCTTTTTGGGTTGAAAATTAAGTAATTGGATTGTATTTTTTCTCTTAATTGACTAAAATTTTTTGTTGTTGGAAAATGTATCTCTTTCTGTAGAAATTTCAACTTTTTTTGGTTAAAAAATTCCTAGATAAAAATTAATCGGTCTCGGTTGAAAATTAACTTTTTATTGAAACTTCAACTGCTATGTTGTATTTTTGCTTAAAAATTCAAAAGTTTGGTAGTATATTCAACTATTTAATATAGAATAAATTTTTTTTGTACCAAATTCTTTTTTTAAAAATGAAAATTAACTCTCGTAAATGCAAATTTAACCGCAGAATTTTTAAGTAAAAATTGGTCTTTTATTTAAAAATTAATCTTCTGTGTTGAAAATTCGTCACTTTTTGATAAAAATTAATTATTTTAACTAAAAATTTAACTTTTATGTTGGAAATTTATTTTCTCGGGTTGAAAATGTAACTTTTTTTGGTATAATATTCGTCTTTTTTGCTTTCAAATTAAACTTTTCGAATATATGACATAAAATCATCATTTATAATATTTTGTAAGAGTACCTATATCTCATTAATTACATTAAAAAAAAATGTTTAGGCATTTAAAATAATGGTTCTGTATTCTTCTGATTGCCTAAAAGAACGGGCACTTGATTAGTAGCATAGTAAAATTTAATAATGACATGGATACTTCTTTACATTTCAGAATAAAACTGTGCAATTGAGAATATCTAATTAAAACGAATTAAATCAATCATCACATTTACCCGTATTATGCTAATGTTAAAATATAAAATGATTCTTTTTTATATATTATGTTACTGTGAATATTCTTTTGCCCCCTTTTATTTGTCGATATAATTGAGAGGAACAGTCTCGTTTTTGCTGATTGGTTCCATTTTATTTTTATTAAATGTTTTTAATTGCAAAATTTTACTCTAACTTTTAAAGAACCATCAATTTTATTATTAAATTTCACTATTATACTAATGATAGAAGAAACTCTTGTTTTCTACATCAGAGTGACTTTTTGATGCCTAGCGTATTCGAACTTTTTAAAATGATTTTTTATTTCATACCTTTCAGTGCATCAGGTACATAAGTGCAAAATCAATATCCGTGTTTTCGATTTGTAATTCTTTTTACGAATTTCACTCTTGCTTTTCTAATTTATTAGAATGTAGCAGAATTTCAAAATTTAATAATTGATTTAAAGATTTTACTAATTAAAATTTTTTTCTTTTTAAAGTGCTTCAAGTTTTTTTTTGTTTCTGTTTGTATCATTTACGAGGTTCTTTTGTACCATACTTTCTTGCTCCTTTTTATTTTATTCTGCTGATCTGTCTATGGTAATTTTTATTTTATCTTTTTTCAGTTGTGGTCTATTTAACTAAACACAAAACAACCGGAAATGTTTAGGGTTTTTTTTCAATTTTAGGCAAATACTTTTACCTCACAGGTTGGGTGAAACAGGCATAATGAAGAACAGGGCTGCAGGAAACGGGGGTAAGGAATAATGGCTTTGCCATATCTTTTCAGATATAGCCTCTTAATCAAAACACACTAACCTCTGGAATTTTAAAAAAATAAGGCCGATATGTCAATTATATCAAAAACTACAATCGAACATAGAGAAAAAAAAATAAACAAACACATAAGTCTTTTTTCTGCTTCGAGTATTCATCTATAGACGTAAGACTTTCTTTTCCTTAAAATATCATATTTTGAAAATGAAAGATTTTCATTTTAATTTGTACAGTAATTAGTCTAACTGGAGTACTTTTTTTCTGTTTTAGCTGAAAGCAGATGGGAGGAATTGCATCCGGGAGGTGAAAGACCTCCAGCACTTCAGGAACATAGTGCAGTAGCTTACAAAGACTGTCTTTACGTTTTTGGGGGAGAACTTGGATTTTCTGCTGGAGTTGAAACACCGCTTTGGTGTTACGCAGTCAAGGTAAAAACTATTATATATAATAATTTTTCAATTCATTCGTTCACTTTGTCCGCATTAAAGCTCCTATGTTAGAAGAAGTTACGAAATCGTAATGTTGACGAGTGATGATCAAGTTGGGAGAGTATTACATAGAAAATTGAAGCTGGAAAGTTTTATCTGTGGATACCCATTTTTCTGGGATTTTAATAAATGTGACTTAATTTACATTCTTACTTAACCTTGTAAATTTCGCTAAACACTTGGATTTTTTTAGAAAAAGTTGACGGTTTGTTTATTCTTAGGACAGACAAAAATTTTATGAAACTGATGATGCTTATTATCGAATCAAGCAACATTTTTATAAATATATTTAGAGCTCGACATGTCCATTTGACAAGGTTCCAACTCGGAGAAACCAAATTAAAAGTTGCTAACAACTCGTAGACAACTAATGAAAAGGTGCTGCAATGTGTAAGGCGCTCATGTTCCTAATACAATTTGTAAGGAATTTCAAAGCTTTGAGAAGTCACCAGACGAATTGAAACCTGAAATTTCATTTTGTCTTTGCAAGTTAGCACATTTTCATTTTGTCTCTCCGTGATGGAACCTTATTATTGAGACACGTCGAATTATAGCTTAATAAAGGAGATTTTTGCTAGAACATACTATCGGCCATTTTTTTACCTCTCGCATTAAAATAGAACATTCATTTTAAAGATAAAAATTTGATCATATGTATACTACTAGCCATTTATCTTGCCTTTTAAACCTTGTGAACATGTTGCAATTTTATTCAGATGGTACTCTCCCGGATCTGTCAGAAAAAGAATATTTATATTTTAGGCCTCTTAGATCAGTTCTCGAAGGATATTGTTTAACATTCATCAAACAATATTTAAAAACTATGAATCAAATGCAACCATGTTATTCATTGTAACTAACTATCGAAGATAAACTACTACGAATAATTTGATTTATTTATTGTGGTAAAATGCATAGACTTACTTATTTTTTATTTCATAATGAGTGACACTTCTCATAAAACATGTAAAATATATTTTCGTTGGAAGTTAGAGGAATTAATTGTATCACATTTTTGAAGCCAAAAGTTTGACTAGTTCAAGGACCTGGTAAAAAAATGTTTGAAGAAATTTAATGACCTAAAACATGATAATCTGTTAGTGGAAAGGAAGTAAGTTTGACATCTTAGAAAATTCTCTTTCCACTTGGAGTTGTTGCGATTGAATGAGAATTTTTTAATTCAAATTGGAATATCAATATCTTATCATGTTAAATCGAAATAGCAATATTTTGTATCCGACTGATTTAACCCTCAGGTGGTAGAACGGGTCACAGGGACCCAAAAGTTTTTTTCCAAAAAGTTTTCTTATTTTTTTGCAAAATACTTATCATATGCAAATTATTTTCATGTATCGCCGGTGCTTAGGAGAATGAACCCGTAAGTTACATTGCGGTGAAAAAAACACTTCTTATCATAACGCCATGAAAAAAATTCATCTCTATAAAATGTGATAAACAAAAATATATGTCAGTAAGCACTGTAAAAAATACATATTGGTAAATGCTGTGAAAAAACACGTCTTGTATTAATACTGTAAAAAAAACCCGCATCATTTAATAGCCGTAATAAAAACATATTTTAGTACACACTGCGAAAAAAAACCATTTTTAAGAAAAGCCGTGAGGAAAAAGTTTACTCGTGAAAACGCTATGAATAAACATATTTTTTGTGAAAACGCCGTGAAAAAAAACCTTATTCATGAAAATACCGTGATAAGTAACTTCTTAAGAAGGCATCGTTAAAAAATACTTATGAAAGCCCTTAGGAAGCAAATCATTTCACATTGTTTCTTCAAGTAAATAATTACTTTTCTCTATTGTTATAATTATAATGGCTTATCGTTTTATTAATAATAAAATATGTTATATAATTTAACATTATATGCTTGTATTTTTTAGATTAACCCTTTGTTGCACATATTTTTCTGTTCGGTGAATTTACTTGAAAATTCTTAGTCGGGGTTTTTGGGGTGCTGATTACGAATATGAAGTCTGAATTTAGAGAATTTCAATTCCAGATGGCGGATGCAAGATGGCGATTTAAAAATTTAGAAAAAAGAGATAAATGAGTTTTTAAATCTCTACTCGGGTGGTTCTTGGGGTCCCTGATTACGAATATGAAGTCAGAAGTTCGAAATTTTCAATTTAAGATGGCGGATTCAATATGCCGATTTCAATCCGTTGAAAAAAGAGTTATATGAGCTTGAAAATATCTACTCGGGGCTTTTTGGTGCCGCTGATTACGAATCTGAAGTCAGAATTTAGAAATTTTCAATTCAAGAGGGCGGATTCAAAATGGCGATTTCAAAATTTTGAATAAAAAGATATGTGAGCTTGAAACTTTTTACTCTGGTTTTTTTTTGGGATCGCTGATTACGAATTTAAAGTCAGAATTTGGAAATGTTTAAATTCAAGATTGCAGATTCAAGATGGATGTTTCAAAATTTTGAAAAAAATATATATTAGCTTCAAAATCTATACTCAGGGGTCTTTGGGGTCGCCGATTACGATCGCTGATATACGATTATATTCTCGTAATTCTTCAAAATAGATCTCATATGGCTAACACTGACACATAAATTGTGGTTGACATGCTGATGAAATTTTTAAAATTTACTCTTACTTAGCGTAATCCATAAATTCTATGAATGCCTACATTTTTGAAATTAAAGTATTTAAAATCTTATTTACGATTTCGAAGATTTACGTATCAATGTAAACTAAATTTGATCGACTAATTTTATTTTTAATTTAGTAACTTGAAATCCGCAAGCAGCGTCTCCAAAAACCACGAGTATAGGCTTGCAAGCTCGTATATTTTTTTTTTAAATTTGGGAACCGGCATCTTGAATCCACCATCTTAAAATTAAATATGTATAATTTCTGAATTCGTATTCGCAATCAGCGATCTTCAAAACCTCGTTATACCAATTTTGAAAAGAATTTAACGTTTGTTTAGCATACTCGTCCGCCATATTGGATCCGCAATTTTGTTTTTGGAATTTTTGATATCGGATTCGTAATCAGCAACCTTGAAAAGTCCGTTATACCAATTTTGAAAAAACTCGAAAGTTTATTAGGTATACTCGTCCGCCATATTTGATCCGTCATTTTGTTTTCGGAATTTTCGACATCGGATTCGTAATCATCGAGCTTAAAAACCCGTAAGTAATCGAATTTGGCCCATTTCATGAACATTTTCTGATTTTGACCACCTTTTTCCGATTTTTGACCATTGTGTGGCAGCGTAAAACACACGATTTTAACTTGATATTTATAGTTTTTTGCATAGTCCACCAATAATACTTTTTTTTACGGAAAAATGATTATTATAGTTTTTTTCTTGGAAGAAAACAGTGTAATTGAAAGTTTTAACGAATACGGTTATTTTTCACGGCTTTTTCAAAAAGAAAGTTTTTTTCACGGTTTTTTCATGGCTAAGTTTTCTTTTCATGGCGTTTATAGGAATAAGGTGTTTTCTCAGCATTTATCGAAATATATTTTTTTCGTAGCATTTTACTGAGATGTGTTCTTCTTCACGGTGTTTTAAAACAATGTTTTTTTTTGCACAGCGACCTAATAAACCATTTATTTTTCACGGCGTCTTTGAAAAAGTTTTTTCTTCATAGCTTTATTTTGCAGGTTTTTTTATAAGCCCCGGCCATGCATTTTCACAATATACATTATTGAAAAATTCTAGACTACAATTAAAAAAGAACGGTGCAAAGTCTATTTAAACCAGAGATTTCTTGTTCCTCTAAAGTATTTTTTATATGCCGGAACATATTGGACATATGTAAAAACCTATAAGAATTTCAGAAATATAAATTAACGCTCTCATTTTTACTGCTGACAATTGAAGAATTTACAATTGAAAATTCATAATATTAAATAAACTTGTATATTAAATCTTCAACATTTTATTATTTTAAAAAATTTCCATCATTATATATGATATTATATATGATGTATAATATATTATATATCATTTATATATATTTTATATTTTCAAAGTTCAAAAAGCTTCAATTGCTACTCTTCAGAACTGTAAATCTTTTAAAATTGAACATCTTTTAATTTTGAAAATTAACTATTTAAAATCACGCAAGTTTTTATTTTAATAATAAACAATTCTGTAATTTTGATGATTAACATTTGAAAGTTCGTCAACTTGTAAAAGTTAGGGCTGATAATAAACCAAAAAAGAGTGAGATCATTTTTGTTGCATTTAGTTTTTTATTTTCTCGAAATCTAATTTTTGTAATCAAAATAAGAATACACTGAGTGTGGAACTTTTGATCTTCAAAATTATGTAATCTGTAATTTCTATAATTTAATTTCGAATTCTTTTCAATTTAAAAGATTTAAAAATTGAAACTGGATTTTTGATAATCAAAATCACCCAAATTTAAGAATCTTTATTTATACATCTTCTAAATTGAAGAGTTTTCAAAATGTATCACTTTAAAATTTCAAAATTTAAATTATCAAATTATTAAAATTGAAGAATTTTCAAATTTAAATCTTTAAAATATAAACTCGAAAATTTAATACTTTATAATTCCATAGTTTCAAAATTAAAGAATTGTCAATTTTCAACTCTTCAGAATTGCTGAATTTTGAGTTGTAAATCTTATCAAATTGAAGTCCTTTAAATTTTGAAAATTTGTAATAAAAAATACTTCGATTTACGTCATTTAGATTCAAATTTTTTTTAATTTGAAGCTTGAGAATTTAAAATATTCAAAACTGGATCATTTAAAATTATACACAATAATAATTGAAGGATCTTCAATTGCAAATCTTGAGGATGGACCTATTTCAAAAAGATGTAGATAATCTTATTTGTTTTAAAATTTAAACATTTAGAACCTAACTAGATGTCTAATTTTTAATTGTGAATATCTTCGAAATCGATCAGTGTTGAAAATGACAGATATAAGGAAGATTCAGCATTTAAGAATGTCTTTTAAGAACATTTTATTACGGTATAAGATCTCACATTAAATTTTTAATTTTTAAATTTCCTTCTCTTAGGCTAAACTCTTATATTTGAATGCACGTTACAGATTACTTAAATTCGATTCAAATGAAAATTTAAATTAAATAAAAATTGTATGCTAGTGAGGCATTTAAAATGACAAACGAGTAATAAGCACGCATAAAACGCTATTTTTGCTGGTTTGCATGATAAATTAATAAAAATTTCAATGAACAGTTGCGTGTCAAAAGATTTCGTGCCTGCCAGAAAATTGTAATTTGAGTATGCTTTCTCGCTGTGATTTAAAACCAAGTCAGGTCAGTATGTCTCTTATTCAGGGACTATGTAAATCGTACATCAAAAATTGTCCTCATTTCGTGAACTAATTTGAAATGTCAATGAAATGTGATTTTAATTTTAGGTCCAGTTTTAATTAAAATTTATTTTAAAGACTAAAATCTAATTCCTTGAATTTTTTTTACATTTTTAGTCATCGGAAACTTGAGTGGAACGTCCCTGGAATTTTTCTTTTAAAATAAAAAGCTTGTTTCGTGACACAAGGTGAAAACTTCAGAGAAGAGTGTTTGCCTGTTTAACATATTTGTTGGAAAATATTTCCCTTATAAATTAGCTCAGAAGTTTTCGATGGCTTCAAATCAAGCAAGACTTTTGATTTATTTTGTCCTATAAAGAAACTGTTAGATTAATAAAACCAATTCATTTGTTTTAGCCTTATTTATACATTTATAAATTATTAGAGAAGCATTTGTCAAACTTTCAAAAAATCTTGCATGGACTTCCATGATATACCAGTAATGTTTTTTAAGCATTGTATGCAAACTTTTGGTATGTTTATGTAAGGATTTTCTTGGTATTAGAAATATTTGGTTTATTTACATAGGGACATTTTTGTTGATAATAGAAATACACCAGTGTTGTAAATGATGTATTAGCTTGCATTTTCGATATGCATCGATTGACCAAATAACGAACTGCCCTTTATGGATGGACTCAATTTTCTGGAAATAATATTTCTGGTTTATCGGAAATTTTAAAATAATTACATTTTGAAGTCAGAAAATTTATCATAAACGAATATTAGAATATTCAAAGCAACTTAGGAAAGGAAGTGCTAATAAAAAGAGGACAAATAAATACATTCATTATGAATACACCCAGTGTAGCATTAGGTTTACTTTTTATTTTGTTCATCTCAAAGTACTTTTTTAAGTAAAAATATTTATTATTAATTAACAAGCCATTTTTGTTGTCTTCTAACATGTGTAATTTTTCTTTCTATTTTCTCTAATTCCCAATGATATATTGGTGGCTATATTCGAGAGTTTTATTTTGAATGTAGAAGAGATTCTGAAGAGCGAACATGTAATCTTGGCAATCCCCTAACTTTCAATATTGTCGCAAGCTGCCAATCACTGTTCTTCGTTGCAGAGGGTCCTGCAAACTTGTTACCGATGTTGTCGCTATTGATTTACTGGTTTCTCCTGAGGGACTGTATCCGCCGACCCCAAAATAAGGGCTATTGCCTTTTGAGTCTTTAAGTCCTTTTTTCGTGTTACAAAGTTCTCCAGTTATTTTTCAAAAAGAACATTTTTCAAAATAGTCTTAGTTGGAATTTTGTAAAATTTGGTTGTTATCTATTGGTCTTTTATTGCGCCAAATGAAAATAATCTCATTTAAGATCTTAATGAAACCTGCTTTCTTATAAACCATTTTATACATCAATATCTGGTAAAAAAAACGTTAATAAATCAATAGATTTATTATATTATTATTATTATTATTATTATTATTATTACACCATTAAGCCATTTTCCTTTCGGGGTAGGCGTGACTCACTCGGCAGGGGAAAGGAGTAGTGTGTGGAAGGGATAGAGATTTTTCAGATTGATCCAGAATTCTCGTGCTATTTAAGTAAATAACACGTTCGTTCTGCAACACTGCTCCGACCCAGGTTGCTGATCAATCTCTCTAGCAATCACCCCAAGCGAAGAACCTCACGAAGTCGTTGTGTAAGGTTCTCCACCTGGGTCCATTAATAGCCAATACACTTGTTTCGTTAGTCGTTCATTTGGCATTCTCTCAACATGTCCGAACCATCTTAACCGATTTCTTTCCCATGTGTCTACTAGCGTCTCTTCTGCA
>NC_046658.1:122701723-122703467 GCF_010883055.1 Belonocnema kinseyi
ATGACAAAAGGCATGCACAAGGAAAATCTAAAGGTCATGTTTCAGGCGACGAATGGAGACTGGGTGTTTGGAATGCTAGGGGAGTAAATGATCTCAAGGTAATAGAATTGCGTGAAACTATGGATGTGAAGAAACTAGATATTTTATGTGTGCCCGAAACAAAGAAAAAGGGATGCGAAACTAAAGACATAAAATACGGCGTGTTGAAAGGCGGATTTAAAATATGGTCAGGAGTAGACTATGAATCACATGGTAAACAAGGAGTAGGTCTCATTTTGAATGAAAGAGCAAAGCAGCATCTCGGAGACCATGGCTTCGTTTCTCCCAGACTGCTGTGGGCTAGAATGAAAGTAGGAATCAGAAGACTATTTATTATAGCATGCTACGCGCCGGTTGATAGTGATCCTAGAGAAGTAAAAGACGCCTTCTGGGACACTTTAAATGACACAATAAACATCTGCGAACATGGGGAAAGAATAATTCTACTAGGAGACATGAACGGTTGGGTGGGCACCAAAAATCAGGTTACAGAAAGAGTATTAGGTAATTTTGGGGATCCAAGAACAAACTATAACGGAGATAAATTAGTTGGTCTATGCTTAAAAAGGGGTCTGTTTATTACAAATACGTGGTTTAGGCATAAAATGATCCACATGTACACCTGGTCTAAAGGAAATAGCCGCAGTATAATTGACTTCGTTGTTGCGGATGAAAGACTAAGAGAGTTAGTCAAAGATACAAGGGTCATAAGGGGTCCTGAATGCAATACTGATCATTACCTTCTGATCTCAAAAATTAACTCAGGTCGGGGTTGGAGAAAAAAGAAACCCAAGAAAGCAAAACAAACGCGAATCAAAATTGAGAACCTACAGAAACCGGATGTGCGAATAGATTTCGAAAATAAGATAATCGAAAGCATAGATAGGGCAACATGGGAGGACCGTATAAAAAACAAAGATTTAGAGGGCGCCTGGACAATGTTACGGGATATCCTTGTTAGATGTACGATCGAAGTGTGTGGTACCGCAGTTGTACGAAGAATGTCTGGTGATGCGTGGTGGAATGATGAAATCCAGGCTGCCCAAAAAGCAAAAAGAGAAGCGTACAAGAGAACTTTGAACATCGCAGGTCTTAGCAATGAGGAAATAAGTAGATATAGAAATGACTATAGACGCGAAAACAGGATACTTAAACGATTAGTTAAAGAAGGTAAAGATACAATTAGAGCAGAAGAAGAGATAAAAATACAAAACGACTTTGAAAGAAGCAGGAAACTACTTTATAAAAAAATGAAAGGAAACAAAAGTACAGAAAATGTCAACATGAGAAATAGTAGGGGGGAAATGGTATATGATGCAGACGGAATACTAGAGGCTTTCAGAGACTATTTTAGGAGAAAATTCGGAGATGAAGCTATAGGACACCAAACTGCGATGTTAAACACGATGCGATGGAAAACTCAATTGAAAAAGTCTGTGTCACTGAGGTTAGGGATATAATCAAGAACTTGAAAAACGGTAAGGCTACCGGGGTAGGCGGTATTAACGCTGAAATGCTTAAACACGGTGGCGAGTACATACCACATAGAGTTTGCGAATTGATAAATTTATGTTTCGAGATGGGAGACGTCCTTTGGGAAGTTCTGAAAGAGTATGGAGTCAATGGATGGATCCTACAAGCTATAAAAACAATATATACAGGTAGCAAAGCGAGTGTAAGAGTGAATGGGAAATTGAGTGACTGT
>NC_046658.1:122703567-122728801 GCF_010883055.1 Belonocnema kinseyi
GGGAGGGTTGGGAGAGGGGGGGAAGTAGAACTGGAACCGAGAGAGTCGTCTTGGGTTTGTGTTTTTGTTTTCATGCTGAGAAGGTCACCAGCCTTCAGCAGCCTTGTGATATATGGAAGTTAGTATCCGGCCGTCTTCGTAACTGCATATCGAAGCACAATTTTAAGAAAGTGCATTTATACCAAATTGAAAATTTTCTATTTTGCTTTTTCTCCAACCGAGTATATAAGAGACCGCTCTCTTTCAGATTTGCCACGGGACTTTTAGAGAAAATGCAAGATAATGTAAGGGACGACTTACGACTGCGTCATATCCGAGAGTCGTTATTGGAGAAATATAAAATGTAAATCTAGAAAAAGAATAAAAAAAGACCAAAAAGTTTAATTTTCAAGAAATATTCAAATCCGAATCACAGCCAAAAACAGGTATTTTCGATAAAACAGTTAAATTTTCAACAATATAGATAGATTTTCACTTGAGAAGAAAATGTCAAGCAACTAAAACAGATCAATTTTCAATCAGACATTTGTACTCCCAATTAAAAGAATTGAATTTTCCACCGAATAAAAAGAAGTTTTAAACGAAAATGATGAATGTTGATAGAATTGTCGAATTTTGAAGAAAATGATTCAGTTTTGAGCTAGGTAATATAATTTTTGACAAAAAAAGAACCATTAACAACAAATTTCATTGTAGGCGTCGCGAATAGAAAGAATAAGTATGCACACATATTCACACAAATATTCACACACACACACACACACACACACACACACACACACACACACACACACACACACACACACACACACACACACACACACACACACACACACACACACACACACACACACACTTATTATTGAAAAAAGATCAATTTACTCAGTTACTAAGTCATACGGCTTGAGACTCTTTCCTTTGTTGTCATCCTTTTATAGTATTATGGACCAAAAAGTTTCGAAGTCAAATTAGACTTTGTTTAGAGGTATTATTCATAGTAAAACTAGCGATATGATCAAGAGAAACTTATATTAATTCAAATAAAAATATTAATTGTAAATACGAAACATATACATGCACAGAAAAAGCTGTTTGGCATAATCTTCTATTCTTGGCTACAAATTTATTTACACATATTATAATACCTTATTATAGAAAACAAAGATCAATTTATCCAATTAATAAACTCCATCCTAAACTTGGTATGCCTCGAAGGATCCTTTTTGTAAATTATTAGCTGTTTGCCGTCTCTTTATTAATATAATGTGTTTAATATTAACATTTAAACTGTATATCCATACATGGAAAACTTTTATATCTAAATCTAGGACACATTTTCTCAATTTATCTATTGTTTCATCGAAGTTTTATTTGTTCTATATTTTTTTCCGGAAAGACCCTACAAAATGCTTTTCTGTAACGTTATTACATTTTTTACCGGTTCTCTAACCACAGCAAAATTCTAAACTGGCTTCGAAACTTGTTGAACCCTAGTAGTATAAAAAAAGGCGAAGGAAGAATAAGGAAAGAGCGAAAGTTTGGTTTTGATTGATCCTTTTTTCTCTCTCTCTTTTTCTTGTGTACATTTTTCTCTAATGAGCCGGAAAGATGGTAGTTTTACAGTGCGTGGAAATGAGGGAAGGCGAAGAAGGGTAAGTGATGGGAAATGAGCGGAGACGAATTGGAAGAATCGAGGAGGTTTGATGGTAAAAAAGTAAGGAAAATGAGAAAAATGAGGGGATAGGAAGTAGGGGAAATAACGGACAAGGCAGTAGAAGAAGTATGAGGAGGAGAAGTGGGGTTCAGCGAGGGCAAATAATGGGCGGTTAAGTAAGGGAAAAAAGGAAAGAGTGAGTGAGGTGAAATTAAGGAAGTGAAAGTAAAGGAAGAGAGGGAAAATTAAGAGAGAGGAAGTGGTGAAGTAAGGGAAAATGAAAAGAGGATAAGTTAGGAAAGTAAGAAAGGAGTAGGGAAAGTGAGGAAAATGTGTTAAGAAGAATTGAGGAAAAATGAGCAAATAGTAAGTAGAGGAAATTAGGAAAGTATGGAGAGATGAAGTGGTGAGTCGGGGTGGGAAAGTGATGGCTTGGGTAAGAAAGTTTGGTAAATAGAGTGTTAGCTGGGTAAGTTAAGAGGGGGAGAATTAGAGGAGGAAGAATTTTGACAAGGGTAAGGAAGTAGACTGAGTAAGGAAGGGAAAGTAGGATGTTTAGAAAAGGGAAAGTAAGCGGAAAGAGGCAGTAGAGAAAGCGACGGAAGATAAGGAAAGGGTAAGTAGAAGAAATAAGGAAAGGGCGAGTCAAGGAAGTAAGGATAAATTAAGGGAGGGGAAGTAGAGGAAATATGAAGAAATCAGGGGAGGGGAATTTAAAAAACTACGGGGAAAGTGGAGAGGATGAGTAAGGAAGGTGAGAAAAATTATGGGAGGGCAAGTAAGGAAAGTGAGAAAAATGGGTGAAGGAGAACTAGGGGAAAATAAGGAGATAGGAAGGAGGGGAAATCAAGAACGGATGGGGAGAGGAAGTATGAAAAGTGAGGGAAAATGACGGGAGAGAAAGTAAGAAAGAATATGGAAAGTTGAAGTAGGGGAAATGAGGAGAGGGTAAGTAGAGTAAGGTGAGGAAGTTGGGTGAATTAACATTGTAATAGGCTACGAAAACCCTTTTTTTTAGGAAACGTGGCGCTTATTTTGCCTGAATTAATTAAAATAGAGGCGTTAAGCTTAAGATTCGTTCCAATCTAAATTATTTCCATCCAGATTATTATTTCCCCTATTTGGAAACTATGATCATATACATAGACTATTTCAGAATCAATAACAAACAAAAATTAATTTAGATGATGTTTTAGAGCTCTCATTCGGTTCTTGATCCAGATGGTTCGAGTTAACGGCGATTTTTCATTTTGATCCTATCACAGCATCAGCTTTCGATATCACGTATAAACTTCAATATGCATGTCGAAATAATAGAGAGGTGTCAAACAAAGTAATGATTTTGAAAAAATGATTTACTTTCATGTAGTTTCGATAATAATTAAATGTCGAACTTTTCTCTTCGGAATCAATTTATAGTCTTCAAATCTGAATTAGTACAACATTACTAGTTCAATAGTATAGAATCGTTTATAATGATTTCTTATTGGCCTGCATGTAAGCAGAACAGTCATTAACAAGCTTTACCCCGCAAAAGTGGGGGTACAGAAGCACCCATCGTGTTCGGCGTTCATTTACATTTAAAAAGTGACAAGTTACTTCATTAAACGTTCAAGAAACGTTTACCTACATCACTGCACGAAAATCCCTTTTTTCAGTTTTCCGTTACTTTCGGCCTTTTATTTTTTAAATATATTTTTTTTATATTGTCATCCTAAATAAGAAGGTATTGCTTTTATGCAATATTTTACTAGTCAGTTTTCACAAAATATCCACGTTTTAAGACCCCATTAGTAAAAAAAACTGTTTTTACGAAGTTGTCTTTCTGTTTATATATCTCTCTGAGATATATAGGTTTCTAGATTAAAAAATTTTATGTACATTGTACAATAGATAGTACTCGGAAATTTGAACAATCTAGTTCTACGACTTTTTCCGATAAAAATAAAAATACACAGGACCACAAATTGAAAAGAATGCAGGTGATAAATGAACGTCTCCTATACGTATTTTGAGGTGCTGGATTCGAATCCGTTGAGCTTTTACCTCCAGTACATCATGATTCTTGCGCAATTGCAGAAAACGTGCTAAAAATAGAGTTTGAAATGTTTTCTTATATAAAACTAGTCGGACATGTCTGTATCTATCAAATTCTGATTGAAAACAACAAATCTTATACCCCAAACCCAAAAACCGCAAACCCACAAACCTTAAAACCACAAACCCTAAAATCACAAACCCTCAACCCACAAACCCCAAACCTAAAAACCACAAAACCACAAACCTTTAAACCTACAAACTCCAAACCTACAAATCCTAAACCCTTAAACTCCAAACCCACTAATCCCACATCGACAAACCCTAAACCCACAAACCCTTAATCTAAAATCCCTAAACCCCAAAACCTTCAAAACCCTACCACAACACCCCAAACCCGCGAACCCCAAACCCACCTCTTTGTTGGTTATTCCTGGGTTCGGCAAAGAGCGAGTGATATTCGCTACAATATCAACGAATTTACTTTATGTCAACAGTTTTTCGGGTTTGAGGTTTGTGAGTTTGTGGGTTTAGGGTATGTGGGTTTCGAGTTGGTATGTTTGAGGGTTGTGGGTTCAGTGTTTGCGGGCTAGGGATGGCTAGGTTTGAAGACCAAGAATGTGTACATTTAAGATGAATACATGTAGGATTTGTAGGTTTGTGAGATTTTTAGGTTTGTGGGATTTGTGGGTTTCGAATTTAAGGGTTGTCGATTTATAGGTATGTGGGTTTGGGGTTTGCTTGTTTGGGGTTTAGGGCTTGTGGGTTTGGGGGTTTGAAGGTTTTGCGGTTTGGGGAGTATAGGATTGGGGTTTGTGGATTTGAAGTTTACAGGTTTGAGGTTTTTGCGTTTGTGGTTTATAGGTTTGGGGTTTGTAGTTTTGGGGATTTTGGATTTTTAGGTTTGGGTTTTTTCGATTTGGGGTATAAGCTTTGTTGTTTTAAATAAGAATTTTATAGATGTAGACATGTCTGACTTCTTTTATATATGAAAACATTGAAAAACTACATTTTTAGCACGTTTTCTGCAATTGCGCAAAAATCCTGACGTGCTAGAGGTAAAAGCTCAACGAATTCAAATTCATCACCCCAAAATACGTATAGGAGACGTCCGTTTATCCTCCGCAACTTTTTTTTTCAATTTGTGGTCCTGTGTTATTGGAGTTATATACGAAAAAAGATGAAGACACATGGTACAATAAAATGTTTAATAACAGAATTGTTTCTAAATTAGATCTGAAAATTCGCTTTTAACCTTTTTGTCTGGTGAGACATGTGGTGGGAATGTGTTCATTAAGCTGAAAGAGCTTTAAGAAAAGAGAATTCACAATAACTCAGTTGTCGATAGTTTGACCTTTGATTTTAAAAGTTCTATGTAAAAGGACGGGGGATGTACAATTACCAAGAGCGAAGCGCAATATCCAACAGGTGCGCACCCTAAGCGCGCTTAAACTTGCATTGTTATTTATATAAACTGCGACGAACCGTATTGTAGGAATTTTTCAACTCGCTGGATTCTGCTGGTACGTTCAAATTTCAATCATAATTTTTTTACTTATAATAGTGATAATTAATGTTAACCATGAAAATAATGAATAACGATGACAAATGTTCTGAGATTGATTAGTAAAAGAACAAAAATTACGAAGGTCACGAAGTGAGTGATTTTTCCCGCAGATAACGTTTTCCCGTTTATAACACTCCTTTCGGGCGGTCCCTTGAAGCGCGTTATATTGATATTTTACTGTAATTCAATTAGTAACAAAATCATGAGTGATTGGTTTGCTATTTAGAATTAATAGAAATTCTTCTTATAAGTAGATCAATAAATGATTTTAATGTTATCAGAAAACTAGTAGCTGATAATAAAATCATTACTTACTCGAAAAACGACGTTGTCTTCACTAGATAACTAATAATTGACAGTTATTAATTTAAGTGGTATAACAATTGAGCTTTGTATTAAAGATTAGTAGAAATGGTAACGAAAGCAGTCATTTCACAGCTTTATCTTTATTAGAAAACTAAAAATTCATAGTAAACTAGTCACTAATGTAATTAGTAAGAAAATTATGCGAGTACTTCATCTTTATTAAATAAATAATATTTTTAGTTCCATTAGTAAACAAATTAGGAATCAGTAGTTTTCTATTAAACATTAGTATAAGTGCTTACGTTATGAGTAAGTTAACAATTGTATTTTCAGTAGAAAATTAACAATTATTAGTCAAATAGATGCTAATTTAATTAGTGAGGAAATTGTGAGTGAATATTTTTCTACTAAAGATGACTAGAAATGCTTACTCACTAACTCTATAAATGAATTTATCTTTAGTATGAATCCAATAATTATTAGTATTAAAATCTTCAATACCTGAATTAGCAAGAAAAATACGTATACTAATTGAATAAATATACACATATAAATATATATTTAACTATGAATTAGTAAGTTTTATACTGAAGATTATTAATACTAGTTCACAGTAAAATCGCCAGTAATTTAGATTTACAGAGTAATATACATGATGAATAGTTTAGTGAAACTAGAAATAACAGAAAATATATTTTTCGAGCAAAATATTTTTTGAAATAGGTGCACTGAATGTATGAAATTAATGATCTGAAAAAATATGAGGTAAAAATGTCTCAATTATGATCCTTCACTAGACTTGTACCAGCCACGGGGGACTTTTGGAGGTAACACAAAGTAAGTACATTTGGAACTCGTTTCGGGTCCTGCCTGATAATTTGTTATTTCTACTGACAAGATATTGTCGTTTTTCCAAATCAGTTTGTGAAGACAGAATACTGTGAGGTCAGCTAGTATAATATTGGACGTTCGTGCAGCAATATTGGGTAATCGATTACTACATCAGGCGTAGAAAATATTACATGGCTCATTGGTCTAGGGAAATGCAGTAGAAGTCATTTAAACGAAAATATTTTAAAAAAATTTCTAGGCTTAAATTTAATTTTGGATTCATTTATATTTATATAATAAAATATTTTTATTATATAATGACGAAAGCAATATATTAAACAAGGAGGAGAGGTTTTCATTTACTGGTTAGATTAGGCGTTAGTGCGCCGAAATTGAAACCTGAAAGTCCGGGTTCGATTCTTGCTGCCGGAACTTATTGACTTTTTTTTAATAAAAATATTTTGTCATTGAAATTGTTTATTGAAATAGGGTAACTTTTCAGGAAAATATATTGAATTTTCGGATGCAGTTCCGAATAGGTGAACGTGACGATTTCCTTCACACTGCGTATACTTATGTATTTTGACGCGCTGATTACGAAAATGATAGTGAAAATTGGCGACTCGGCGATTTTCATGGTGAAATTAGCGAAAAAAACCATAAAAAATATGGTTTTTTGCATTCTCCATTGGTATCGGTTGGGTACCTACTCACGCTTTTCACCACGGGAAGATTGGAGTATTTTGAAAAGCATTTTTTTTTGTATCTTTAAATTTTTTAATTGTTTTTTTTTACTTTTATGATTTTTAAATATATTTTAATTTATTTTAATTAGAAATTCTGAACATATTCTATTTATTGTCTTCATTGTATACTCCTTATAAGTTTTTTTATAATAGTCTGCTGAGTATATTTAGTTCCCAGGGTAATATGCTTTTATGTTAGTAATTAATTCTTTAAACGGATCTGCAACTATTTTCTGTACGCGTCGCCGCCACAAAAATTCGCAGAGATGCTCTGCAATGTTGCTCTTACACACTCCTCCGCGTGAGAGAAATCGTCGGACCCACCGCCAAAATGACTCGATGTTTTGTGTGTGCGCTCCGGAATCGGGATCTACAAATTGATCAGAATGAGTCACAGTTTTATGGACAAATCCATGATCATCGAGATTAATGTATCACTTTCAACAATCGTTTTGGATTTCTGTCCCTTCCGCTACATGCTTTTTTATTAATGCAATTTAAGTAGCCTGATCTCTCTTATTACCGGGACAAATTTCCAACCGATAGTTGTAGGAATATCCTCTGCTGATCATTCCGAGAATCCATGATTCTTCTACTACACGTCCTCGCTCGTATTTTCGACGAACGATTTCAACAACTTCACCGACACCGCCGATGCGACCGTCCTCTTCAAAGTTGCTGTCAAGAGCAAGCATGCAGACCTCTCTACAAAATGAGAAGCGGTCTGAAACTGTTTCTCGAGAAATCGATTGATTGTTTATAATGCTGATTTCCCGGATCGTTTGTTCAAAATTAAAATTTAACGCAAAACAATACGTAATGAGCATACAGGCCGCTGCAGAAATGCGGCACCTCTCAAACCACGTGTTTTCTGCAACGGTAATACTGTGACGATATTTGTGTATTTTATAACAAAGGAAGGATCCGCAAACATGTTCAGACTCCACAAGAGTCATCTTCTTATTATGTTTTGAGCAAAATCGTTCAGATGGAATTAATTCGATTTGTCGCAACCACTGACGAGTTGTTTCCCTTTCTTGGAGAATCTTAGATAAACTAAAAATATTATATGTTTCAACCATCTTGACGAGGACTCAAGAGAGGAAAATCTCCAAAATAATATTGCACGCAAGAAACACACGCCGTTAAGTACTATGAGCACGGATGGTGGAGAAAGACCTGTCGCTCATTGCATTGAAATTTGTAAATTCGTTACATTTCATCAGATATATCTGTGATCTACAACTTTTATAGAAACGTTTTGCGAAAATTTATGTATTGGCTGAGATAAACGCAAAAAACCCAGGCATCCCAATGACTTGTCACAAAAATAACTTAGTTCAGGCACGACCCCCTTTCCAACGTGTCATGGGGGGCGGGAAGGCATCCTTGTGACTGGTCACAGAAATAATGTAAGGTCACACCCCTACCCCTTTTCCCACGCGTCGTGGGGGCGGGAAGGCACCCCTGTGACTGGTCACAAAAATAATGTGAGGTCACACCCCTGCCTCTTTTCCCACGCGTCATGGAGGGCGGGAAGGCACCCCTGTGACTGGAACCAGAAAAAACTTAGGAAACGGGTTCAATTACGCGTATAAGACGGGTTTCTGAGAATGGGGGACGGTTAGCACTCGAAAACGAAAAGAGCATGATTTTTATGGTTTTTTTCATAAAAATCGAGATATCACTAATTTTCTCGAAAACTATCACTTGTATAAAAAAATGTGTATTTCTGTAAGATCTACAACTTTTATTGGATGCATTTTGCGAGATTTTCCATATTGGCTGTGATAAACACAAAAAACCACATTTTTTATGGTTTTTCCGCGATTTCACCATGAAAATCGCCTAGCCGCCAATTTTCACTATAATTTTTCGTAATCAGCGCATCAAAATGCATAAGTATACGCAGTGTGAAGAAAATTGTCACGTTCACCTATTCGGAACTATACAAAAAAAGAAATTTTTAACAAATTAGTCAAATTCTTAAATTAATAGATGAATTTTCAATCAAAGGACATGAATTTTCAACCATATAGTTTAATTTTAAATTTTAAAAATATATAATAAAAAAGATGAATTTTTAAAAAAATGTATGCATTCCCTTTTAAATAGCTTATTATTCATCTTATGAAGAGAACAATTCCAACCAAAAATGAAATAGATACATTTTCAGAAAAAAATTCATATTTTCAACCAAAACACGTTTTAAAAAAAAGTTCAATTTTGAATCAAAGAGGTGATTTTAAACCAAAAATATAAAAGTTGACTCTTCAATTAAAAATAGTTGATTTTGCTTATTGAAATCTATTAGCTCAGTTCTCACGCAGGCAAAAAAAAAAACGAGTAACGTGTTCAAAAATTAAAATCTTTAGTTTATAAAAGAAAAATGAGAATTATCTATAAAAAGAAACATTTCTTGAAGTAAAAGTTGTAAAGGTTGAGAAGAACCCATTTTTTATTGGAAAAATGGTTAAGAATGTATATTTTGGGGTGATTAAAAAAAATTCTGTAGTCAGTTTGAAAAAAAATTAAATTAAAAAAGTCTCAGCTGCAGGATATGAGGCGAGACAGAGTGGTTATAAACTCGAAGTGCTACCACCTGATCTAACTGGGAGTTGAACGATTTCCATCGTGATCCTGGGAAGTGTATATCTTTTAACAAAGTTCCGAAGTGTTCAATTGAAATGATTGAATTTAAAAAATTTTGATGCATGCACAATCTGAAAATTATTATGAGAAATATAAGAAAGGGAAGTGAGGGAAAGTTAGTGGAGGGAAAGTAGGGGTAAATAAGGGAAAAATAAACTGAAAATCATGAAAGAAAAAGAAGAGGAAGTGACGAGAAATGAGGAAAGAGGAAGTGAGGGGAAAATTTTGGTCGGGAATTGAGAATTGGAAAGTAGGGGGATTGAAACGATGAGAAAAAGTGAGGAAATAAAAATTATGGGAAGTAGAGGGAATACGGAGTGAGAGAGTGAGGAGAAATGAGGTGATGGGTGTAGGGGAAGTAAGGGAAAAAACAGAAGGGTAATTTGTGGAAATTTCGGAAGGAAAGTAAGGGAAGTTATGGCAAATGAGGGGTGGGAAAGTAAGAGAGGGTAGTAAGTGGGGAAGAAACGCGAATGAGGGGAGGGGAAGTGAGGAAAAATGGTGGAATGGAAGTATGGAAAGTTATGGAAAATGAAGAGTAGGAAAGTGAAGGACGAGGTTATAAGGAAAATGATGTGTCAGAAGTAGGGAAAATAACGGGAGGAACATACCGGAAATTAGGGCAGGGGCAGTAGAGGAAGTATTCAGAAAGGGAGTAACGTAAATAGGAAATAAGAGGGATTGATGTGTAATGAGGGAATTGCGGGGTGGAGAAGGTTATTGTAAGGCAGGGGGATGTCTAAGCGACTTAATTAGCGTCTTAATAGATTACGAAACCTTTTTTATAGACTCACAGCACCTGCTTTAATTAATTTTTTTATGTTAGGAAATAAAAATCTAGTGTCGTGAATAGGCGCTCAATCCGCGTTTAATTACGCATATTGTTATATATCTTCATTATCTGACGACCAAAGCAATAAATTTAAGCATATAAAACAATTAGATGCGCAAATAATAAATGGAAATAAGTAATGAATTACTGTGAGCAATAAGTTAGTATTTTGATTGATAATGAATAATCTTGGTATGATATTCAGACAAGGTAAATCGGAATAAAATTGACTTCACTTGTCCCAGCAGGCGCGTAATTTGCGTAATTGGCCATATAATTCTAGTCGGAAATCATGAATTCTATCGTGCCATTTTGCGCCAGAGCACGAAATAGTGACATAAATTGAACTTCGTGTGGCTCTATAGAAACGACATAATAGCTTTTAATTATACAATTTCGATTCATCTACTCTGGGTCATGTACTGAATTCTGCATAGCTATTTGTTTAACGATTTGACAAGTCTCTTGACCTTTCAATTGAACATGTCCCGTTTTGCGATGCGCACCATTTTTCTTGGGAAAAAAATTTGGGATAAAAAAGAAATTTCAAAAACTTGATATTTTAGGTTTATTTATTTATTAGGAAACTCCTAACTTCTAACACAGCACTCACAACTCGCAAGAGTGGAAGAGATTAAAATAGGAGAAGCAGGTGGAGTAAGAGGAAATGAAGGGAGGAAAAGTAGGGGCCGTGAGGGGAAATGAGGATACCGGAATTAGTAGAATTGATGGGAAATGAGGAGAGGATAAGTAGTCGGAGTGGGGAAATGATGTTGTAGATAAAGTAAGAGAAAGTGTAGGAGGAAGTGAGAAGAGAAAGAAAAAGTTGAAAAAGGAAAGAAACACTGCACTTCTCCCAGTTTCCTTCGCCAAAATTTATTTTGTCTCTCCTCCGCTCATTTCTCATTACTTCCCACACTTCATCTTCCCTAATTTGTCCACACTTCCCTACCCCCGTATTTCCTTTCACTTCTCTCACTTCTCTTTTCCTCACTTTGCCTATATTCCCTTCACTTATTTATTCTATATCTAAGCCCCTAATTTCCCGTTCTTAGCTTCTGATCATTTACCCTAACTTTCCTCTCTCCTTAATTTCCCAGCCAATACTATCTTTCCCCATTTTCCTTCCCCATCGCTTACTTTTTCTTCCTTTAGCGTTCGTAATTATCTAACCTTATTTTCTCTTACTTCACAGCCCTTTATAACTCGTAATCTTCCGCATTTTCCTTCCCCGTACCCCCCTCCCATTATTTCGACTACTTTCCTACTCCACATTTCCCATCACTTCATCTACTTGCTCTCTCTTCATTTCTCATTACTTCCTAAACTTCTTCTGCCCTAATTATTCCTCACTTTCTCTCCTCTATTTCCTCTTACTTCTGCTAGTTCCCCTTTCCTAGCAGAAGTACTAGCAGAAGTAAAAGGAAATAGAGGAGAGAAAGTGAGAAATAATTAGGGCAGAAAAAGTGTAGGAAGTAATGATGATAGAGATGATAAGAGAGGGCAAGTAGATGAAGTGATGGGAGATGTGGAGTAGGAAAGTAGTCGAATTAATGGAAGGGGGTATGGGGAAGGAAAATGTCGAAGGTTACGAGTTATAAATGGCTGTGAAGTAAGAGAACATAAGGGTGGATAATTACGAACGCTAAAGGAATTTCCCTAATTATTCTTCACTTTCTCTTCTCTACTTCCTCTTACTTCTGCTAGTTCCCCTTTCCTAGTTTTTCCTACTTCCCTACCTTCATTTCCTCTACACTTTCTCCCATAATTTCCCCTCACTTCCCCTACTTCTCCCATTCCCTCACTTCCTCTACTTCTCCTTGTCTCATTTCCCCTTGCATTTCCTATTTACCCTCTCTTCATTTTTACATCATTTCCTGTCCCACTAGACCGAAACTATAAGGGTTTCTAACCATGCCTAGAAAACCCTTAACAAAGATAGAGAAATTTACACAGTTTCGAGAAAAATTAGAGGAAAAGAGGAATAGGGGACTGAATTGATTTTTGCGATTTTTCTTGAAAAATTTATTTTGAATTATGAATTTTGGTATGTGATGATTAACTTGATTTTAGTTACAGTTTAGTGAAGCTTACAAATGAATTTGTAGGGTTGCCTTTAACTTTTCCCTAGGCTCCCCTTGTTCAATTTTTCATATCCTGCTCTCAGCTTATTTTGAATAGATCAAATTGTACATTTATACGTCAAGGGTGAGGATTTGAAGCAATATGGATGGAAATTTTCGAGACGTCGTCAATACTTGAAGGATTCTTCGTCAAAGGAATATTTTATGGGAAATATTACTTATCTACTTTAAGGTAACACCATTTTTTAAATAACAGCGATTTCAATCGTATGTCCGGAGGAGTGAAAATGTTTTTGTTTGATAATAAATAACTTCAGGGCAGATATTACCTTATCTACTTTGTTACAAAGTTTTAAACCAACTCGTAAATTTTTTATGGGTGCGCTTCTGTAAGTTACAGCACCAAAGGGAAATAACAGAAGTGCTAACTTTTGATGTTGATCTCTGAAAACACAAGTAAGCTTTCCTTTATTACACTCGCTGTTTCTTGTTTTCAAAATATCTAAATTAAATGTACCAATAAATATTGTTAATTTTGTTTTGGAATTGCGATTAAAATTAAAGCGAAACATTAAATGCTAGTTGATAATTTTGGTCCCGAAATTGGATCAAAATGATATTTAGGGCTTTTATCCATATTTATTATCGTCGATTTGATCAGTAAATTATGCTTTAACATGATCTGATTCATTCTTAAGATCAATTGCCTATCATGAATTCAGACAGAAAAAATGTACTGTTTTATGATAAAAAATTTCTTTTTCATAATAGGACTGTCCGCCTGAAAGCCTTGGAGCGTTCAGGAAATATAATCTTAAAATAATAATAGAGTTGGGTGTAACATTGAGGATTAATATTCGTAGAAAACCTGAGGTGTCGAAGATATATTTTTATTAAAATTTGACTTAAGTGTGCATAATAAATTGAGCAATTACAGAAAAAGTCTATTGCGCTTAACTCGATCCGACCCGACTGGCATATTCACTCCAATTCTGATTGATATTATTAACAATATTGCTTCCTTTAAATTTATCTATATAAATCGCTATATATAATTATAAATTAAGTGTTTAATTTAATTAATTAATCATTTAATTCAACGGGTTTGTTCGCACCCCAACTCTCAACATAAGTTAGGCTTGTTCGAATTGGCTTCAGATCATCTTCTCTTAGCTTAATTATTTTGCGCCTACCATTGTATAATGCATGAACGTGACTGTTGATGACTACGCCAATGATATAACCATTCGCTGTTGTTGCAGCATGGAAATTGTTTTTGAGAATTGGAATGAATTTACCCTCTTTATTTTTGAAGAAAACATCATGAACGTCTTCCACTTCAGGAACTCGCGTGTCCATGAAATGAGGGGGGTGTTGTCTTACATCCCCTTCTGCTTCTATATCTAACATATTAGCAAGGTGAGGTGGACGTCCGGATGTACTGGGCTCTGTGCACGTGTTGGTGTGTTCACGCGTTCTTCTCGGTGAACTAAATTCTATAAAGTGAAATATAAAAATTAAATTACACCAAACTCTCGCTTTCAGTCCAGTGTCGGGGGTTGTCTTCAAATGGCCTTCAACTAAATTCGGGGGTATCAAAACGTAAACAGCAAGGGCCGTCTGAATCGTTTCCAATTGGAATGCATGCTATTGCGCAATATGCTTGACTGAGTACACGTGCCCAGCGGCCCTTCCAAGACAACTGTCGCAAACGCTCTCGCCCTAGTCCCCTGAGAAAGGCATCAGCTATAGGAAGGCTGAAAACGGGATAACTGAGAATTAAAAAATATTCTCAAACCAACCAAGTTCCTCTATGCTGACCTCTCTAGAGTATATAGTAGGACTCGTCAGACCGGAGCAAGTCGCATCGAAATCTTCGGAGGAAAGTATAATAGGACTCGTCGGAAGAAGATGGACTGACATACATCGCGGGGCGACTTACAGAGCAGTTTACGAGTGGGGACTACTTCCCTCCAACGATTTCGATGCGATGAGTTCCGATTCGACGGGTCCTACTTTAGTGACTGAAGTAGCACTCATCGGGGGTTAGTCCCTACTCTTACACTAGAGCATTCTTATTTGTGATGTCACGCGCTCTGACCGTATTTCGCTACACTTTGCACGTGTTGCTAAAGTTTCTTAAAATCCTTTTTTTTAGAAATGCAGAATGAATGTTTTTCAAATAGTCGGGATATGTCAAGGCCCGATAAATAAAAAAATTGAAACCTTTGATCCGTATGCTCTTTCAAAGATAGGTTTGAGTGAAAATGAGAGTTCAATGCAATCGGTCACTTAAATGGATATTGTGTAATATTTTATTATATCTCACAATTTATACACCGCAGAACAAGTAAAAGAATATAAAAACTTGCAAAGTTATACATTTTATGAAGATGATTTTGTAGTGAAAGTGAAGTACAAGCAGTTCAATAGTACTTTTCTACGTCTGAATGAGGTAAGTGGAACAATACAATATGCTTGGTTTTAATTTATTATTTTTAGTTATATCTTATGATTTTATATGAGTGTGAACATTAAAATTAAGTAATATTCTTGTCAAGCATAGCATTCGTTTCAATTCACGTTATCAAATTTCTTTGCTAATAAAAAATGTGAGTGCAGTTACTGAGCGATCTGCTCGCAGAATTAAACAAAAATCTAAGAGATATAAAAAGTTGTAAGATTTCATTCTTCTTTCCCACTTTAATGTAAAAAAGAGGTATTTTTACAAAAATGGATGAGAAAATATATTTTTTATGAAAAATTACGAAAATGTAAGACTTAAAAAACTTTACGAAAATTCAATAATTTTCTTATTACCAAAAAGCCAAAAAATACCAATTTCAAGAATATCTACTTTATCCTAGCAAATTTTTTATTTTCCCTGACCAAGAAGATTAATCTTCTATTAAAAAGGACAAATTTTGAACAAAATACGGTAATTTTAAACTAAAAAAGATACCCTTTTAAACCAAAATGAAATATAGTTATATTTACCGTTAGAGATTCAATTTACAAAAAAAAAGTTTTTTCAACTATGACAAATTACTAGAATTTACGAGTCCAAAAACTTAAAGAAAGTTTAAGATTTTTGCTAAGATGAAAAAGCTACTTATTGTTTGAAATGCATTGAAAATTCATGATATTTTTAAAGCCATTCTTAAAAATTATTACTAAAATTTGTTAGTAAAAAAATTAGAAAATATTTTATACTTCTTTTCAGTAACTTTTTTAGCAAGCAACTGATGGATCAATTGAAAATGCTCTTTATACTAACGGTAAATATAACTATATTTCATTTTGGGTTGTAAGTGTATCTTTTTTTTGGGTTGAAAATTCATTCATTTTGTTAAAAATGTGTTCTGTTTGGTAGAAGATTATTCTTATGGGTAAAGAAAAAGGAAAAATTTGTCAGGATAAGGTAGAGATTTTTAAAATTGGTATTTTGTAGCTTTTTTGCTTTAAGAAAGAACTTGAATTTCCGTAGTTTTTTGAATTGTACATTTTCGTAACTTGTTATAGGAAAACATAATTTTTTATAGATTTTTGTAACAATATCACTTATGTACATTAAAGTGGGAAAGAAGAATGGAATCACTAGAGCTTTTTAATTCTGCGAGCAGATCGCTCTTGACAGAGACTCCTCTTAACCTCAAAATTCCAATAAACTGCCATCGCATTTCACATTAGCAATGGAATTTAATAACGTATATCAAAAGGAATTCAATGCTTTCCAGGGCTATTACTTATTTTTAATGTTCATACTAAGAGAAAATAATATTTTATAACTAAAAATACTAGCTTAAACTAAAAATACTGTTTTTTTACACTAACCTCACTCACCAGAAGCAGCAAAGTACCATCGAACTGCTTGTACTTACTTTAACATCAAAATCAGCTTGAAAAAATGTATAAGCTTCCAAACTTTAATAGGCTTTTACTTGTTTTGCAGTGTAAAAATTGTAAGACTTAATACAATATGGCACTATATCCACTATGGTGACCGAGGGCACTGAACTCATATTTTCACTACAATCTATATCTGTAAGAACATGCGGATCAAAGTTTTCCATCTTTTTGATATATCGGGCCTTGGCATCCCTAGAAAATTTTGCTAAATATTTACTCTGCATTTCGAAGAAACAAAAGCAATTTTTTAAACATCCAGAAACACACGGAAACTATAGGGACTTACAGGAAGTGTTATTCCCTCAGTGGTCCGGCCATATTAAATTTGTATTACTTAATGAGAATGTTGTATCGTATGGCGTCTGCTGCGACCATGTGCGCGTGCGCCTACCCATTATACCGATTATATACACATATTCTTAAACTTATTTATCAAAGAATTACATTGACATTGGTTAACATAATAAAAATAATCATAAAAAGCATATCAAATCTTCATCGTATGTTCCAGAAAAAGTAGGAATAACCTTTCTACATTAAAATTGTCTCATATTAAAACTGCGATAGAAAAAAATCATTGTCAAAGAATAAGTTTCTGAGACATACCTTTAAAGTTTAACAATAAATATTTTTGTTTTATTAAGCTTAGTTTCAAAAATCCCTTTAAAACATTGCAACTTCTGGCCCCATTTTTCACAAAAACCTAAAGCGAGGGACAATTTTGACTTCCATATTCGGATTTATTGTATTCAAATCTACGGAAAAATATTTCTTGATCATAAAAACCCAGACCAATGTAAGTTTGTGTAATCAGTATTCTGTCTTATGCTTACGGCTAATGTCATTGAAATTACTAAATTTACTAAATTTTAGAAGAGTTCAGTGAATATTCACAAAGATATTACACGTGATAGGAAAAGTGATCTTGGTATGGAGAATGAAAAATTATTATATATTACCAATAGAATGTGGAAACACCACCAGAGCCAGGGTGCAGAAGAGACCAACATTGATGGTACTCATTTTCTTTAAATGGAGCAAACTGCTATGTGGAGAATTAAAAAAATTGATTATACAATATGAAACTGGTATTTTAATTCTCATATTTTTATGTTTGTTCTTACAATTCAGAGGAAGTATGTTGTTTGCACATGTTCGGAGCGTAAAGGCAACTATACTATTGAAAGATACACATGGTAATATTAACGTTATCAGTTAGCGTCAACAGTATCATTTGTTTAAAATATATTCATCGATATAAAAAGACAATGTTATGAAGTTATATTGAGTGATATAGAGTCTAGCACATGAAGGTTAAGAATTTCCAGAATACAGAATTCAGATAATATCAAATATATCAGAAGCTACCATTTATATACATCGATAAATGACGATTCCGCCGCGTGGCTGAAGGGAAGGAGCAAAATCCTCAACATCGGTGAGTAAAATTCTCTCCATGGTTACCCAATAATGTTGCTCACTATGTGAAAGTTGTGTTGGGTGAGGTTGGGTTTGTTATTTTTGATTGTAGTAGTTGTTAGTCGTTACGTTAATTATGTTGATTCGGCGAGGTTGTATGGTCTCTGGTATCGAAATACATTTTTTTAAATAACTGTTCTGCATGATGATTTTCGTTTTTATTAGAGAATACTCGTAAGAGATCCCAGTGAAGAAGTCAAGAAGAATTTACCCATTGGCTCGACTTTGCCTCGTCTTCAAGCTGGTTTTGGGTCTTCACACTCGCTGTGAGCAAATCGCCCATTTTCCCTCTCGTATTATAATATATCATTTAAAAATTCGTTTATTTTTATTTAATTGTTTTATATTTAAAATTAACAAATTTGGTTGAAAATTTAACTTGATTGTTAAGGATTAAGCGACGTACAATCAATATCAAAAGTCGCTTATCTTTAAAACGATTTATAAAATGAACAGAAATAGATCTATTATTAATTTCTGTAAATCTTGACGGAGGCTTCTGAGCACACTACAGAAAAAATGCAGTTTAAATTTTTTCATTTACAACTAGTTATTTAGAGGTTTAATTTCTCCTTTCTCTTTAGAGAAAAGTTACTTTTTAATTTTTCACATTTTAAATTTACATAACAAATTTTAATAAATAATGCCCAAGTAGAATTGTAGAGAAATCTTTAAAGAATGAGGATAATTGCAACCTTTCTCTAAAGAGAACGCAAAAACTAAAACCCTAAATAACTAACTAAATAATAAATTTTAACCTAAATAATTTTGTCCCAAATACATTCAGACGCTTTCGTCAAGATTTTCAGAAATCAATAGTACGTCTATTTTTGTCGATTTTATAAATTATTTTGAAGATTGACGACTTTTGAAATTAATTGTGCATCTTTAAATATTTAGTTTTATGGTTGAAAAGGAAACCATTTATTTTTATTCAGATATTTGGCTAATAATTCATGCATTTTGTTGAAAATTGGTCCTTCTTTGCATATTATTAATCTTTTTGGGTTGAAATTAATTTTATTATACAAATTTCATCTCTTTGCTTAAGACTGTAATTATTTGTGATGAAAGTTACTTATTTGTAGTTGCAAAGTCCATTGTTATATTTTTGTTGACAATTTTTCTTTTTTTGTTAAAAATGATGTCATTTGGTTGAAAGTTTAATTTTTCGTTGAAAATCGACATATTTGTAAGGAAACCATTCCTTTTTGTTGAAAATTCAATTTTTTTGTTAATATTTGATAAAAAGATCATTTTTTAAATTGAAAATTCATGTATTTTGTTAAAAATTAGTCTTTTTTGTCAAAAATTAATATTTTTGCTTGAAAATGTACATTTTTGAATGAAAGTTCATATATTTGATTGAAAATTCAATGGAGCGTGAATTTATAAATAACATATTGTTAAAAAGGCAGTGAACATATAATAATGGCAATTTTTTTAACGAAAATTCAAGGAGAATCATTTGCTTGTAAACTGAGAAGAAAAAAATTAGTTTCATTTTTGCTCAATTGACAATTTGTTAGATGAATCGATGTTTCTGTAAACATATACATTTTCCAAAACCGTTCCATGATTTTTAAAACGCAATCATCAATATTTCACGATTCACCGAAATAAATATAGAGTGTTGATACCAGCTGTTGTCGAAAATCACATTTCGTTATTTCTAGGAGGGATAAGACGGGTTTCTCCTGAATATTAGATGTGATGGGAATCGATGTCCATTTCGTTTCCCAGCCCTCTTGATGCAATAAACACACATCACATACAATAAAGAAAAGTATAAAGTAAAATTGAAAATTGGATAAAAAATAGCAACTTTAAATCATTAATTTTAAACATTCTAATCCAATAATTTTTTTTAAAAACGTACCTATAAGGGAGCATCCACATATTATGTGGAACTCTTCAGTTAAAAATCCATAAAAAAAATCAAAAAGTTTAATTTCAATAAAAAAGGCGAATTTTTAATTAATTTTACATAGTTGAATCCTCAAACAAGTTTTACGTTAAAAAGTCAAATGTTCTATAACACAGTGACTTTTCAACCGGAAAAAAAGAATTGCTAAAAAGAAAGTTACTTTTTAGTCGAAAAAGATTAATTTTCAATAATGTAGATGAATTTTTAGCTACAACAGGAATATTTAACCAAAAATAGAATCGTTACGTTTGAAGTTGTAGAAACTAATTTAAAAAAAAAGACAGTAAAAAAAATTTTCAACCATTTGATTCCAACTGAAAAATACGAATTTTTAACCAAATACATACAGTTTTAAATAAATATTTAATACTAACGAAATCAACTTTCAAACAAGTAGTTGAATTTTCATCTAAAAAAGGTCAAATTGGAACAAAAAATGGAATATTCAAATTTTCAGTGATAAAAATAAATGTTCAGCATTGATCTAAAAAAATCAAGAAAAGAGTTCAATAAAGAGATAAATGTTCATTTAAAAAGTTTATTTTTCAATCAAGAAGTTTAATTTTCTACCAAGAACGTGTTTGTTTACAAAAAAGATACATTTTCAAACAAATAGTTAGCTTTTTAACTAAAAGTGATAACATTTCAACAAAAAATAGAATAGTTTCATTTTCAGTAAAAAAAATTTATTTTTGAGAAAAATTGAATACGCAGTTTTCACAAAATATTAAAATTTTTAACCAAACATTCATCTTCGTAATTAATTTCAAACTCAAATATCATGATAGATCGTTCAGTTCAAATTTAGCCAACAAAATAACGGAAGAAAGCGAAAGTTTCTTGAAAACAGGTATTGCAATTATAATTCTTGAAAAAAGGGGAAAAATCTATAGACGGCCCATAATCTGTTAAGTTAATTTATCGTCTGAGTGAATATTTAAATTATATCAATCTTCTCAGATGAAAAAAAATAATTAGAGAATTTAATTTAAAGTTTTTTATATATATTTTTAAAATAAATTCTGTTAATAATAAATTCAGTTAATTGTATACCTAATATAATAGAGTTTAATCATGCAATGTTTGTATGCATTTTAATCAAACAAACCGGATTTTGTGACCAGAGGACAAAATTTGACCCACGTGCTCGGGTAGCAATTAGCTGAGTGAGGTGCGTTCCACTGATTAGTTTTCTAGCCGAAACAAGGCTGTTATTTCGGACGACTGAACAAATTGTATGTGTGCTATCGCTATCCAGTGAATATAATTTAAACCGCATTTTATTCAAACTCAATATTTACATAACATTTTATAAACAATTGTAAAATCTTATTAATTGATTGATATATGATTGATTAAGTTAATGGTTGTGTCTTGTCCCCAAAAAGTGAGAGAGTTAAAAAATGAACTTGACGAGGCGCCTTAAAAATTTGAGACTAGTCAAGCTTATAAAAATTATTTGATTATTCATGCCGAATCTTAATATATAAAAAATAATAGAGTCATTCGCGTTTTTTATATCGGAAATCGGTTATTCTAGACAAAAATCATTTGATTTTACAAATTAATTTTATAATTTTAAACAACCATTAAAATCCTGAATGACTGTGAACCCTGAAAAAGTCATCAGTGAAAAAATATGTATCTACATTTTCTAAATACATAATAGTATTTTAATCAGTGACAAGAAATCAAGATGAAGTTTCGAAATCGAATTTTGAACTCGAACCTAATGTCTTAATAAAGACCAATCAGTCTTTGTCTCGGGCTTATATCAGACGATTAGGGAACCCTCCTCAGAATACGAGATTCCTGAAGACATCAATTCGAGACTAACGAAGACAGATTTAATCTATCACTGCATTCACATGCCCCATTCTTTTAAGCAAAAAACGAAAGATAAATCTTTTCATATTATAAAAAGATCTTATTAAAAATATAAACCCATGTTCCGCATTCCCCCGTGTGTCATATTACCAGAATATCATATTATCCCAAACATACTATCATAACCAAAAAAATAGACGAGATGTGCCACGTTACCCCATGCACCATATTGCCGCATGTGACATGCTTCTCTATGTGCCATATTACCCCATATCCCATATTACCATATGTGACTCGTTGCCTTATGTGTCAAGTCACCACATGTGCCATATTACCCTAAGCGTACTACTCTAACCAAACAGATGAATCCGATGTGCAACAATTATCCCTTGTGAAATGTTGCCTCATGCGCCATATTACTTCATGTGACATGTTGTACTATGAGTCATATCACTACATATGCTATATTACCGCATATTACAATAAATATACTATCCTGACCAAAAACATTATTTCCGATGTGCAATATTATCTCACGTGAAATATTACCTTATCTAACATATTGAACTATGTGTCATATTGACCCATGTGTTATATTACCCCACATCATATTACAGAATTTTTTGTTTGCTACTCTAAAAACATAAACCTAAATTTGTGACCCTCCTTATGCATCTAAAAAATATAGTACAATCTCTGGTATAATATTGTACCAAAAGCATCGATCCAAATTCACATCAAATGTAAATGCAGTATTTTTGTTAAATAAAGTCTATTATACAACAAATACCATGGTGAGGACTTTCTATTTGTTCAATATCGTATAAAAAAGGAGCTATATATAATATTCGAGCAGCTTGTGTTGTTTAAGAGAGGTTGATGAAAAAGTATTCGTAGGAAACGATGGATAAATGTGCCAGTGACACTTATCCCTCGTCAGCAACAACGCCGTACTTATCCCACAGCTTGAGTATCAAGTCTTTCCCTGGTTATGAAACTCGGCACTTTCGTACATCAAGGGTTAAAAGCAACGCTCGTCGCTGATTTTTGACACTTAAGGAGGCTCTCCATACCATTTTGCTTGTAGGGTTTGAGGGCACGAGATTTCGTTTATGATGAAAACATCCTTCAGAACCTTTTTATTTTGCAGATATGTAAATCATCTTTAAAAAAATTAATTAATGGGCAATTGGACAAAATTTATTCAAATACGTTTTTCCGTAAACAAGGAACGCCTTTGCACTCCGCTCTAATTCGAGCCCAGGACCTTTCGTTTGCCGGAGCAGTCAGAGCAGTTGTCCAGCAAACCAAAGGTCTTAGCTCGAATCCCAGCGGAGTTAAACGGCTTTTCTTTTTTCACAGAAAATTTTATTTAATTTTTTATGTAAAAATGTCTGTCTTGTCTTAGGGATATTCTAGTTTTGTGGAAAGCAAGACGGAATTTTCTGTAAGAACTAATCAGAATGACTAAAAATGAGAATCTTAGATAAATATTTATACCTTTCGAATGTCTTACTTCGGACTAGAAAACTGTTCATCGTATTTTAGCGTCTTTAGAAGATTTTAGTGACTTGAGAGTATTTTATGAGTCATTAATAAATTCTGAAGGCTTCAATATCTTCAGAGAAAAGTGACCCCTAAAGGTCACTTTTGGATCCCGAGATTTTTTAAAAGAATTGTCCAATGATATTTCATGAGATACAAATCTTTGAAACAAACTTTTTGGAGAGTGGGTTTGCTCTGCGAGGTATGGGAGGTTAAAATTCACTTTTGCATCAGCATTTAAGCATGATTTTCTTTTTACTTTGATAACTCTAAATCGCCCACTCTGTAGGGTTTTTTGGTAGCTGCTAATTAATATGAGGTTATATTTCAAAACCACAAAATGCTTGATTCAGTGTGGTCCACCTTGAAATTTTGTCCACTGCACAGAATAAAAAAATGTCTAAAACTTTCCCTGTTGGCCATAGGAAGTTACAAATCTTGCAGAATTCGTAGTCAGAACTAGATAAGTCTGAATAAAAACTTTCAGAAAAAAAATTATTTTCCAGATTTGTAGAGATTAATAACCCATTATGGGCACATTGAAAAAAATTTGCAACCCGAAATTAAATCTTTTCTAAAAAATGATTTGTTGGTTCTGGAAAATTATAAATCTTCCAGAAGGAGGATTCAGAACTAGGAAAATCTGTAAAACACTTTTGGGACAAAAAAATGGTTACAGTCGTAGAGGTTTATAACACAATATAGGACAATTGAAATCTTCCCAGATAAAAATATGCGCGCAAAGAGATGATGTGTTCGCATATGCGTGGCATATGTGTCGCACCTCGTGCGTGTCGCACGCGTGCCGATGAACTGCCAGGCGCGCACGTGCCGATGAAGTACGAGGCGCAAGCGTGCCGATGAAGTGAAGTTTTTCAGCTTAAAATTGCAAGTTTTTTTGTTTAATGTTGTAAATGTTATAACTTTGGTGATTCTCTTGCTGTGATTATGTTTTGAAATATAATTAAATGAATATTAGTGTCGAATTTGAGGAGATTTAATAGATTTGAAATATTCTTATGTTACCTTCAAAACCAGTGAACGACATACGTATCTCTCAGTGAACGATACCCAATAGAAGGGATTTTTTAGGGAATTATACGTATTTTTTATTGATGGCTATGTTTCGATGATTGCTATCAGTTTTCTTCATTACTAGGACATTGCCTTCTAAGAATTTGGCAAATTCGTGAACTGTTGAAATGAACGAAGTTCGAATATCGAAGGTATTCCTTTTCGCCAAAAATTTTGTCTTTTCTTTTAAAAACACCCATGGTCGTAGAGAATGATGTTTCTTCTTTTCCACCCAGGAAACAAGAAACGATTGACCGCGTTTCAATCGTATTTCAAGTCGTATGAAATGTGTATCGTAAAGAGGAATGGCAGATTGCTAATGATAGGTCAGAGGTACCAGTGAATCGGAGAAGTGGTTATTTTACGATTCACCAAAAAATATTTTATATTGATTAAAAAACGACCGTTAATCGTAATATTACTATTCACGAAAGAAAATTAAAGAAAAGAAAAAATTTATTTTTTAAATTTATAATGACTATAATATCGAATAGTTATGGTAGTATAGTATCGTAAAACGAAATACTCTGCCTCTTTCTTGCACTGTGTAAGAGAGAGAGAGAGACAGCAGCGGCGCATACTTCATGCGCAAACCAAAAACACGTCCATGTTTACATTTTACTATAATCACAAATATCTGATTCAGTGATTTGTGTTTATTATTATTATTATTACACCATTAAGCCATTTCCCTTTCGGGGTAGGCGTGACTCACTGGGCAGGGGAAAGGAGTAGTGTGTGGATGGGATAGAGATTTTTCAGAT
>NC_046658.1:122728901-122733003 GCF_010883055.1 Belonocnema kinseyi
TACTATTTCTCATGTTAACAATTTCTGTACTTTTGTTTCCTTTCATTTTTTTATAAAGTAGTTTCCTGCTTCCTTCAAAGTCGTTTTGTATTTTTATCTCTTAATTTATTATAATTTATTGAAAAATTTGCTATTCATATAAAATTGCATTTCACTAACATATATGTAAATATATAAAAAAGGGAACCCGCACTTCTTCATTCGTTTCACATCCTTCAAACTCCATTTCATTGAGAACTTGAAACGATTCATGCGTTTCTTCTGTCAATCGTAAATCACGAATTGAACTCAATTTAGTTTTTTGTGGTTATGTTCTCCCATTCAGAATGTCTTAAAACTATAGAACGAGTACATCTCCGAATGTAGCTTGGCAGATTTAAATAAGTCCAAATAGCTGACCAATTCAAAGAGTCCCAAAAGAATTGAAATGCAACTTTGTCAATCTGAAATTTTAAGATATATATTTCAAAGCGCTTCAGTTTTATCATTTCTTTTTTCCTGGGTAATCAACTAAAATGCATAATATTTTTCCAAATAAACTTTGCAAATAAGTTTAACAGGCTTTAAACAGACAAATAATTTTAACACATATCATAGAGCTCAACGAAATTTTCTACTTCAAAAGCATGACTCGCACACCACAACTTGACGCTCACATAACCTGCCTGGCGGCAAGGTCGGCAACGATGTCCGGTGAACTGTGAAGTTTGACATTTGCGCATGTACAATGCGCAGGTATAAATATCATTTGAAATAAGATAAATACATAATTGATTTAAAATAAAATATTAATTTGAATCAGCTTAATCGAATTTGCTCAATACAAAATATTATTGACACAATGTTTATATGTATTCAGTAAGGACTACGACGAAATAACATGTTTGAAGCGTAAGTCGCACGTTTGTTATCTGGGTTTCTTCCACCCCGAAATTGAAAATTTTCTAGAAAATTCCCTGTTGGTCCTAAGAGGTTCTAAAACTTCCTGAAGGGAGAATGAGAACTAGAATTATGTAACGAAACACTTTTAGAAAGGAAAGAAATTAATTTCCAGAATCATAGATATTAATAGTACAATATGGGATAAATGGAATTTTTCTCTCACTCCGAAATTAAAAAATTTCGGAAACAAAATAATTATTAGTTAAAAAAAATGAATAATAATTTCTCATAAGGTTTCATTTTTTAATTTACTTTAAAAAGCTTTCAAATTTCAATGTCACTATTTTAGTGTTCAAAATCTAAGCCAAGAAGTTTTTAAAGTTTCTGTTTTAATAATTACAAGGAATAAGTACTATAATATAATAAATAGAAATAACAAGAGAAATAAATATTCTTAAACTCCTAATCGTATGGTATTGATTTCTAGAAATCCTCTCACTGTTTTTGGCAACAACAGGTTGCCTGTAATCAACTGTGGAACTTGACTTGCATTCGTTTCGAGCTTATGCTCGACTAGGTTGCTATGGTTACCTTTGAACCATTTGTTTTTAATCACTCGACTAAACCGGAAACTGCGGATCTCGCTTTACTCGCGTTTGTCTCTCCGTCAAAATGAAATATATTAAGCCCGAAGGTGGCTTCATTTATTGTATTCTGCCTGTTCTCTCTTTCTCTATTAAAAGCAACAATAACAAATTTTAAAATCATTCAAAGTAGGTGCTGTGCCCCTACAAGAAAAGTGTTTCGTAGCCTATTAAAACTTTAAGTAAGTAATTCTAATTTTCTCTCCTATAATTTTCCTCTCCTACTTCTTCTCCCTTCACCTACTTCCTCTCTCCTAATTTCCTCACTTTTTCTACTTCCCGTACTTCACCTACTTTATCTCCTTTTACTCTCCCTTCTCCATCAACCCTCGCTTTCCCTACTTCCTTTCAATTCCCCTACTTTCCCTTCCGTCACTTTCACGGCTATCTCTACTTGTTCCCTCCGCACTATCCTTGCCTTAACTCCTCTTTTTACGCACTCTCTTCCCCTAATTCCTTTTCTTAGTGCCCATCTTATCATCTCTTCACTTCCGAAATCTTTACTTCCAATCTACTCGTTTCTACTACTTCACCTTCCTCTAATTTTTCCACTCATTTCCCCTACTTCCCTTCTCTTCACTCCCAATATCCTGACTTCCAATACTTTACCTTCTCTCGCTTTTCCTACTTTCCATCTCCTCACTCTTCCCACTTCTCCTACCCACGCTTAACCTACTTCAACTCTCTCTCACATTCCAAAAATCACTATAATTTCCCCTCTCAGTTCCCCTACTTTCCAGCTCTTCATCTCCAATCTCCTCGCTTCTCACATTCCCACATTTCATCTGATTCCCCACTTTACTTCCCCTATTTTCTATCTTTTTACTTCCAATCTTCTCACTTTCACTATTTCACGTTCCCTCACTTTTCCAACTTTCAATCTCTATTCTCACTTCACCTCCCTTCAATTTGCATATGTCCCCTTAATTTTTCTCCATAGAAAAGTACGATGGACGGAGACCCGATTGAAACTACAAGGGTTTCTGTCAGGGTCTACAAAGTCTTACGAACTGAAGAAAATTTTATATTCTAGATATTTTATAATTAAAATTGCTGGGATATACAATTTAGATCCATGTGGATCTGTGCATTTAAAATTTTTCAGAACCAAGAGGGAATTATTTCGAAAATTTTAATTTTTGGTGTGGGAGAAATACTCCAATTTTCCTACACTGGACTGTAAATCTCTATGGTTATAAAATTGTTTTTTTTTTAAATGTTTCCTAAGATGTAACTATTTTCAGTTCCTAATTCTGGAAGATGTTCAGCATTTTAGGACCAACAGGAAATTTTCGGGAAAATTTTGAATTTTAATTACTCGTAACTTTTTGTTGCGTAGTTCTGACTTTTACAAACTGAACTTTACTATTGAACAAAATTCAAAGTACATAAACTTTTAAGGAAATTAATTGAACCTCTAACTAAAAAAGGTAGTTTTTCTACTAACAGAAAACGAATTTTGATCAAAATTGTTAAATTTTCTACTCAAAAAAATTCATTTTCAACTTAAAATGGAATAGTGAAATTTTAAGATAAAAAATGTACTTTCCAAACAATATAACAATTTACAACAAAAAAGTGAACTTTCAACTGAAAAAGGAAACATTTATAACAAAAAATTGAATAGTTAAATTTTCTGTTAAGAAATTAAATTTTCAACAAAAAAAGTGAATTTGTCAATAGAATAGTTGAATTTTTAGCCGTTGAGATGAATTTTCAAATAAAGTAATAAATCTTTAACAATAACAAAATTACTTTTTAACAAACTATTTCTAACTTTGAACCCATAAAAAGGATTTTTCAACGAAAGGTTGAATAGTATATATTCCAACCTAAAATATTTTAATATTAAATAAAAAACATTCGAATTTAGGAAAAAAACGAATTTTATATTAAATACTTAATTTTTAACTTAAAAATTAAATTTGAACAGAAAAAGATTGTTGTTTAACAAGATAATTAAATATAAATCGATAGAAGTGAATTTGCCACTGAAAATAAATTTTTTAATCAAAAATGAAATAGTTCACTTTTTAGTTGAAAAAATAATTTTTAACCAGGAAAAGCGAGATTTGAACGAGATACTTAAATTTATAACTAAAAAGAATTAATCTTGAAACAAAAAGATGAATTTGCAAAGAAAAAGATTAATTTTCTACCAAAAAGTCAAGTTTTAACTAACAAATTAATTTTTAACCAAGAAAAAATATTGTTAAGAAAGTAGTTCAATTTTTCACAACTAGTTACAATTTTAACTAAAATGTCAAATTTTCAAACACGTAGATGACTTTTCTACTGAAAAGATCAAGTTTTTAAAAAAAGGCACAACAAATTTTAAAGAGATTACTCTTCAAAAGAAAGAATGTGCAAAACAATATGCAAAGCAATTGATTTTGAATTTGATTCTGGATGATCTACGAATTCTAGGAACCAAGAGGAAATGTTTTAGACAATTTTAAATTGTGGGTTGAAAAAAAAATTCCTATGAATTTTTTGAGAAAAACATAATAGTTAGGTTTAAAATATTATATTTTGAATTAAATAATAATGTTTTGGATAAAACATAATGATTTTGA
>NC_046658.1:122733103-122773040 GCF_010883055.1 Belonocnema kinseyi
GAACTATTTAAAAAAATTTTATGTTCGTGTTGAAGAATTATAATTTATAACACACAAATTGCAATTTAAAAATTGCGGACTATAGTAACTCTAGTAAAACTTCCATTTGAATCTTCTTTTGCTCTTGTATAGAATGTCGTGAGAGGAAGACTATTCGAAATTCAGTGGATGTAATTTAAAACAAACTGATTCAATTAATTTCCGTTCCCTACGTTTTTTTCCACCTACGTTTAGTAATACAATGGGAATCGGTTAGAAAACCCGTGGGATTGACATGATCGATTTTAGGATCGAATAAATTTAGTCTGATACGATACTTCTTTCTGGAGAAGAGAAGCTGAACGTTATATTCATCTTTGTAAAAAATGCTTACCAATTTAAAAAGCCCTAATCAGTAATGGTAAATTAAATAATTAATAAATCTTATAAAAAATGTTTTTTTGTATTGCAAGGTCCAGTATTAGACTAAATCTTTAAGAGATAAATTTGTATATTTTTTCAATCCTTGTTTGTTTTGTAATCAGGATTAAAGAAAGTGTTCACGGGATTGATTCTACATGTTTCTAAGATATTTATTAATTTCATTCGTATCAGATTTCTATTTAGATATATGTTATAAATTCGATTTGTTTTCTTTTTTATAAAAAAATTTTTTCCGTTTCATGCCCAATTTTTGCTTTTAGCTACTCTTTTCATACATGAAGTCTATTTGTAATTCTTATTATTGGCACATACGAAAAAATAAACGTGAGTGGAGCCAAAAGAGCGGCCTACATAGTCTTGTAGTATTGGTCGAGCATAGTCGAAATCCAAAATTTTGAAATTTTCTGCTTACCAGTTTTTTTTTATTCTACCTTTAATTTTTAGTCAAGGTTGAACTTTTTTAAGTTGGCTACTTAGCATTTGGAATTGTTTTTTCAAGATGCTGAGTGGATATTCTCATAGCTTTTATATTAAAAGATACTTTCTCTAGTTTAGGTGGCAAACAAAAATTTGTTGTAAAAGTTAATAACAAGAAAATTATAATGTTTGAATATGACTGACATGTTTCTCACAAACGGCTAAACGGATATCAACAACTGTGATGTCAAAATTTTTATTTATGAATGTTTATTATAAAAATATGCTTCTTAATTTACAAAAACAAATTTGTTAATGAGAATTTCATTTGTTTGTAAACAATTTGAGATTTTTTCTACTCATAAATTTTTTTTTCATTTCACGTTGTTCTACATTACTTTTGGAAAGAAAGGATGGAAGAAATAAGATCTAATTCTTATCATAGACATTAATCAAAGATTTTTTCAAGTTTAGGTCGTCGCAGCTGTTTATGAGAACAATTTTAGTCATATTAAAACATTATAATTTTCTTGTTATTAAGTTTTACAACGAATTTTTGTCACCACCTAAACTAGAGAAAATATCTTTTAAAATAAAAGCAATGAAAATATGAACTCAATAAGCTTGAAAAACAATTCAAAACGCTAAGTAGCCAATTTAGAAGAGTTCAACCTCGACTAAAAATTTAAGGTCGAATAAAAAAACTGCTGATAAGAAAAGTAACAAATTTTTTATTTTTACTAATCTAGACCAATACTTCAAAATTATGTAGGTCGCTTTTTGGGCTTCGCACACTTTTATTCTTTTGTGTGGCTGTGTTATTCATGTTGAATATAACATGAAGGATACATTGTAGTTTAAAATCAAATGATTAAAATATAATATAAATGGGCTCTTATAATCATTCAGGCTATTAAATTAAGGAAGAAATAGATACCTTTTTATTTAACAATGCCTTGAAGTTTTTGATAAAATGAAAATAGATTTACTCACTTTTGATTCAGTAAAAGCATATTATGTCAATGATTATTCATGTTCTAATGATTTAAAGTTGCTGTTTCTTGTCAACATAAGAAATCAAAAGATAATTAAATAAATTATCACTGTATTTTTATTTGAAAAATAAAAACTTAAAGTTTTCTAAAATTTTATTTAGAAGATATTCTAATACAGAAACAAACATATCAATTTTTTCCAAAAATAAATTTATCACGTTTTCTTGGCTTAATCCTTAACAATCAAATTTGATTCAAATCCATAAAATGAAAAATTGTGCTGCCTGATAAAATAAAATTTTAAACTAATCAATTTGGGACTATTCATAAAAAATTATTGTTATTAAAGGTATTCTAAATATTGAAATAATGAAGATAAATGTTTAATTATTAGAAATAAAGTGACAGCAACTAACTTTTTAGAATTATTATCGGACATTATTTTATATTGTAACATATTTTTTATGCATATAACTCTCATTTAGATGTTTCGATATATAAAGAAATCTAAATTCACTGAGAATGACCCAAAACTTTTGCTTCGGTAAAACATGATGAACTTTATCGCTCACTCGAATAAACGATATCTGCCACCTCTTCTGCGCCCATACATATTGTGTGTGCATAGGGATTAAATAATCGTGTGTATTGTTTACCACGGAAAACATTTTTAAATAAGAAAACAATTTAGGTGAATTAAGCAAAATAAACGTTGGTTTTCTTTCAAAATATCCAACGAATGACAGGAAATAATTTCTTGATTTTTCTCTAGAAAAAATATATAGATCAATCTTACTTCATCATTTACCGAGGGGAACCATTTGTCAAAGAAACAGTGGATTTTTTAAACCTAAAGCTTAAATATGTTATTTTTACGGTAAAAGTAATTAAATTAGTTTCAATTTAGCTCCTGAATAAAAAAAATTAGATTTACATGTAAAATAGTGCAACGGAAATGAATTTATCGTTGACATTGGATAATTAGGGCCCCCTCAGCAATGGTTCCGTTGTCCTGCTATTTTTTTAGTATTACGGAAGAGAAAGTTCTTTCTGGCCAAGCGAGAATTAGATACTCTATATTTAGAACTTACTCTCTAAATCTGAATCAGCAAAAAGTATACTGCTGATTGCAATCAGTACACATGTATATGCTGTAAAATCAGCGGAATTCGGCTACTTACGAGTAAAATGTGCAAAAATGACCTAAAATGGCCATTATTTAATTTATTGAACTGAATATTGTAATCATACAACGAAAGTAATTAATACGTAGATAACTTCAAGAAGCAAGTTGTACAACGTATAAAAAGTTAACCAATGAAGATTTTCATAATATTTCTTTTTTTTGTTCTTCATTATAAATTTATAAATATTTTGTTACATAAAAAAATAATATTGTCAAATAAACTGATTGATTTTCTTTGATTTCCTTTCTTTATTTCCAAACTTTTATCCTTGAATTTATTTATATTCTATATTTATATTTATTATTTAGATACTAATTAACTTTATTATAAAATAAGATTATTCAATTCAATAAATTGAATAACGTCTATTTTAGGCCATTCTTAAATATTCTTGCTTTTTACCTGAGAGGTATTGGCGTTTTTGACTTTTTTCTTTTATATCTTTTAGTGAATTTATTTAAAAAATTACATTATTTGAGAATTTTAGCTTTCGTTCGGCTTAAGTTTCATTTTCTTAACTGTGTAAAAGAGCAAATAACTTTTAAAATTTAAGAATTCTCAAAAATTAGAATTACTACATATATACATAATTGATAGTATATGAAAATGAACTTCCGCACACACACAGACACAAACACACAAAAGACAATCGATGTTGCCGATTTGATGTATGGCCCAATTTCAACGGGCATTTTTTAAATATGGGAAATGGGGTAAAATATAATTGTGACTTAAATTTGTCTAAGTTGGGGTATGGCCAACTATAAACAGGTGGTTTTTTTCAAGTACTGGAAATGGGGTCCAATACAATTCGGATTTTTCGAGTTGGGTTGTGACCAACTATAAACAGGTGGTTTTTTCATATACTGGAAATGGGGTTGAATTCAATTGAGAGGAATGTTTTAACAAACTGACGGATGGCCAATTATAAACGGATGTTTTTTAATACAGAAAATAGGGTTAAATGTAATTAAGAGGTACAGTTTTCCGAATTGGGATATACTGTATGTCAACTATAATCAAGTGGTTTTTTTTTAAATAAAAAGAGTGTTAAATATAATTGATATGATAGATTTTGCTGATTTTATGTGTGGCCAATTATGAACGGGTGTTTTTTTTTTAATACTGACATTGAGTCAAATATAATTGAGAAATAATATTGGCCGAATTGGTTTATGGCAAATTATGGACCTTTGGTTTTTTAATACTGGAAATGGGGTCAAATAAAATTGAGAGGTACTATTGGCCGACTTGGTCTACGGCCAGCTATGAACCTATCGTTTTTAGATACTGGAAATGGGGTCAAATAAAATTCTGACATTGTATTGGCCGGCTTGATGTGTGACGAACTATAAACGAATGTTATTTTCTAATACTGGAAATGGGGTCAAATAGAATTGAGAGGTAACATGGTCCGAGTTGGTGTACGCGGTATGGCAACTATACACAAGTGGTTCCTTCAATTTTTTGGAAATAGTGTCAAACGTAATTGAGAGGATAGATTTTGCCAACTTGATCTACGACCAACTATAAGCGGGTGGCCTTTTTTAATACTGGAAATGGGGTCAAATATAATTGCGAAATGGTATTCACCGACTTTGATGTATGGCCCAATTTCAACGGGCATTTTTTAAATATGGGAAATGGGGTAAAATATAATTGTGACTTAAATTTGTCAAAGTTGGGGTATGGCCAACTATAAACAGATTGTTTTTTTCAAGTACTGGAAATGGGGTCCAATACAATTTTTTTAAATGAAAAGAGTGTTAAATATAATTGATATGATAGATTTTGCTGATTTTATGTGTGGCCAATTATGAACGGGTGTTTTTTTTTAATACTGACATTGAGTCAAATATAATTGAGAAATAATATTGGCCGAATTGGTTTATGGCCAATTATGGACCTTTGGTTTTTTAATACTGGAAATGGGGTCAAATAAAATTGAGAGGTACTATTGGCCGACTTGGTCTACGGCCAGCTATGAACCTATCGTTTTTAGATACTGGAAATGGGGTCAAATAAAATTCTGACATTGTATTGGCCGGCTTGGTGTGTGACGAACTATAATCGAATGTTATTTTCTAATACTGGAAATGGGGTCAAATAGAATTGAGAGGTAACATGGTCCGAGTGGGTGTACGCGGTATGGCAACTATACACAAGTGGTTCCTTCAAATTTTTGGAAATAGTGTCAAATGTAATTGAGAGGATAGATTTTGCCAACTTGATCTACGACCAACTATAAGCGGGTGGCCTTTTTTAATACTGGAAATGGGGTCAAATATAATTGAGAAATGGTATTCGCCGACTTGATTTATGGCCTATTATAAACTGGTCGTTTTTTTAATTCTGGAAAAGGGTTCATATATGATTGAGAGTTGATCCTTACCGGTTTGTTGATGGGCTAATATAAACACGAGGTTTCTTTAAAGTACTGAAAATAGGTTAGGGTATAGCCAACTATAAAAAGGTGTTTTTTAAATACTGAAAATGAGGTCCAACATAATTGAGAGGTGAACATTGTCGATTTCGCATGTGGCCCACTATAAACGGATGTTTTTTTAAATTATCGAAATTGGGTTAAATTTAATTGAGAGGTAGATTGTTCCAAGGTCGAGTCAAATATAATTCAGGAGAAAATTTTTTCTAGTTAGGGTATGGCTGACTGTAAACAGGCGGGTTTTTCAAGTACTGAAAATGGCTTCAAACATAATTGAATTGACAGGTTTACTTTGCCGATGTGGTTTATGGGCTATTATATGAAAAATAAGTTTCTTTAAAATACTGGCAGTAGGGTGAAACATAATTTTGACGTCGATTTTCCTGAGTTAGGGTATAGGATCCAAAGAAGGTGCTTTTTAAATACTGGAAATGGGGTCAAATATTATGGAAAGGAAGATTTGGCTGATTTGGTGTATGGCCCGTAATAAACGGGTATTTTTTTAATATTGGAAATAGGGTTAAATATAATTAAGAGATAATTTTTTTCCGAGTTAAGTATGACATCTGTAAAACAGTGCAGTTGCCAAATACTGGAAATGGGTTCAATTCTAATTGATAGAAATGACCGATATTGAATATAGTCTACCATAAACAGGTAATTTCTTTTAAAGAGTGGAAAGAGGGTCAAATATAATTTTGAGGTAGATTTTGCTAAATTAAAGTATATCAAACTATAAAAAAAGTTGTTTCCTAAGCCCTGGAAGAGAAGTTAAGTATAATTGAGAGATAAGTTTGAACAAGCTGACGTGTGACTTATTATGAACAGGTAGTTTTTTAAATACTGTAAATGGGGTAAAATATAATGGGGTGGATATTTTTTACGAATCGGGGTGTGACTGAATATAAACGGGTGTTTATTTGTAACACGGGAAATGGGGTTGCATACAATTAAAGATAGGTTTTGACAAACAGGGTAATTCAAAATTATGAACAGGTGTCTTTTAAGTACAGGAAATGGGTTTAAATATAATTAGGCGATACATTTTTCCGAGTTCGGATATGACCATCTATGAAGGGTGATTTTTGGAAAATCCTGCAATTGTCTTTACTTCAACTAAGCAACCTGATCAAAAAGAAAATTATTTTTTGAGTAACGATTTTTTTTCTTGTATTTTCAGACTAATTCGTGGAGAAAAATTAGAGCTCAGAGGGGATGCGCAGTTCCCAGAGGACGCAGAGGCCACACAGCTTTGGTGCATCGGGGGCAGATGTTAATTTACGGTGGATACCAGGATTTGCGAGGAAGTTCTTCCGAGCTTTGGGCATTGCATTTTGGTATAATAATTTTAAATTATATAGAAAATTAATAATAAATAAAATTGACAATAATTTTGTTTAAATTGAAACCGCTTCGTTTCCGCTCGCTTTTCTCGTGTTTTTCTTCTAGCGACTTTTTCTATAATGTTTAGAAATTATTTATTTTTAAACAAAGTTTGGAATTGTTTAATTTATATCACTTCAACTTTAATTTATTATTTAAAAAGTTTCCAATTAAAAAGCATATAATTTTTTAAGTTTTCAGAATAATAAAACTTTAAAGGTTTATAATAATTGTATTTTTGAAAGCGCAATTATGAAACAGTTTAAGTTTTGAGGTTATAAAACTTAAGTCATTTTTGCTACATAAGCTTGAATTAGATTGATTTAATTAAATTTAGAATTTCGCAATTTTTTGATGTTTTTAATTTCAGATTTCACAATGTTGTAGTTTCAAATCCCAATATTAAAAATTTCACAACAATTTCACTATTCTTTGGTCTTAATTTTAAACGGACGATATGACCTGGTTATTAAAATTATTCGAAATCATAGAATATCAAATTGGAAGATTTGATAGCTACATAATTTTCAGTTCAAAGGATTTGTAGTTCGAGAATTTCGAATTCAGTACCGCCAAAATGACTTCAAAACAAATTGCAAAATTAGGAAAATAATTTCTGAAATTCAAGCCTAAAAAATTAGAAGATTTTAGAAATTTAATGAAATTTAAAAAATAAACCGTCTAATTTAAGGGTATTTTTATAATGAATTAATTTTGAATGGTTACAATTATCAAGTTGCGAATTTTAATGTTGAATGATTTTGATTTAAATTAAATTAATTAACATTTTAAAGTAAGATCAATACAATTTCAAAGGAGAAGCAAAAAACCGTTTTAAAGAAACAGTTTACAAACGATTCAGTAGATGATAATTTTTGCTGGAAGTGAATAAATCAGTTTCCTAAACATTGCATGTCAAAATTTGTGTCTCCTTTAGGTTTCTCTGCGGTATTATAAATAAAAATGAAACATATACCGTTAAGAAAATCATCAATATATATATTTCATAAACAAATAATAATGGCAACCAGAAAAATATTTGTGGTATTAGTAAATTTTTTTGTAATAATACCTCCTATTGTTAAATACATGCCAACATCCTATATTAAAATTAGTGAAAAAGTCGAGGAAGTATTATTTTTCAAAAAAACTCAATTGGTCACTTTCTTCAAATCGAGTTTAATATGAAACTATGCTATTTCTAATGTAGAAGTAATTAAAATTTAATAATAATAATGAAAAGATTGAAACATTTACATTTTAAATTATTCAATTTTGGACGCTTTTAATGAGAAATAATAAATCTTCTTTTCTTTAAATTTTAAGTCATCCAATTTTTAAAATTCTAAAATGAAAATATAAAAATAGTTGAATTTCAAGGTTTTGAAATTGCGCTTTTTTCGAAATTTTGATCTGAAATCATTCAATTTCAAGATTCTTTTATTTAAAATAATATTGTCCAATGTTGACCACTTTTAATTAAAAAGAATACCATCTTAACTACTTTTAAATGCAATTTTCTAATTTTAAAAGTTTCCGTCTGAAATTTGTTAATTTTAATAATTTCAGAATAAAAATGTCTCAATTTCAAACACTTTTAATTATAGGTTATTTAATCTTCAACGCTTTTATTTATAAATAACACAATTTATTTTGAAATTCATTTATTTTCAATGTACAGTGAAATTCTTCTATAGTGCCGATTTTGTGGCTGGCGGTGGGTGGGAAATAATTCCTTATAGCCCGCTCCACTTTTGTTTGCTCATGCTTGCGTGCTCGCCTGAGTAGAAGAAATAAAGGAGGAGTAGCAAAGTGAAGAAATAAGGAGTTAAGGAAGTGAGAGGAAATGAGGCAAGAAGAAGTGGAGACAGTGAGGGGAAATGATAGGACCGTAGGTAGAGGGGAAAGGTAAGGTGTAGCGGAAAAAGTAAGAAGAAACTAGGGGAAGGTACGATATTTGGAAGAAGTAAGGGGAATTTAAGAGAGAGAGAGAGAGAGCAGTAGAAGTGAGAAGAAATAATGAGAGTTGCAGTAGGACAAGTGTTGAAAAATGAGAGTAAAGAAAGGAGGAGAAGTAGTGGAAGTGTTGGGAATTGAGAGGAAATGAGAAAAGTAGGAATAAAGGTATTGAGGGTGAATAATATAAAAGGGAGTAGGAGAAGTGATGGGTGGGATAGTAGGAGGAATGAGGGAAAATCAATGGAGGGAAAACAGAGGAAGTCGGGGGAAATGGGAAAGTAGGGGATCTAATGGGCAATGTGGGGAGGGGATTTTTTAACATAATGTTCAAAAATTTATTTGATAATGTATTAAAAATTGTTTATGTTTTAAGTTAGATATTAAACATTTAAAGATTAATGTTTACTTAATTTGGAATTTTAAACAATTTTCAGAAACTGAATCCTGGCACCTTTTATCGTCAAGCGAATGTGGACCAGCTGCTCGACACAAACACTCTGCAGTTTTGCATGGAGATGCGATGTATGTTTATGGTGGAATGACGGATCTGCAAGAAAGAAGTGATTGTTGGCGTTGGGATGTTAATACAGCCTCCTGGTGTATATTGAAAAATAAGCCAGGACCGGGACCTCTGCATGGACATGCCGCCTGCAGATTACCAAGTTGTATGCTGATTTTTGGCGGAGAGAGTGGAGGACTGGCTACCAATGAACTTTGGAGGTTTCATTTTGGTAGGTCTTCACATTTAAAAATGAAAAAGTATTTTTTACTTACCCCTTTAGTCTTTTTTGTGTTCTAAAATATGGTCAGGATCGCCACAGGTCAAATGAACTTGGAAACTTGGGAATCGTGAATTTAAAAAAAGTGCAAAATTGAGGAAATTTCTATAAGAAGCACACTTAGTGTCAAGAAGAATCAGGACTACCACGCAGTCACCTTTCGTCACTTTTTTCTCAAATCGAATTCTTTTCATTCTCTAAAATAAAAGTGACTTTGAATTTTTTAATTAATTTATAATATTTAAGGGCATTATAAAGAATTTCTTTGAATTTTAAGAAAATATTGTAAGATTATATAACACATCTAACCTTATAGGGTATTTTTGAAGATTTCAAACGATTTTAGAAAATTTTCTAGGATTTTAATTATTTTAAGTGAACTTCAGAGCTCTTAAGGCATTTAAAAAATTTTTCCAGGATTTCAGGAAATACGTGATATTATAGAATTTCTCTGGATTTTATAATATTTGAATGCTTTTATTAATAAGAAATAAGGGGTTCTGTGTAGAGATTTAAATAGTTGAAGAGATTTTCAATTATTTTGTTGCAATTCATTGAAATTCTTATAAATTGATCGTGAATTTCGGATTAATTTATCCTGAAGTCTCTTAAACTCACCTTTAATTCTTAGGCATTGCATCAATTTATTTAGAGTTCGCTCGCATTTTTCTAAACTCATTTTAAACTTACTGAACTTAATGATTTTTTTCATATTTTCGAATTCTTTTTAATTTACACAAAGTTTCTTTTTAATTTACGATGAATTTTTATGATTTTCGAATCATTCTTCTCATTTCCTTTACATATTTCCAAATTTACTCCAAATTTACTGAACTAAATTAAATTCTTCTTATTTTTTCCATTTTATTTTAATTATTTTAAATTTGACTCACATTTTTTCTAGGTTTTATGAATTCATGCGGAATCCGATGAAACTAACCTGGTATTCTTCTAAATTTTATCTAATTCTTTTTTATTTTCTTTTTAATTCAAAAGAACATAACGCACATTAATAGAAGCGAGAGAAGTTGAATGTTGATAAAAGAAGGAAAGAGAGGGGAAATTATGGAGCAGGTGGTAGGGGAAATTATGGGAGATAAAGTAGGGAAAATGTGGCGTAAGGAAGTAGGAGGAATCATGGGAAATTAGAGAGAACAAGTAGGGGAAGTGAGGGGAACTAAAGGGAAATTGGAGAGAGGATATAGACGAAGCGAGTGGAACTAGGGGAAATGACCGAGAATGTGGGAGGGTAGTAAAGTGAAGTGATGGAGGGCCAGTAGGATAGTTCAGGTGAGTAGTGAAGAGCAGGTGATGTTTGGGGAAAGGATGTAGGGGAAAGGGAGTGTTATTTGTAGAAGTAATGAGAGGAGGAATTAAGGATGACTAAGGGAGACAAAACCGAAGAAAATAAGTAAGTGATAGGGACGAGAGGGGAAGTCCGTGAAGCGAAGTTGAGAAGTCTATGGAAGGTATATGAGAGGAAATCTGTGAGACTTAATCAACATCTTAATAGGCTACGAAGCCCTGTTTCGTATGCGTGCGGCACCTACTTTGACTAATTTCTCGGATACGAATTAGGAGGAGAATGGAATGAAAAGTATAAGAGTAGGAAAGAAGAAGTGGGTAAGGGGATAGTGAGGGTGGGGACATATAAATAAGAAGTAAAGTGGGGACGGGTAGTAAAATAGAGAGGAAGAGCAGAGGATAATACGGTAGGATTAGATTCAGATAGAGGGTGAGGGGATGTAGTGATATGCTGAGTGGCATATTTCAAATACTTAATTAACGTCGTAATATGCTGCAGAACACTTTTTTGTAGGCGTATTGCAGCGGACAGAAACCCTTACAGTTTCGGTCAGATGTTCTTCCGTCGCACTTTTTTTAGGAAGGGAAATGAGGTTAGGAGAAGTAGGGAAAGTGAGAGGAAGTGAGGGGCAAGTGGAAGTGTGGGTAAGTAGATAAGGGAAGGGGTAGGAAGGACATCTGAGAGGATGGGTAGAATAAAAGTGTGGTGATTGGAAGGCAGGGATTGATAACAGCGGAAAAGGGTGAAACTAAGGTAAGTGAAAGGTGGTGAAGTGAGAAAAGGGGAATTATAGGTTGGAGCGGGAAATAGGCGATAGAAGAGGGAAAATGGACGAGAATGAATAGGATGGGGAATAAAAATAGATAAATTTAAAATTGTTTTATTCTATTTTTAAATATTTCATATTGAAAATCATACAGGATTAGGATTTTGGTCTTTAAGTATTAATGGTCAGAAAAAAGTCAGGGAATTTTGAAAAGAAAGTTTTGCAATCACCCTGAATATTCTTTTGAAATACTTCTGTTTGATGAAAAACGTAGGAACGGAAACGTGGGAGAAACTAGCAGTTCCGGGACCAAAGCCTCAACCAAGAGCGGAAAGCGTCGCTCTTGCCGTTTCCGAGCTTGTAATTCGTGGCACTAGTATGGACAACTCGAAACCTAGGCCAAGAAGTCAAAGGCCCAGAGGTCCTTGCGGCAGAATATCACCCAATGAGGCGCCTACAAGACCTAGTTTTCTTAAGGAGATTTCAAAGCTGTCGCAAATTAATTTATCGAGGCTTAGTCACCCCAATAAATGCAGCTACTCTGTACTAAGTGGTCACGACGACATAGAAGAGAGTTCCAATGATGTAAGTCAAAAAGAAATTTTCCTCTAGCAAAGATGAATGTTTATTAGATTAGGGCTTGTCCACAAATAACAACTCAGGGAAAAGTCCAGCAGAAATTCAAGAGTTAAACTTTGTGTTAAAAAATTAATTTTCACAACAACAACAAATAAATGATTTTGTCAGGAATCTGTAGCATCATAGGAGATAGTAACGACCGATCAGCGGAGATATCGATCACCAACCTTGCAAATGGAAATCAACACTATCTAAGTTAACTCCTCAAATAAGAGAGATTCTCATCGTCTTGTCAGACTAGATTGAGCTATGAATTAAAACTTTTCAAATTAAAATTTTTATGAAAAAAGATCTACTCCTTTGCTACGCTGGAAATCGAATTTCGATTTCCGGCCGTGTTCTGTTACTACTAAGCTAATAGAAGGGTCGATAGAGGAATTTTTTTTCAGAAAGACACCTTGTCTTTAGCAAGGTATTACGTTTTATACAAGTCAAATTCACAAGCAATCTATAATATCATAGGAGATAGTAATGACTGATTAGTCGAGATAGCGGTCACCAACCGTGAAAATGAATATCGACACTATCGATCTAAGTTAACTCCTCAAATAACGGATTCATTATAGATCCTCACCATAGATTCCTTGTAAATTTCACTTGAATAATACGTAAGACCTTGCTAAAGACAGTGTGTATTTTTGAAAAAAGATTCCTCTATCGATCTCACTAGTCGCTTCGTGCTAAGAAGATCTTTTTCAGAAAAATTTTTATTTTAAAGAATTTGTAAGAAAATCGTAAAAATTCTTACCAAAAAGATTATGTTTCTACTGAGATAGAGGAATTTTAAACTAATGAAAGGTGCATTTTTGACAAAAATTGAAATAGTTAAGTCTTTAGTTTAAAAAGCTTAATGTTCTACCAGGAAAGAAGAATTTTCAACTAAATAGTTAGTTTTTCTACAAAAGAATATATTTTAAACCCAAAATCGAATCGTTAAGTTTTCAGTTAGAAAAATTAATTTTCGTGCCAGAGAAAGGCGAATTTTTTCCAAAATAGTTATATTTTTCACCAAGGAAATTAATTTTGAACTAAAATTATGAGTTTTCAACCTAAATGATAAATTTCTAACGAAATAAATTTAATTTACATAAAATAATTGACTTTTTAATTTAAAAAGATACATTTTTAACTTAGAATGAAAAACTCTAGTCTGACATCAGAATTAAATTAATTTATTTACCGTCATCGACAAAATGACATCATTACTTCAAAAATGAAAAGTTCAGTTTTCAGTTTAAAATATTAAGTTTTATTCAAATATATTTGAATTTTCGACCAATGAAATCAATTTTAAACGAAAATGTGATACGTGAACTTTTCGTTATAAAAGTTAATTTTCAAAGCATAAAAAAACTAAATTTCAACAAATAATTTAAATTTTTAACAAAAGCAATGAATTTTCAACAATATACATAATTTCTAACCAAAAAATAGATTTTAAATGAAGAAGGGTGCAATTTTTAAACGAAAATTTAATAGTTAAGTTTTTACTTTTTGAATTTTTATCATAAATGGTTGGTTAACGTACTCGTCCTTTCTTTCAGGACATGTAAAAAGTGTGCCAAAGATCGATCTAATCCGTTCATTTTTTGGAGAGTTATTGTGTTTACGGAGGGACAGCCGGACGGACGGCCCGACGGACAGACAGACGCAATCGTAAAAACTTGATTGTCGGATTCAGGGAGTTTTAAAACGTGGTAATCCGTTGAAAAACGGTGGCGTCAAATTTTGAACAACTCTAATACTTTATAAATTATAAATAATGAGGACGTAAAACGATTGATTGAAAAAAGAATTTTTTAATAACAAAAATCGTTAATTTTTTAACCAAAAAGATGAATATAAAAAAAAGATCAATTTCATGTCGAAATAGACGAATTTTCAACCAAAAAAATACATTTTTAACTAAAAAGTTGTATAGTTCAGTTTTCAGTTTAAAAGAATCATAATTTTCTACCAAGAAAGAAGAATTTTCTAACAAATGTTGGAATTTAAACGAAAACATATATTTTTAATCGAAAATAAAATCGTGCGATTTTCAGCCTAAAACATCAATTTTCAAGCATAGGAAAAGCGAATTTTGAATAAAATAATTACAATTTTAACCAAAGAAACTAATGTCGCACAAAAATGTAATAGTTGCATTTCTAATTTAAGAAGTTAATTTTTAAACCACAGAAAAACTAATTTTTAATAAGTACCTAATATTTTTGACAAAAGAATAGTTCAGTTTTCAACTGCAGAAATTAATTTTTAATAGTTTAGTATAAATTTCAACCAATTTAATATGAAAGTGAACTGAGTTGAATTTAAACAGAAAAAAGAAGTTCTAAACGAAGAATGTAATACAGTTCATATTTAAGTGGAAAAGCAAGAACAATTAAAATATTTAAGGTTATTTCTCGTATCTTTAATATATTACGTTTAAAAACCTGGAAATTTTTTCGAAACACAATATTATAATATATAATTTATATGTATGTTCATTCCTCAAGCTTTTAACATCCTAGGAAGACCGTAAAGGAGGCTATGAATCGGGGGTGGGGTGCAATTTTAGAAAAAATACCTTATGTAATTTGTGGATGACCCCTAAGTACTTAAATTATTTTTTTAAATAAAAATTCAGAGCTGGACTTTTTTTTAAAAAAGTCAGCTTTTCAGTAGGGTCAGCTTTGACTTGAATCCTCTTTTTTCATTTTGCTCTCTTGTTTACAATCTAGAAAAATGCTTATAGGAACCGATATTATGAAAAATAATTTCCTTGAATTTTTATTATTTGAATTATGATAATTTGCCGCGACAATAGAGCCTCAATGAAGCTAGCCTGTCTGCAGGCAATCTCGTATTTTCCATTCCAGCAAGTGGACGTGGAGATAGTGGAACCATCGACTGGAATGGTCAAATCTCGAAGTGCCAACACTTTAGCCCGAAGACGACAAAAAAATCCAGAAACGCCAAGAACTTCAGATCCAGTCAATTTCGGTATGTCGAGGGATCCTATATCGGTTCCGAATTTTAGAGCCTTGACCCTGCCGACTCCAGTGTTGACTCCAGTCGAGGCTTCGCGGCTCGTTTTCGTCGATCCTGACGAGGACAGTGACGAGGATCATCAGGAACCTCCAACCTCAAGATTAATCGAAGTTCCAGAAGAGGAAAGGTAAGCTTCGTTCTAACTTTCTTCTTTTAACCGATATTGATCAATTGAAAAAATTCCCCATACTTTTTTCAAAATCCCATTAATCTGGAAGCTACGAAAAATTCTCAACAAATTAGTCAGCGTATGCACAAAGTCTTTATAAAAAACAGGTTTTCTTAACCTATTAAGGCGTCAAGTAAGATGTTTGAACTTCTCCATCCAATACTTTCCTCCAATAATCGTTCTACATTCACCTACTTCCCCTCCCCACACTGGAACCTTCGCCCTCCTTCATAAACTTCTTCCTCTATTTTCCCCTACTCTTGCTTTCCCATTTAATAGTCCCCTCGCCCTACTTCCCTTTTTCTACTTCCCTTCCCCATCGATCATCCCTTTCTGCCCTTAGCTTTATTTTCAATAATTTCTCTAGTTCTTTCACATATACTTTTTATCCTACTGACCCTCCCCTCATTAACCCTAACTTTTCTTAGTTCTTCTCTTATTACTTCAACTCACTTTCCCTATTCCGAGCTATGTCACCTGCCTTTCCCTATCCAATTTCTGTCATTTCCTCTTAATCCCCATACTTCCTCAACCCTTATTTCTTCTACATTTCTTAATCTTATTTCCTCTCACATCCCCGACTTTTCATCTCCTACTTTTTTCTCCTTTATTGTAATTCACTTCCTCTACTTTCATTCTACTCAATTATTTTTACTTCTGCTACCTTCCATCCCATAATTTTCCTTAACTTACCTCACTACTTTTTTCCTAATTTTACTCTTTTCCCTCGCCTCCCTTTTTCTTTCTATCCCTGCCTTGCTTCCCCTCCAGTTATTTCCCCTCACTTCCGCTGATTTACCTACCCTTATTTCCCATACTTTTTCCCTGAGCATTTTCCCTCCCTTTCCCAACTTTCTACCCTAATTTGTCCATCCTTCCCTTACCTTCTTTCCAACCATTTCTGCTCACATCCCTTACTTCCTCATTACGCAATTTCGCCCACTTACCCTGAATTCTCATCCTTGAAAAGAAGTAAGACAGGTGGACACCCGCCAATTTTTATTCTATTTTATTCTATCCGATCCATTATTATCATCCCCTCTGGTACACCACAATCTCCGTTTAACTCCCTTTCCAAGCATCAACTGAATTTCATCAACAAAAACTTACATCCCTTCTACAGTCTTTACCTCCCCTACCTCCCCCCTCCTTCACTTTCTTTCATACGTATTCCTTACCCTTCCTATTTCTCTTCAACCCCTCATCTTATTTCCCCTTCCTTCCATATACTCTCACCTCTACCTAACATCCCTTTTGATCTCTACCATTTATTTCCGCTCCTCTAATATCACTTCCCCCACTATCCTTTTCATTCCTTCCCTTTCTTAATTATCGTACCCTCACTTTCACATCTCCCGGGAAAAAAGTATGACGATCGGGGATATGAAATCCTATTAGTAGAAAAAATAAAATAAAACATTATTGATTTAACAGTGTCGCGAAAGAGAAAAAGATGTACAGTGAAACCCTTCAATAGCCCTCCCTTCTATAGTCCCAAAATTTGGGGCTATAGAAGAGTTTCACTGTATTTAATTTTGTTATATATCTACAGGAAAAGTAGTATAATGACACATTGTGGGAGAAACTTTACTTTTAATTGAAAATAAGGTGCTCGTCAATAACATGAAAATTGTTGAAATCGCCTAAGTTTCATAGAGTACCATTATCTAAAGATATTTCAATATTATATAATAAAAAATAGTATAAACAAATTATTTGTTAAAAGAATATTTATTACGATTTTCCATCATTTTACTTTTTTTTAATTATATTGCAAGAAATTTGGATAAAAATAACATAATAATAAAGAAATTTCTTTTTGAGATTATTATTGTTAATATTATAAACACATTTAATAAACAAATGCATTAATCAGGCATTTTTCGATAAAAAAATTCATTTTTTCCGATTTGATTTTTTGAAATTACGAAATTTATGCTGATTTTAGAAAACTGCATAATTTTTTGATTAATCTTATGATTTGTTCAAAAAAATTAATAAACGAATGTATTATTGAAGCATTTGTTGGCAAAAAAATTCGATTGGTTCAATGCCAGACATTTCAGTTGAGAACTTCATGACACTTTCAGCAACATTATAACCAATTGATAAATTGTATGATTTTTTAAAAACAAATTTAGTAAGCAAATTCAACGATAAGGCATTTGTTGTAAGGAATTTTTTTTTTTTTTGGATGGAAACTTTTTCAATCAGGAACTTTATGATAATTTCAGAAAAAATGAATAATTTATTGATAAATTTTATATTCTTTGATAAAAAAATGTAATAAACAAATGTATTATACTAAAGCTGTAGTCTTATCAAGAGAATGAAAGTAATGAGAAACCTAAACTGAACGGACAGAGATTGAGAAAAAAAGCTTTTTCGTCGACAACTACCCAAATAATGCATATGATTATTAAATTTTTTTAAAGCACTAATTAATTTTTATACTAAGTATGAGTGTTAATGAAATTATCAATAACTTCCCAATTAAAAACACTGACAAATAGTCTTACATGGAAAACAAAAAGAATTTTTCCGTCGACAGATGCCCCAATAATGAATTTTTAAAATTAAAATTGGTTAAAAAAATCATCAAATTGATCAATAAATTATGCATTTTTCTGAAATTATCATGAATTTCCTAATTAGAAAAGTTGTCATCGAAAAAAACAAATTTTCCTTTCGACAAATGCCTTATCTATGCATTTCTTTATTAAATTTGCTTACAAAATAATAAGGTTGAACAATAAATAATGCATTCTTATAAAATTAACATGATGTTCGTCATTAAAAAAATAACATAAAAAACTAATTTTTCTGTCGAAAAATTTCTAATCAATGCATTTGTTTATTAAATGTATCATTTATCATTTATCATTTGTTTATTTATAAAAAAATTGAAAGCCTATTTTAAAAATCAGGCTCGAAAACTCTCTTAGAAATCTTATCAGCTTTTCTTCAATTTTTGTTGTCCAAATCGGTGAATATTTGTGGGATGTACGTTATTTTGAATCGAAAAAGTAATTTGTTTCCGACTGTGCGATATATAGCGATTTCACATGAAATTGAGGAGTCTGATCCTAGTAATGTCACGGAATTGTGTGTGGGCTGAAATATATTGATTTCCAATGCAAAATGAGAGATTTTTTTTGTTTTTCACAAAAAATATTCTTTAAAATGTGTTTTATCTTGAAAATAAATGTACATAATTTAATTTTTGTTGCAATAATTTATACTGCTATCTACAATCTTTTAAATTCCTCGTAGAAATGTATTGAAAATGAAAGCGCGGATTTATAATTTTTATTGAGAAATCTGTGAACTGTCCTATTCATAAAACTTTAAAATCAAACATTTTTTAGTTTCGGGGCTTTTGATTTTGAATTAAAAGAATTTTAAACTTGAATTTGAACAGTTTGAAATTCAAACAAGTTCCACCTTTTCAGAAAATTGACTTTAAAGTTTTTTAAATGTACGCTCTTTTTGTAATTTTTAAAACATGAAAGAAAATCAAATAATATAAATTTATTTCCACCCTCATCATTTTTACTAAAGTTTCCTTAATGTTTTCATAATTCATCTAAATTTTCAAGTAGCTTTATGAACGTGAACATTTTTGTTTGTTAAAAAACAAAAAGTACATTTTTGGTTAAATTAAACCTTTCAAATTATGTGCTTAATTGGAGATGCCGTACATGTTTTGTATTAGATATTTTTACTGGAAATTAGTATTTACAGGCAAAACTTTAATATAAACTCATAAAGTTTCGAAAATATGTTAAAATTTCAAAAAAAAATTTGGGTGAATTAGTTTTTTCACAATTAGCATTCTTAAATTAAAATCATCAATTTTTTCAATTTTCAATAGTTTTAGGATGTGTTAGCGTCACACACGAGAAAAGATTAATAATTTTTCAACAATTTAAGTTTTTCGGTTTTGTTAGTATTCGTTATTGGAAATTTTTTTAATACACAAAAACTATTTGATATTGAAGTTTCATAATCGTTGAACAATTTTAGGTTACGTTACGCAATAGGGAATTCTTTCAAAAATCTTCAAGAAAAGATACAAAACTTTTGAAGATGTTATGCTCATGTTTTTTACCGATGAGCATAGTTTCAGAGAAGATTAACAATTTTGTAGCCATGTGAGGTGCACATTTTTCACCGGAAATTGGTTATTTTTAGCAAAAAAATTAGATTTAAAAAAGGATGTTTCATTTTAAACAATTTTTTAAATCTATGTTGGTCTTTTTCTCCATAAATTGCTCATTTTCATAACAAAATAGTTTAATTTTAAAGAATATTTACAATATTTGAACAAGAATGGCGTATTTTAGCGTTGTTCACCGGAAGTTGATTATAATAAAAAAATCACGTAACTTTAACAATTAAACTTACAATTTAAAAAAAATTTAGGTTATAATCATGAGAATAAGGGAAGGGTGGTTAAGAAGCAGGGGGTGCTTTCACAGTACTGCCCAATGTAAAAAATGTGTCATGAGATTTGAAAACGTCCGTGTGGCTGCGCTAGTAGTACAAGTTTGTTCTACAAAGCCATTCAGTACCAATAAAAAAAGCATAAAAATTACAAAATAAATATGAAAAACTCTTTAAAATAATTTTTTCTCCATAGTGTAGAGTTAGATAGTAAATGAAAGTTATGTACCTACTTATTATTTTTCTTTATTATATGAAAAAGCAGAATAATTTACATAATTTAAACAAACAATTATATATGAATATATATTAATACCGAATTATAAAATTTTCCAAATTTCAAATAGCGACAAGATTTTCAATTGGCAAAGAATAAAATCCCGAATTTTAAAATATCCTATACTAAATTCACTGACTTCGAGACCGACTCATAAAAGAAACGAATTATTAAATTCCTACAAATATTTCAATGCCCTAAATTTAGAACTGCTAAACATAGCTAACTGATTATTAATTTATGAGCTGCTTATGAAATTATACATAATATTTCAAATATCGGAAAATTCAAATTTCAGGAATAGAAATATAAATGAGAATTTAACAATTCATTTATTTTATAATTCGGTCAATTTATGATTCGTTAATTTATAGTTTCGGTCATTTTTTTGTCGCTACTTTGTGGGTTTGCTATTAATTTTTTCGTTATTTTGCATTAGTCCCGGATATTCAAACACTTTTAAATATAATGATGAAGAACTAATTTTTTTATATTGCTGTTTTACAATATAATAATAGTACACAATAAATATACTTATTATATCTATGTATTACAAGCACGGAATATAATAAATCATAAAATATTGTTTCTATTACAATTAAATAACGAACTCTTTTAAATGTGATATTTTTTTTACCAAATAGACTTTATAACGAAGCTAAAATATCCATGTTGAAATTGAATTCTAAAAATTAAGAACAAGAAAATAAATATTATCAGTTTGTTTTTAAATTGATATAAATATAATTTTCATAAGATTCTTGAAAAAAAAAGATTTTTGAATATTTCAGACGTGTCATAAAATAATCAAGAAGTGTTTAAATAAATTTTGGTATTTTATAGGATTTTACAAAATATTATGAAAAATTCGTATCTTTGCAAAAGATGTTTAGGACAATTAGAATTTCGGAAAGAATCAAGAAATATTTGATTAATTTCTGAAAATGTTTCCCAGTTTTCAAATATTTCTACTCTATTTAAAACGTTTGAAATTCCTAAGAATATTTTTAACTGGCTTAAATTTTCATTAATATTTTCAAATATCATTTAAATTGTTTAAAAAATTTACCTTATAATCTTCTAAATTTTTACAGAAATTTGAAACAAATTTTTTTTCCTTGAAAACTTTCGAAATTATTTAAAAGCTCGTAAAGTTTGGTTTTGAAATCTTTGAAAATCTATATTTCTAAAAATCTTTTACACTTTAAAGTATGTTTTGAATCTTCAATTCTGCTAAATATTTCTTGGATTTACTCAATCTTTTCAAATCTTTTTTAATAATCTCTTAAATTAATTGAAATAAAAGATTATTTTAATATTTACCAGGAACCTAAAATAATGTGTTTTGTTTTCTTGAAACTTTACAACATTCTTAAAAAAATCTTTAAAAGTTTTAATTATTTTCGATTCGTATCAAAACTTCTGAATATCTCTTAAACTTAATGCATTTTTTTCTAAAATGATGTAATATGGAAAAATTGAAAAAAAGGTTCTTCAAAATCTTTTACACACTTTGTACAAATTAAAACAAATAATTCAAAATGTTTTGTGATCTTTTTTTAAAATTGCCTTTAGAAATTCCTTATAAAACAATCATTTAAATATTTTTTATGAATCATAAGAACTTTTTATTATTGTACTTTGAAAAATTCAGTTTATCTAAAAAAAAATTCAAATCCTGAAAAATTAAAAAAAATATCTCAAAGTCTTGCAGATCATTTCACCCCACATATTGAAATGTTGAAAACTCAATATTATTCTTTTAAAATAAAACATAAATCATTCATGGTCCAATAATTTATAACTATTAAAAAGCTTTGGACATTTTATTCGGGATCTTCTGGTTCTCTGAGTTCACATTTGTAACCTGACTTGCACTCCGGAGCAATACACGTCGACATAATTAATAGAATTAATTAGAATAAAAACAAAAACCTTTTATTTAGGATGAGAATGTAAAAAAAAACAGAAAACCACTGTTAGAAAAAATCACCATGCCGTTTTCACAATAATTACACAAATGAACCGATTTCTTGATACATGTTCAAGAAATTTTAACGGTTCTACATGACAAGAGTCATATAACTATCGAAACACCTAGAACAAAGTTATTACTAGCGCAGCCGTATGACTGTTTGCAACACATGGGCCATTTTTAACTCTCGGTGACCGGTGGCTGTTAAGAAGTGGGGAGAGGGGAAGAAAAGTAGTGTGTAAAGAGGTTGGGAAGAAGGAGAGCAGAAAAGAGTTAAGTATGGCAAATAAGAAAAGATGATGTGGTGGGAGAAAGGGAAGTGGAGGGGAAGCATAAGTTTGAAGGAGGAGCATAGGAGCGGGTAGCGAGCAGGGGACCTGAGAGGAAGTTTAGGAAATAAGAGATGATGATGTGGTGCAAAGAAAGGGGTGTCGAAGGGGACATAGGAGTGGAGGTAATTCGAGAAAAGGGGTGTTATGCAGAGTAGGGAAGGGGATGGGATAGAACAATTGTCGTAGAAAGAGGAAGTAGGTGATATATAAAGAAGGAATGTGATAGAAAGTAAGAAAGTGGAAAGATAGAAAGTGGAAATAGGAGAAGGGGAATTTGAAACTGGAATTCTAAGTACAATAGGGGAAATATGGAAAAAGCGGTGATGAAAAGTAGGATGTGGGATGGGACGGTAGTGAGTGGATGATAAGAGAGTGTAGGATCAGATAGGATGGGTTAGGATTAAAGAGGAGAAAAGAGAGAGTGAGGAGTGATAGGCTTAAGGACAACTGAATGAACCTTCTTCTGTAAGCGTATAGCGCCTACTTTAAGTAACTTTTTATCCCCCTTTTTAGACCAGAAATTACCCTATTTTTTCTAGTATTTAAGCACAGAACGACTATGATCCCTGCTAATCTGAAATTACTTTTGCAGGGACTTTGCGTCCTTTCATCAGGCTTGCCAACCGACTCGAGGTGAGAGTTACAGTTCGCACCTCTACGAGGCTGTCCAGACACCAAAAACCCCAACCACTGCAAAAATTCCAACTTCCGCATCCGTCCGATTTGCTGACCTTGAAGAGGGTGAAGAATCAACCTCCGATTATGCAAGTATAGAGGCCCGAAGTCCAGGTGATCCTCTAGGAGATGACGAATGGCCCAAAAAGACGAAACAGCGAACTTCAATCTTAAAAGAAGGCCAATTCGGGTTTTGCAATCCGAACTACCTGGGTCTCGATGCCACCAACAATGATGCGAAATATGCCAAAGTGTTAAATAGCCCTCCTGACAGTGTTCTTGAAGATGAGCCAGGAAGGTCTGCATCCCAGACTTTCACAGAGTTGCTAGAGTTGCAAGAAATTAGGCCCAGAGCACCACCAAAAAGTTTGCCACTCAATTCACCTTCTAGGAGAGCTGTCAGTGCCTCCAGAGCAGAAAGGCAACGGGAAAAAATGGCAGCCACTGAAACTAGTACTCCGGCTCCAGCTCCTCTTTATGTTTTTTTGGTTGGTGGAAAAGAAAAGGGTCAGGTCACTGTTTTTGCGAGGCCAGTCTCTCTATGGAAACTACAACTAGCACCTCATATTTTCTAAGGTCCCAATTGGAAGATCATGATGATAAGGATATTATGAATAATATCTGAGCCAAAGTTAGATAGACTTAAAAAAAAATTTAAGCTTATTTCTTGAAAAAAAATCCTACTCCATCTTCACTCCATTGGGAAACGAACTACAAAACTTCTGATTTCCGGTCAGGTGCTTTTCCAATTAAGCTATTAGAGTGATCAGAATAAGAACTCTTAATTCAAGAACATAACGCTAATTTTTAGCTAGGTGCTAATAGTACAAGTAATTATTTTCAAATTTTTAAATGTATCTTCTACATCATCAGAGATTGTACCATACCGTCAGTAAATCAACCCTCCAAACCATGAAGGCAGAAGAATCTACACAATATCGATCAAGTTAAGAATCTTCAATAACAGAAAATACTTAACGTCTTAATAAGATTAGATGGAAAATAATATTTTTAAATTAAAATTAAAATTATGGATTAAATGTTTTTTTTATTTTTTTAAAATTAATTATGGATTAAAATTATGGAAAATTAAAATTATGGAAGTAGGATTTTTTTTCAAGAAATAATTTTAATTTTAATTTAAAAATATTATTTTCCATCTAGTCTTATCAAGACGTTAAGCATTTTCTGTTATTGAAGATTCTTAACTTGACCGATATTGTGTAGATTCTTCTGCCTTCATGGTTTGGAGGGTTGATCTACTGTCGGTAAGATACAATCTCTGATGATATAGAAGATAAATTTAAAAATTTGAAAATAAAGTTTTAAGCTTCCAGTGTCTAATTTTCATTCTGAATTTTGAGTATCGATTTTCTTCTTTTTGTGATTGATGGTGCGGTAAAGAATTTTGATTTAGGAATCCTTGAGAAGTTTTTAAATTATTTAACTTCAGTATTACTTCTTTTTACTCTAGCTTCTCAACTTTGTCTAAATAATGATATATTTCCAGTTGGAAGATGTAAGTGGATGGTAAAAAAAATCAAATAATATCACACTAAATCAAAGTTGTATTACAACATAGACAAATACTAGGCTATCATAAAAGTATTACTTATCCCTAAGTTGGTAAGAAATTATGATTGTAATCTTAATTTTTCGTTCATTTTTTTATGAAAATTATTGCTCCGCGTTTGACCTGTTAAACGTTTAAACAAATAAAATAATTTCTACGTTTAACCGATTATAACTTTAACCTGTAGAAAAGTTTATTCGGTTAAACTTTCCATCGTTTTTAACTTCTTTTGTTAATTTCAGCTAAATTCACGTCAGGTTAATATTCAAAGAAAAAGACATAATTTAAAACCAGCTGAAGCAGGAATAAATTATTTTGAATAAAATTAATTTGGGTACTACATTAAATTAAATTTGAAACGCTTTAAATTCCTAACATTTCGAGTAAAAATATTAAATTTTCAACAAAATAGATTAATTTGTGATCAAGTAACTATATATTCAACCTAAAAATATCAATTTTCAACCAAGAAAATTAATAGTTTACAAAAAATCAAAATTTTCAGTTAAGAAATTAATTTTTAACAAAAAGTAAGGAATTTTATACAAAATGATGAAATAATTTAATGAGAACAGAATAATTTTTAACAAACAAAAAAAATGTTCATTATACATGAAGAAAATTTGAGTTCAATAAGAGAAAGAACGCATTTTTAACAAAATAGTTAAATATTTAACCAAGGAGGTAAATTTTCACTCTGGATTTGAAAAAAGAATTAATTTTTAATGAAAAATGTAATAGTTGATATTTCTATTCAAAAAGATTTAATTTTAAATCAATATTAATTATAGGCAGCCAAAAAATACGAATTTACAATCAAATGGTTGAATCCTTGACCAAAACAGATTAATTAAAAAAAAAAACAGTTGCATTTCTTTTCAAAGGTCAAATTTCTACGAAAATAAAAATAAATTGGTAACTCAAAATGATTTCTCAATTAAAAAGGTAACAAAATGTTAACCAAATTGTTGATTTTTCTACGAAACAGTTGAACCTTCGGCCCAAAAGGACAAACTTTCATTACAGTCCTTAAATTTTCACCAAAATAATTTTAATTTTCGATAGAAAATGGAATAGTTAAATTTCGAAAAAATGATTTTGCAATGAAAAAATGTAACAGTTAATATTTATACTGAAAAGCATTTTATTTTTAAATCAAAAAATAGTATAATTTAACTAAAAGCATTAATTTTAAAGAAAATAGTTAAATCTTCAACAAAAATAAAAATTAATTTACAACCAAACATTTGCATCATTAGAAAAAAATTATATTTCTACTAGAAAAGTTGAATTTCAAACCAAAAAGATTCTTGATTCAAAAAGGAAACAATATTTCGACAGATTTATGGTAATTTCTACCAATCAGTCGAATTTTCAACAAAGGAGTTGCATTTTTAACCAAAAAGGAGGAACGTTAAATAATTTTGTTAAAAAAAAAGAATTTTGCATTAAAAATGTAATTGTTAATGTTTCTACAAACGAAATTTATTTGAAATCGAAAACAATTAAATTTAAACACAAATTTATAGTTTTTACTATATGAGGATACATTTTTAATGAAAAGAGTTAAATTTACGACCAAAAAAAAATGTCAGTCAATAAACAAAATTTAAACCAAATAATTGAATTTTCAATTAAAGAGGATTACCATTAAATAAAATTGGTGAATTATCATAGAAAAAATTAAGTTTTCATGTAAAAAGTTGCTTTTAAAACCAAAAAAGATAAAATTTGTAACCAACAATAAGAATTTTTGAACAAAAGAGTTGAATTTTCAACAATGTAGTGTTTATTAGTGAAGAACCAGATATTATTTCAATTTTTTTGAAAATTGAAGTTAATTTTTAACTGGACTTTTTGATTTCGAACTCATTAACTTTAAAGCTAGACAGCAGAAAAAGTTTTTGTCGGGCTACACAAGAGTTTAGGCCCTGAACTGAACTTAGTTGAAATTAAAAAGAATAATAATTCATAAATTATTGTAAGTTTAATTTAATTATTTACACGTTTAAACGGTCAAGGATGTAGTACTAAAATTAATAAATAGAGAAAAGAAGTTTATTTTTGTCAATCATATTTTATACGAAATCTCTATCAAAATGCAGAAAACTATAAAATCCAATAGTCACTTTTTACAATTCGTAAAATTTTCAAGAATATATATTAAATTATTTATTACATTTCTGTGATTATAATAAGTATTTTTATCCTTACAGTTATAGTACTGAGAAATCTGGTTCTAATTCAATTTAATTGTCAATCTTTGATTCAAGTTGTAATTTAGAGCAATTTTTCAGATATCTTTAATAATTTATATCTGTTGTTTTTTCTAATCAATCCCTATATTGTTCCTTTTTGATAAAAATAGGTAGCTGGATTTTTAATTATACGTTATTACAATGATCGTAAGAAACTTACGATAGAATTAAAAACAAGTATTAAATCATGTTTGCATACTCGTTAATTGTAACAATAGTCATAAGAATTAGTTTACTTGTTGACAGCAGGCACGTTTTTTGAGAGGAAGTATAATTAAAAGAATGTTGGAAATTTTTATCTAAATTACAGAATGCATATTTTAAAACAATAACTCTGCAAATTTATTTAAAATTGAAATAAACAGGAAGAGGATTAAAGTCACTGTTAATTCAGCTGAAACACTTAGCTCGGCTCTCATAGCTCGGCTCTCATAGCTCGGCTCTCATAAAGGGCGCAAAAGTTTGATACGCGTTTTCGTTCAATGCGTCCATTAAAATATATAAGACTGATTACGACTATAAATGAGGCAGGAAAGTTAACTCGGTTTTTGATGCCGATACAACGATAAATCGTGTATAGTGGCGTTTAGAAATAATAAAAAATGCCCGGAACAAAACTTATTTGACTAAAAAACACGAATTTTCAACTAAAAAAGGTAACTTTCAAACAAAAAAGTAAAATAGTTCAATTTTCAGTTAAAAAAATTAATATTTTCAACCGAAACAAAATTATTAAACACATCAGATGAGTTTTCATGAAAAAAACTGAAGTTTCAATTAAAATGTCGAATCTTTAATGAAAAATTACTTTTAACCAAATACGTGAGTTTTCAACCAAGAACAATAATTTTTTTCAAAAAAGATGATTTTTGAAGAAAATAGATCAATTTTTAACTGAAAAAGATAAATTTTCAACAAAAAATGAAATAGTTATATTTTCAGTTAAGAAAATTAATGTTCAATTTAAAAAAGTTTTCTACTAAAATTATTAATCTTCAACCAAAAAATTAGTTTTCTACCAAGATAGTCGAATTTTCATACTGAAAATTAATTTTCAACTGATCATGGCTAATTTTTAACGAAATAGCTCAATTTTAAACTGAAAATATAAATTTAAAAAATTGCAACTAAATCGTCAAGAAAAAAGATGTATTTTTAACCCAAAAGACGATTAATCAACTAAAAAAATGAATTTTCGACCAAAAAGATGAATTTTGTCTACAAAAAAATGACACATTTTCAATGAAAATTATAAACCTTTACCCCAAAAACTAAATTTTTAATCAAATAGTTGAATTTCTAACCATGAAGATGAATTTTCCAACCAACAAGATTATTTTTTCTATCTAAAAGACGAATTTTCAACAAAATAAATAAATTCTCAGTCATTGAAATAAATTTTAAACAAAAATGATTAATTTTTCACCAAACAAAATTAATTTTCAGTAAAAATATTGAATTTTGAACTAAAAAGTTAAATTTTTAACCAAGGAGATTAATTTTCTACCAAAAAAGAATAATTTTCAATTTAAAAGATGAATGATTAAAAAAAACATTAAATTTCTACAAAAAATTAACTTTTGACAAAATACATTATTTTTCAATCAAATAGTTAAGTTTTTATCAAAAAAAGATAACTGTGGAATAAAAATGAATTTTCAACTAAAAAAAGGATTTATATTTAACCAAAAATGGCAAATGTTATTTTTTATTTATGCAAATTATTTTCAACCATTAAAAAAAGAGTTTTCGACAAAAAAATGAAGTTTTTAACAAACAAATAAAAAATAATTTGCATCCAAAAAATGAATTTTCCAGGAAATCGTTGAATTTTCGACTGAAGAAATAAATTTAAAATCAAACATTAAATAGTTAAGCATTCAGTTCAAAAAAGGATTTTAAACAAAAAAGACGAATGTTCAACAAAATAAGTCAATTTTCAACAAAAGAAATACATTTTTAATAAAAATAACGAATGCTTCACCCAATAAAATAAATTTGCAACTACGAACCTTTATCTTTTACATAAAAGGTTAACCTTAGACAAAATACAGTAACTTTTAATAAAAAAATTGGATTTTCAACTATGAAAGATCAATTTTCGACCAAATGTCGAATAATTAAATTTACATTTAAAAAATTAATTTTCAATCACACAAAGAACAAGTTTTCAATAAAATATTCTAACCAAGAAGATTAATTTTCTACCAAAAAAACTAATTTTAACAAAATACAAGAATGATGAGAAAGAGATATTTTGTGTTCCAATCGTGCACGAAACTACGAATTTTGGCCGACGTTTCGTGAAACTTTTCAGTTAAAAAAACTAACTTTTGGACACACAATGAAATAGCTTTTTTCTCAAAATTTATATTTTCATATATTTCATAAAGTTTTAATATAATTAGATTTTATCTTCTTCCTCGTTTTATTGTTAAAAATTGTACATTTATTGTCAAATTGGGTTTTAAAATCGCGCGCTTTTCATCACTTCTGGTTTCGGTTCAATCGTAGCCAATCAAAACAGTGGCACGTTATGACAGAACTCTACTAACTAGGCTAGAGGATGTCTAGATTCTCACATGCGGAGAACCCCGGTTAAATTAGCGGTAAGTATGCGCGCGCATGTCGGAGACATGTGTCTTTGGTGTGCGCGCGCACCCTTGCCGCTGGTCCAACCGGGGTTCTCCACATGTGAGAGCCGAGCTGCGCTCAGCATCTAACTTCACAGTGGCTTTAAATAGTTCACTACAAAGCAAATATTAATCAATTCATCAATTTTCATCTGTACTTCCTCAAAGAAAATGACACTAACGTGAGACGTTCTCCCACTTAGGCTAGAAAAATGATAAATCGCATAAATTACAAGTTCATATTGAACAATTTAGTTTTGTGCATAATTAATAAATATTAATGTCGCTGTATAAAAATCGTGTAAACTCTACATTGTAACAAACAAAAGATCCATTCAGCAAGTGGATCAGGCGTGCCAAGGTCAGTAGAATGACCAAAATTAGCAGACAATAGTTTTCAATTTACAAAATGTAATCTATTTTTTAAAATCCAAAACCTAAAAGAATTTTTGATCATTATTTCCAATAGGAAAGTGCTTCAAATTCTGACCTCGTGGAGTAATACGTAGTTGTATAAAAAATATTTGATTATATATTTAAGAAATAACTTTTTTTGAAAATTGGCTCGTCTGTTCCGACGTCAGAAAAATCAATGTGCATAATTGCGTATACGTGTAGAATATACTTGTGTGTTCTCCATAGGTAAATTAAAATTAAATGTCAGGAACATATTAAAGGAAAAACAGGAATGGTACAGGAAAAATAATTTAAAAATATCTTGCAAGAAAAAAATATCTGCTCAGAACATCTACTCGCTTCTGGACTCGAAATGTCGCAAATAAGATTTTCGCAATTGATTGTACAATTTCCGTGAAAAAGGGCTGTTCTTAAACGAAATTAAATTGTAAAAATGTTTTACAGTTTAATGGAAATTTTACAATGCGTGAGCTCAATGGGGTTGAGAGTGTCCATGTGTATTAATGTACTTATGATTATATCAAATTAGTTCCCATAGGTATAGCAAAAATAGAAATAGGCAAAGCGATAGAAGGTTAATGAGAGACCAAGTGAAAATAACTCACGGGGATCTCGGGCGGATTCCGTGCGGATTTCCGCACAAAACTCCACGCGAATCATTTTCACATGGAAGGGCTCATTTTGTTCATTGTAGAATTTTTATGCCCATGGTGGCCCAAAGCATGTAATCCATCCATAAGTAGGAAAAGGTTCAAGGTACTCGTATTGCTGAACTTTGGGAATCTCTTATGTTGATTGTATGTAATTGTTACGTGATTTTAAATTCACTTGTTACATTGCAATAATAATTAATGAAAATGGCAAGACAAAGTTGAAGAAAGTGGTTTTGTTACATAAATATAATTTGACTAAGATTATTGAGAAGATTCAACCCAAGAGTTGAATTTTCTAACAAAAGGGTGTCATCAAAGAAAAATGCAATACATAATTGATATTTTAACCAAAAAAGATTTTAATTTTTGATCCAAAATAGTGGATCTTCAACCAAAAAAATAGATTTTATACCAAATAATTCAAGTTTACACAGAATATAGAAATTTCAACCAAAAAATATGAATTCTCAACGAAAATATGATATTTGATATCTCAACCTTAAATATTTCGATTTGAAACAGAAACAGTTGAATACACAAAAGGGTGAGATTTCAACGAAATCGTTAAATCCTCCATAAAAATTAATTTTCAACTAGTTGCATTTTTACAACAAAAAATTAAATTTTTAACAAAAGAAATGAATCTTCTACAACATAGTTTAATTTTAATTAAACCGAAGATATGAATTTTCAGTAGAGAACATAGTGAAATTTTCCAAAAAATAGATTAATATTATACTAAAAAAGACGAATTTTCAATAAAATGGTTATATTTTCAACCGAAGAAATAAATTTTCAACTAAAATAAATATTTACCAAAAAATATATCTTTAACAAAAGAGTTGAATCTTTAACATAAATAAAATAATTTTCAGTCAAAAAGATTAGCTTTAAACAAGAAAGGTAAAACTTTCACTGGAAGAGGAAATTTTTTTCGAAATCTTCAAAAATTTGTATTTCTTTTTAAACGATATTTTTTCAATTGTCTTATTTTTTTATTGTGCCAAATAAAGTAATAACCTTGAAATCATCAGATTCATTTTTAAAAATTTTGAAAATATTTTGAAATGTTTTAAAACCCTTTAAAGTACTTTCATTTAACTCAATTAAAAAAAATCGTTTGACATTTTCCCCGGAATCTTCAGAAACTTAAAAAAAATTTGAAATGAAGGTTGCAATTTTTTCAAACTTCAAAATGTTTTTTAAACTTATTTGAATTTTTAAAAAAATTGTTGAAAATCTTTCAAAATTAAAACAGATTCTTTTTCGAATTTTTTTAGAGTTTTTTAACATCTTTTAAAATTTTTCAAATAAAATTTCCGATTCTTCAAAAATTTAATTTTTTTAAAATCCTTTCAAGTTTGAAAATATGTTCAATACTCAATCGAATTTTTTCAAACATTTTGTAATATTGCGAAATTGAAAAATGTTGCATGAAATCTTCTACATTGTTTTTCGAATTTTTTTGGTAAAATTCATTTTTTTAAAATAAAAAACAATTACAAGTTTTCCCAAGAATTTCAATAAAATTTTCATTCTTTTAAGATCTTTTAAAGTTACCCACATTAAAAAATCATTAACAAACAAAAGGTTCGCTTTTATCAATAATATTTAAAACATTCAGAAGAAAATGTATCATGGCATAAAATTATATATTTGAAATTTTTCATTCACTAAGATGTGAATGCAAAAAATTCTTAATATTTTTAATTATATAATTACATATAACTTTATTTCATATGATCACAAAGGGTAAGTATTCATTTCCCTAGTAACGTTCTGGTACTTTTTAGTAGAAATTATTTTTGGAAACCATACAAATTTGGAAAATGATTTTCTACTATCAAAAAGTTAAGAACAAACTGAAAACAGCTACTAAAATCTTTATACTTACCCTCCCATACTCCCCATAAATTCCCCTACTTCTCCTCCCATCACTTCAACCACCACTCCCCTCCTTCCCCAAATTCTTCCTCATTAATGTTCCTCTCTCATCGAATTTACTCTCACTATCTCCACCCCATGGATGCCCAAGAATAGTCCCTTAACTCGTTTCTGTTCCCCTTCTCCGAGCGCTTTTCTGTCCCTTTTGTCGCACGTTCGTGTGCTCTTCGTGAGACGGTAAGAGAGGGGATGGACGAGTGACAGATTTTCTTTCTTTGATCTTTCCGTGAACGTCTCTGCTCTACCCCCATCATATCTCCTAACTTCCCCTACTTCCCCACCTCTTATTTCCTACTATTTTTTCTACTGCCTCTCCCTTGATTTACCCTTACTTCCCCTACCCTAATAAGGGATTGAGAAAAAATAGTAAATTATTTAGTTTCAGAAAATAGGTCATTTATCTTTCATACAAGAGTATGAAAAAAATGTATTTCTTAGGAAAAGTGCAATGAGGAGAAAGAGGTGACCTAACATATCATACTCGTATCAACTGTTATTGAAAATTTAATTTTTGTTATAGCGAAATTGAAAGTCATCTTTCTTTCCATTTTATTGTAAATAGATACGTAGTTAGCATATTTTATTAATTAAAAGAGATTTCCAGCGTTCAGATGCAAGCAACAAAGGCCAGAAAAATCAATGTTTTCCAATCGTAGTCGATAGTCAAGACATCTCTGTGTACAAAACGTTATGAAGATAAATGTTTCGTACCCTTAGAACCGAAGACTTTAAACCGACAGTATTTTCTAAAACTCTGCTCACTTTGGATCGAACATACTCCACATTTTTTAAAAACGTTTTTGAAAATATTTGGCATTGCCAGGTTGGCCGAAGAACTTCATTTTCAAAAGTCCCTAGGGGTTTTCTGCTTTTTCCCTGACAAATTTTACATTTTGCCTGACAATTAATAATTAAAGACCCAAATGGAAACCACACGTCAAAAAGGTGCCTGACTTGAAGAAGTCAACTATCGAAACCGAAAAAGAGACTAATGAGCACTACCTATAAATGTGACTAATGTTCTTCTGAATTTAAAAGAATTCGATCAAATTTTCATGGGCTCTAGGTGATTTTCAACGAGTTCATGATAATTTCGTAAGAATTCAAAATACTTCAAGTTAAAATAAAAATATTGCAAAAAAATCGACATTTTTTTAAAATTTAATTGTTTTGCATTTAATGTTTTGCAGTAAATTTTAGAATAATTTAGAAGAATTTCTATGTAAATTAGGAGAATTCGATGGAATTTATAAAACCTCATAGTAAATTAAAAAAAATCCATCCAATTTAGTACCTATGTTTAAACTAAGCTTAGAAAATTGTTTAGAGGACCCAAAATAATTTTATTAAATGGCTAAGAATTCAAGGTTAGTTTATAAGACTTCATGATTAATTAAACAAGAACAAAAATCGATTAGAATAAAATTTTTTAAAGAATTTAAAAGAATGTAGGATACATTAATAAATATTCAGAGGAAACTCCGAATGAATTGCAAAAAGTATTTGATTTTTTTTAATCTTGAAAACACTACGAAACCTCTCAAATATGTGAAAAAAATGCTTTGAAATCTATTCGAATATTAAAAAATCCCTTGGAATCTTTTTAAATAACTTAAAATCTTATTTTTTGAAATTGCGTAAGGATCTTTTAAAATATCCTAAAATATTTAACATCCCTGGATATTTTATTAAATTACTGAAATCAATTAAAAAAATTTTGGAATCTTTTAAAATACCCTAAAATATTTGAAATTCTTTAGAATCACCTTAATTGATTAAAATATATCAAAAATAATCTGAAATATTTTAAATCATACAAATACCTTTAAATCCTTTAAATTTTACATTTTTCGAAAATTTTGAAAATTCTTTGGAATTTACAAAAATACCAAAAAATTTCTCAAATTCTTTGAGATATTTTCAAATGATTAAAGTTAATTTGGAAAATCCTTCGAATTTTTGAGAATATCTTAAAATCTTTAAAATTCCTTTTAAAAAAAAGGTCAAGCTTTTAAAAATCACTTGGAACCTTCAACAGTACCCTAATATATTTCAAATTTCTTAGAATCACTTCCAGTTATTGAAATTTTTTGAAAGACTTTTAAATGTCTGAAAGTTTTATAAACTCTGGTTGAAAATTCCTTGAAAATACTTTGGAATTTTTATAAATACCCACAAATCTCTTAAATTCTTTGATACATTTTCGAATTATTGAAATTAATTGAAAAATTCCTGGACATTTTCCGCATATACTAAAATTTTCCAAATGCTTTAAAATCTTTTGAAGTTCCTTAAAAAAATGTAAAGCTAATGAAAATTACTTGAAATATTTACAAATTCTTTTTAAATCATGTAAAATCATTCAAATTCTTAGAAATTTATTGAAAATTATTGAATCTCTTGAAAATTGATAAGATTCCTTTAAGAATCCGAAACAATTTTAAAATCTTTTGAAATCCTTTGAAATCTTTTGAAATGCATTAATACTTTCTAAATCTCTTGAAAATTCCTTGTAATATACAAAAAAAAAACTAAAATCTTAAAATTCTTTCCCTTCCAATTATTAAGATCTATTCAAAATTCCATCGAATCTTTTTAAAAACTGTAAAATGTTTTCAAAACTTAAATTTTTTTTGAAATCCCTTAAAGCTATTAAAATATTTTAATTACTTTATATTCTTAAAAATATTCGAAATTTTTAAATTGATTTTATATCCTTTAAATTTAATAAATTCTGTTAAGAATTTTAAGAATATTTTAAAATGCCCTAAAGCATTTCAAAAAAATTCAAGAAATTCAGAAATAATGGTTAACCCATGGTTACTTAAAAAAAAAATAAAAGTGAATTAAAAAGTATTGTGAGTAGAAAGAGACCAAATGTGACTGTGGCAATCCTTGATTAATATTGACAATTTTCACAGAATTTCCCTGACTTTTTAAAATGAATTTTTAAAATCTTTTATAGTTCTTTTAATTTATAAGGATTTATAAATTGATTATAGTTTATATTTGATAATTTTCATAATCCGTAGAACGAAAAAAAGGGGGATATAAAACGTTATTGAAAGAGAAGCGATGATGTCATCTTAAGTGGGCGATATAATCGTGAAGGTTATAGATACAAGCAAGTTAGGTGTCGATGCTGAAAGCGCTTTAGAACATATTTTTATTCAATTGAGTATTCCCCAGATGATGAAAGCGAATTAAAATATAGCTCACAGTGTTTTGGAAGTTATTGAGCAAGAAGAAAAAGAACAAAATGTAACATATATGAAATATGACGTAATATTACCGTTTAATTTTTATTATAAACTCATGAAACTGCAAGAAAAGACCATTATTATTGAAGTGAAACTTTTTTTGGACGAGAGTGAAATTAAAAAAAAACGACCGAACGTTCGAACGAAAGTCTATCTCTCTCTTTCGCACTATATACAACTTTTCTTTGTAATCACGTCCCCCTTTTGTGCAGCGATTTTCAATTGTCCTAAATACTCCTCTTTAATATCCCCACTACTGCCACGCTAAGCAAGGCCTTCATACTCTTCCTCTCTCTTTTTTATCTTTGATCCCTTACGAAAATTGTTAAAGTTAATCCATCAAAGTTTCACTTTGGTTGTTTGGCCCCACTGCCACACACTGTTTTTTCCTTAAAATTTAACTGATACATCCCTTCAAATAAAAACTTTGCTTAAGAGTTTGTTGTTAATAAAAAATCAATTTTACAACAGTAACAAGACACTGCTAATTCCTTTTGATAAATGGGCATGCGAAATAATGAAAATTATTATTAGTTTTGCAATGTGAAAAGAGGGCCAGCTGCGAAATTCCAAATGAGAGTTATTTTGATTGGAGAGTAATAGACGCAAATTGCAATAAGGAGCCGTACTTAAATGATTTAACGGATTATAATACATAATTTGTAATGTGAAATCTTCATTTTCAAAATTCCCGCTTTTTTCTTTAACTGATTTCTGATTTTCTCTAACGATTCACACAAAAATACCAGCATTTAATACTGGCATTATTTTTTAAATAGGTTCTTTTATAAACAAGAAAAATCAATATTTCAGATGAAAATTTTAATTCATCCAATTTTTGAGGACTCTTGTACTATAAAAGATGGCTTTTAATAAAAAAATTTGCTTTTTCAACAAAATAATTAAATTTTTAACCAATAAAGATTAATTTTAACAAAATAATGTAATATTTGATATTTCAATGAAAAAAGATGAAATTTCATTCGAAAAAAAATGAATTTTGAAACCCAAAATAAAAATTTTCAACAAATAAAGGTTTTTCAGCCATTAAAGAAAAAAAGTTTACGTAAATTGTTGAACCTTTAAGTCAAAAGACGAATGTTCTGAACGTAAATTGAATTTTCATCCAGAAGATATGAATTTTTAGCAAGAAAATTAAGTTTCAACAAATAATTAAGTTTTTAGTTAAAATTTTTCGTTAAAAAAGTAGTTCAACTTTTACTTTTGTGGTTTAATTTTCAATTAAAAGAGATTAGTTTTAAAAAAATAGTCATTTTAACCAAAGAGATGAATTTTCAACAAAACAATTATTTCTCAAAAAAGTGGTTCAACAACAATTTTTAAACAAAATATTTAAATCCCTAAATAAAAAAAGTTAGTTATTAACTAAGCAGTTGTATTTTTATCAAAAAAAGGTGGAAACAAAAAAAATAATTTTTTTTTTTTCGTTTTCATTAAAAAAGAAGTTTAGTTTGACTTTTCAACATTTATATATAAGTTTTAAATAAGAATTAAATTTTCTGAGAAGATACTTGGATTTTTAACCCAAGAAGATGATTTTTTAAACAAAACAGTTGAATTTTCAACCAAGCAGTAGCATTTGTATTTTTATCCAAGAAAAATGAAATTTCTGCTAAATCCAAAGCATTTTTAAATCAAAAAGACAAAATTTTCTAAAAAAAATAATTGAATTTTTATGACCAAAAAATTTTGGTTTAATTTTTAACACCAAAATATGAATTTGAAACAAAGAGTCAGTTTTTTACAAAATATTGTAATTTTCAACAACAAAATTGAATGTTCAAACCAAAAAAATGAGCTTAATAAAATCGTTGCATTTTTTCCAAAATATTTTGACTTTTATCCAAGAAGGATGCAATTTCTACTAAAATAGATGAATTTTCTAATTAAAAAAACAAAATTTTAATAACAAAAAATAATTCAATTTTCATCTAAAAAATATGGTTTGACTTTCAAGATCAAAATATTAATTTCAATCAAAAACTAAATTTTCTAGGAAAATAACTAAATTTTTAACCCGAAAAAAAAATTTTCAAGAAAACAGTTGAATTTTCTACCAAAAAGGATGACTTTTTAAAAAATTCTTAAGTTTTCAAACACGTAATAAAATTCATAACTAAAAAGATCATCTTCAGGAGAAAGCAACAGCAAAAAAATGAAATATAAATACAAGACAAATAAATTATAAGAATATTATATCAGGGTTACCGCAACACTTCATTTGAAAAACTCCTTAATTTTACCCTGTCTTGTCACATTTTTTAACCTTTTAAAATCGGGATAAAAAATGTCAAGCTAAAATGGAAAAATTTCATATTTACGCTCCTTGCCAGTTATTTTAAGTTATAGAAAATTCCTGACATTTGCAAGATTGTTTTTTTTTAAATCCCTGACTTTTCTCTGACCAATAAAATTCCTTGACTTAAAAAAAAAATGTTGGTTAGATTTGTTTCTTTCTCACGAGGTTTCTTTGGCGCGTGAAGTTAACAATAACTTTCGGACCCCCCCCCCCAACCCTTGAGTTGTTACGTTACTTAAGTACGGTTTCTAAGATATGAGTAACTCGTGATAAAATTGTTATGACGCAAATGAATTTATAGAATGTAAAATTAAATTTATAATATAATACAGTCCGTTCGCTCTTTAGGAACATTAGTTTGTAACAAAAGATAACTTTACAATAAAATATTCGACTTCTTGTAGAAATTTTAGAAAGACACGAAGTATTGCATTCATTTCCACAAATTTTACTGGCTGCAGGATCTCCTAATTTCATACGTAAACACTAGTCAATTACTCAAAGGGTTATTAAAATGACTTGACACGATGCCAAATGGTTAAGGGTACTGTATAAAAAATACAACTAAAAAATAAATAAATGACGCAATATTTTTCTGGCCATGTGCATCCATAATGAAGAAAATTTCTAGGGAATTTCGGGCTAAGCTTATATTTCTCGAAAAATCGTCCAATTGCAATTCGTTGCGAGAAACAATCCTTCCTACTCGTCTAAAAATGTCGATTGCAAATAAATATGTTACCAAACTCTAACTTAAATTTGAAAAATTGAAGGACATTTTCTAGACGTGTAACAATAGTGGTTAGCTTAATACGCTAAAAAATGTAACGCGTTTGGCGTTAAAAATAAAATATCTTAAATTGCAATATTTTTTCAATGTGGACGTAGGCAATTTACAAATAAATGTCTCGGTCTTCATTTCCATAAAACAATGTTTAAATTACTAGTAGGTGCTAGTCAACTAGATTATGAATAACTGAAGACAGAAATACTCAGAATGTGATTCGAAGTTCCGGAACTTTGGGTCAGTTTTTGATTTCTACTTTTTTCTTCAGTTTCTCATTTTACAAGTGTATCTAAAAATATTGGACTGCTTCTGATCCAAAGTTCTAAGTGACTTCATTGATAAAAAATGCGCTAGATGGTGAGATGGATAAGGTTTGTTATTAAAATTGTGTTCGGTGTTAGTTTTTTTCTATGCATTATTATATGTAGCTTTTAACAATAACAGATATCAATGTACAATGTATCGATTAGAATATGCAATGATGTGTAATGGTTACTGTAATGCCAATAGTATTACTATAATAGAATTACGGCGTAAAATATAATTCGGTAAAAAAAATATCTGGAAGCTTTCTATATTCCTACCATTCAGATAGCTGGTTTCTTCGTTCCACGTCACCCATTATACGAGGGTAGTTCAATAAGTCCTTAGAATGAAGTATAAAAACAATTTTTTTTGGGTAAATTTTTTTTTATTTTTCAACATAATCTCCTTGGAGCTCTATACTCTATACTCTATGGTCAATCGCTTTTCAAGTTTTTTTAATCCTTCAGAAAAGTGCGTTTTCGAAAGTTCCTCAAAATAAGCACTTACAGAGACAATGACGTCTTCGTTGTCTGGAAATCTCTGTCCACCGAGCCATTTTTTCAAGTTTGGAAATAAGAAAAAGTC
>NC_046658.1:122773140-122826420 GCF_010883055.1 Belonocnema kinseyi
TATATCTAGTCGGGAGTGGTGCTGACTGAAAACAGATGATTTTGAGCGATTCGCGCGCCATCTGTTGGTCATTCTAAGGACTTATTGAACTACCCTCGTATTCTCCTAATGACTTTTCTTTCGAGTTTTTATCATTTTTTAAGAAATATTATCAGAATTATTGATTTCTTTTGAATGAAAAAATTATACAAACTTCTTTTATACACGCAAAAAAATCCCATTTAAAGATTATATATATATATATATATTTAGGCTACATAAAAAATTATCATTTTGGGGCAAAAGGGGCTTTCATAAAATCTGATTGTTCCTTATAATCTGGGGTTGGAGGATTTGATGATTTTATGCTAGAAAGCTTTTTAATAAAAAAAGAACTCCAAAAATGATACAATTTCGAGGAAATTTTAATAGAAATCTGATCTGTTCAGTGCATTTTGCTTCAAATAATCCAATTTCTTTCAAGAAGTTATATTCCTAAGTAATAATTGATTTTTCAAACAAGAAGATACATTTTTAAAAGAGAAGATTAATTTTCTATCGCAAAAAGATGTATTTCCAACAAAGTTCATGAATTTTTAATTAATACAATGAATTTAAAAACAAAGATGAAATAGTATGTATTTTTAAGTTGATAAAAAAATACCATAAAAAAAAATTGTTTGAAGAAAATAATTATATTTTCTAACAAAAAGATAAAATTTATGTCAAGAAAATTTATTTTCCACCAAAAAAGACGAATGGTCAACAAGACACATCAATTTTAAATCAAATAGTTGAATTTAAATTAAAAAATATCCATTTACCATCAGAAATGGAATAATCAAATTTCCAGGTTAACAATAAATTTGCACGAAGAAAAAGAATAAGGCCTCCAGTCCATGCACCAGAATGACCGGATCTCAGAATGGACGTTGACCAATCAGAAAATTTCCGCGGAAACAGTGCCTTGTTCTCGAGCCGAAGTAAGTTGAGGTTATAAAAAATAATAAATTATGAACATAATGAGCAGTGTTGATGAATTAAGGGAACATGATGCAAGTATCAATTTTACGTAGAGCCTTATAGATTTTTTTTGCGTTTTTTATATGAAAAGTTTTATTTGATGCTTTAATATTATGTACAACGCATTCACCGGCTTATATATTTAACAATGTTTCATTTGCGAAAATTGAATAATTTATAATATTTGTCTGGATGTAAAAGTGGAGGGAGAGTAAAAAAAGAATTAAAAATTTTTTAATTATATTTTGTATAGTTCCACATTAAATTATTTGCAATATACATTCGTAATATGCATACAATTAACAATTTTGATTCAAAATTTATAATAATTTTGCAGATATACTTAGCATTTATTGTATTTTAAATACTCGTGTACTTAATTTCGCGCCAATAAGCGTTCCGTTCATTTCTAAAGTTGTCAAACACATGCACCGGAATGACCGTAGCCCGGAATGACCGCAACACAAATCGCACAGCACCTTCGACAAGACGAAAAAGTCCCTTCTTGTCAAACATGATCTGTGATTGGTGTTCCGGTCATTCCGAGTTACGGTCATTCCGGTGCATGTGTTTGACAACTTTGAAAATGAACGGAACGCTTATTGGCGCGAAATGAAGTACACAAGTATTTAAAATACAATAAATGCTAAGTATATCTGCAAAATTATTATAAATTTTGAATCAAAATTGTTAATTGTATGCATCTTACGAATATATATTGCAAATAATTTAATGTAGAACTATACAAAATATAATTAAAAATTGTTTAATTCTTTTTTTATTCTCCCTTCCTCTTTTACATCCAGACAAATATTATAAATTATTCAATTTTCGAAAATAAAGCATTGTTAACGGTATAAGCCGGTGTATGTGTTATACATAATCTTTTAGCGTCAAAAAAAAACTTTTCATATAAGAAACTCAAAAAGAAATGTAGAAGACTGTACGTAAAATTGATACTTACATCATGTACCCTTAATTAATCAACACTGATCATTATGTTAATAAATTATTATTTTTTATAACCTCAAGTTGTAAACACTTGTGAAAACAAAAAACACTCACAACAAATGTGACACGCACTGTAGTAAATTTCATCTGCGGCTAACTTCGGCTCGTGAACGAGACACTGTTTCCGCGGAAATTTTCTGATTGGTCAACGCTTCATTCCGGCCATTCTGAGATCCGGTCGTTCTGGTGCATGGACTGGAGGCCTAATTTTCGACAAAATAGTTAAATTTACCATCTAAAAATTAAGTTTTCACCAAATAGATTAAGTGTTTACCAAGAAAGTTTGATTTTCAACAAAATGCATGAATTCTTAGCCAATTAGTTAAATTTTAAATTAAAAAATATCAATTTTTCACCAAAAAGGAAATAATCAAAATTTTAGTTGAAAATCTAATTTTCAGCAAAAAAAAAAGAATTTACAGCCAAATGTTTGAATTTTTAGAACAAGATCTAATTTTCAACGAAATAGATGGATCTTCGACCAAAAATAAAAAAATTATTTTTCACCAAGTCGTTGAATTTTAACCAAAGAAATAGGGTTTCACCTTAAATGATAAATTTTCAAATAAGAAAATTAATTTAAAAAAAAATTGATTTTTTAATCAAGAAGAAAAATTTTCTACTTGAATGAAAAGTTTAAATTTTGAATCAAAAAAAAATTTTCCAACTAAAAACGAACTTTCAACAAAAGAAATATGTTTTCCACTGAAAAAAATCAATTTCAAATAAAACGATTATCTTCTACCCAAAAATTAAATTTAAAGGAAATGATAGAAATTTTAGAACAAAGATGGAATTTCAACCAAGAAGATTAAAATGACGAATAAATATATTTCCAATGAAGAATGTAATAAATGCATTTTCAGTCAATAAATCAATTAGTTAATATAAAAAAAATGAATTTTCATCCAAATAAACGTATCTTCAACAAAAAGAATAATACCATTTTAACAATGTAGTTGAAGCTTTAACTGAAAAAGCATTCATTTTCAACCATAAAAAACGAATTTTCTACAAAGTAGCTCAATTTTTAACTAAAGAATTTAATTTTTTTATCAAAGAAATCAATTTCAAATGAAATTATGAATCTTCGATAAAAAAATAATAATTTTGAATAAAAATTCGAATTTTTAGAACAAAGGTAATAAAAAATTTTCAACGAAGCAGAAATTTGAAACAACAAATGGAGTTAATAAATTTTTAGTTAAGAAAATTAATGAGAAAAAAACTAATAATAATTTTTAATTAAATAGATTCATCTTAAGCGAACAAAAAATGTCTAGCAAAGTAGTTGAAATTTCAACTGCAAAAAATTAATTTTTAACAAAAAACAACGAATTTTCGTCAAATCAGTTAAATTTCCATTTAAAAAAATGAATTTTCAAATAAAAAGACTAATTTGAAACCAAATAGTTAAGTTTTCAACCAAAGAAATGTATTTTTTACAAAAATTATTAATATTTTCGGTTGAAAAGTCCAAGTCTGTTTGGGAGAAATTTTATATTTTTTCTTAGAAAATTCTAAAATTTGGTAGAAAATTTAAGAATTTAGTGAAAATTTAATTCCTTTTTAATTATTCATATTTCCGGTTGAAAATTCCGACTATGTCGTTAAAAATGAAACTATTTTGATAGACAGTTAAATATTTGATTGAACATGCAGGTTTTGATAAAAAAAAATCACGTTTTCGGGGTTAATATTCAATTGACTTCTTGGTAGAAAATTGGACTTCTTCGTGAACTTCTTAAAAACTCAATTTTTCTTAAAGATTCACGTTTTAAATTAAAAATTTAATTGTTTGGTAGAAAAGTCCTCTATTTTGTTGGAAGTTCGTCTTTTCGGTTAGAAACTTAATTTTGCTTGTTGAAAATTCATATTTTTTGTTAAAGATTCAACTATTTGGTTAAAAATTCACCTTTTTTGGTTAAATTAAAATGGTTAAAAATTAATTCTTCTTTTGTTCTTAAAAATTAATTTTTTAAACTGAAAATTTTATGATTTCATTTTCGGTATAAGAGATATGTTTTCTTGTTGAAAATTTAAGTGTTTGGTTTGCTATTAACTTTTTGATTAAAATTCTGCTTTTTGTTCTCAAGTAGTATTTGGGTTGAAAATTCATAATTTATATGTTACAAAAGTCAGTCTTGTTTGATAATCAGTATTTTTGTTGAAAACTTAACTGTCTTCGACAAAATTTGTCTGTGTAGCTAGAAAATTTAACAATTCGGTTAAAAGTTCAATCTTTTTTTAAATATATCTCGTTTGTTCTTTGTTACTTCTGAAACTTTTTGATTACAAATTAATTTGTTAATGTTAAAAGTTCGTATTTTTTGGTTGAAAATTTATCTCTTACGGTAGAAGAGCTTCGCTTATTAATAAATGTAACATGCTGAAATCGAAATGGTCGACTTGAGCATGTCTCAGTTTGGAAATGGAGCCAGACTTCAATTTATTTCCTATAGACAAGTTTCTATGTCTTGAAGACATAAATTTATCTCTTGAGTCAAATTTGTATGACTCCAACACGAGCGGTTTATAACTTCGAGTGTATACCTGTCCTAAAAAAAGGGTCATTCTGACTGTCATAAAAGATAATATTTGTTAATGATTAATTAATTTACTGATTGGCATTTGTTTAGCAGATCCTTCTATAAAGTTACAATTTTTATTTTTTTTAAATACAATTTTTAAGGGTTCAACTCGCTCAGACCCACAGATTCTGAATTTTTTAATTAAAAATAACTAATTTAATAATTACAAATTTTTCATTCATCAATTTTAATCTCATTCATGAGCCGAAAAAGGTTCGAATTAAGGCAGCTTTACTTCAGACAAGTAAACGTCGTCTTAGCCAAGACAAGGTTTGACTTGAGACAAATAAACGACGTTTTACCTGTCGTGGCCATAAAAGTATGACGAAGGCTTATATCTCGACTCAGTTTTGAGACGCAGCCAGACATCGATGCCTTGGAGAGAAACTCAAGACATAACCAAGTCGAACTCAAGTCGAAGCATTTTTACTCGGGCGTCCCCAAAGAGTGTGACCTCTAACCGTTAAAGAAGAACCCTACAGCGAACCCTTCACAGTAAAAGCCGTCAAATGCTGCTCTCTGGCAAACCTTCCTCCCAAGCTAAAACAGATCAGAACCGCCTCTAAATGTTGCCATCGCTGGGCAAAAACGAGACTGAAACGCGTCGTACGCGCACCTAAACTTCAGTACACTTTCAGGGACGCAGAAAACTCGATGCCCTACTTCCCCAATTCCCCTTTTCCCGAAAACCAATTATTTCTTCCCTCAGAACTGAAAAATATTAAAAATTGAGGTCATCTTCTTGTACCAATGATTATACAATCTCGAGGATTCAGCCTTGACGAATTATAGAATTTTGAAAGTATTCTCGACCGTCAGGAATGACCTGGGTTGCAGGCGGGGCAAAGTCGTCCCTATGTACCGCATTTCACGTACACCCCACGCAACACACACGAGCGCCTACACTCACACCTACACATTACACAGATTCACACGTTTGCACGAAAAGCAACGGCGACAGCGACTGGCAAGACAAGGCAGGAGTGGCAGACCATGTATAGCTGTCAAGCCATTGATTCTTTTTCTTACTGAAAATTTACCTGTCGAGCCTCGATCTTCAAGTGACAAGGTCCGTATTACCTCAGCATTCCTCTTGTTTATTTAAAAAAAAACAATTTACGTTTCCATCCGCGTACACGCACGCCCCATCAGTGATCAAGGTTGATTATGGTACGGCTGCGGATATTCGATAAATATTCGGATCTGTCTTTTGGAATTAATGCGCCAATTTTGTGCGTTTTGGGAAAAGTTGTGAAATTCTAATCAGTGAATCTTGATGTGGTAATTGCTACATTTGGCGCAGGTAATGTGTAGATTGTAGAATTGACGAGTGTGGTAGCTGTCAGACACAAAAGTGACATTTGGACGAGATTGTTGACGCTTAGTGTTTAGAGTACGTTATTAGGCAAATAGCAATTGACTCGTTTTTCACGTTATTTTCAATTTTTATGATTTTTTAGAGACTACTTTTTATGAAAAAGGGTTACTTTCTGGGGAAAAGTGTTATGTTTGTTTTAGGGTGGTGGAGAGATAATGATAGCAATCAATCAATCAATCGGATGAATATTTTTTTAACGATTTTTGTATTGGCTATTGATGTGTTTAGTTTTTGTCAGTGTGCTTTTGTGTGATGCTCTTGATATTACCAATCGTATTGGTTTATTGATTTTTATTCATTTCTAAAGCTTGTTGTATATGTACGAAAAAGTGAATTGAAAAATATGATTTTTGTTTAAAATATCAACTATTGCATGTTTGATTGAAAATTCAATTTTTATTGAAAAGTCTCCTAGTATATTTATAGTAGGGAATTCATCTATTTTGATTTAAAAATGTATTATTTTCTTAAAAAGTGTCATTATTAATTTAAATTTAAATTCCAAAATGTAATTTAAAGTTAATCTTCTTGGTAAAAAATTCATCTTTTTGGGTTTGAAAATCATTTGTTTTCTAGAAAATTCATTTTTTTTTAAATTTAAAATTCATCTTTTCTGCAATTACATTGCAATTTTTATCGAGAATTCCTCTTCGTTTTAAAAAATCGTACTATTTAGTAGAAATTTCATTTTTTTGTATGTTTTTTGTTGTTGTGTTTTTTAGTCAAATTCAACTGTTTTTAATTTAAAGTTAAAATCTTTTGTTAAAATGTCAATCATTGTCATTTTCATTGGGAATTTCTCTTTTTTGTTTAAAAATACAACATCTTAGTTGAAATTTTATTGTTTTTAGTTGAAAAGTATACTATGATATTTTTGGTTCCAAATTTAATCCTTTAGATGAAAATTAAAACAATTAGTTAAAAACTGATCTTTTAAAATGAAAATTCATTTATTTGGTTAAACATTCCTCTTTTTTAGTAAACATTAATATTCTTGGTTAAAAATATATATTTTTGAATTGAAAAATGAACTATTTTCTAGAAAATTCTTTTTTTTTAATTAAAAAGTAATCTTCTTTGGGAGAAATTTAACCTTTTTTGGATGAATTTAACTGTTTTTTAAAATTAAAATGTCAATTATTATTAAAATTGTCATTAAAAAAACCTCTTTTTGTTTAAACATGCTACTAATTGGTAGTAATTTAATTTTGTTGGTTGAATAGTCAACTTTTTTTTGGAAAATAAATAGATTTTTTTTAAACATTCAATGAATTTGTTAAAAAATTATATTTTTTAGTTGAATTCAACTGTTTATAGCTTAAAGTTAAAATTTTATTTTGTCAAACTCTCAACTAATACATTTTTTGTTGATAATTAATCTTTTTTGTTTGAAAATTCAATTTATTGGTTGTATGTTAATTTTTTTCGTTGAAAAGTCTATTATCATGTTTTTGGTTGAAAGTTCATATTTTTTGTTTAAAAATTTCATTAAATGGTTCAAAGTTTAATTGTTCTTTTGAAAAGTTAACAATTTCGTTAGAAAATTATTCTTATATATTGAAAATTCGACGATTTCGTTAAAAAACATGTTTGTTTTTGAAAATTCCAAATTGCAGGCATAAAATTAAACTTTGTTTTAGAAAAATAAATTGTCTTTCTGGTTTGGAAATTCAACACTTTAGATGCATTTTTTTCAAATGAAGAGTCTTTCTCGATGGAAAATTAAACTCTTTTAAAGTGAGTTCGTCTTTTTAGCTTGAAAATTAATCTCTTTTAGCAGAAATGTCTATTTTTCAAATGCAACTCTTTGATTTAAGATTATTCCGCTTCAACATTAATTTTTCTAACTGAAGATGTAACTATTCTATTTTTGGTTGAAAATTCAACTATGTAATTAAAATTTCATGTATTTTGTTAAAAAATCGTCTGTTTTGGTAAAAAAATTAATATTGTTCATTGAAAATACATTGAATTTAACCACTTTAGTAAAAGTTGAATAATGTTGCGATTATTTTTAAAGACGATTTATCATTTATGTTGCAAATTTATCTATTTGGTCAAAAATGAAAAATTTTTGTATTCGATTATTAATCTGTCTCATATTTCTCTGTGTAAGCTTTAGTAATGCTTATTATAATGTTAAACATATTTGTTTATTGATTTTAATTAATTTTCAACGTTTCATGTATATTATACCTAAAAGTAAATTTTAAAATATGGTTTTTGGTTGAAATATCAACTATTAAATTTTTTGTCGTGAATTTATATTTTTGATTAAAAAAGTCTAATATTATATTTTTGCTTGAGAATTTATATTTTTCTCATAAAAATTTAATTATTTTGTTGAATGCTTAACAGTTTTGTCAGAAAATCTTTTTTGTTTTGTTTGAAAATTCGTATTTTTTGATTGAAAAGTCTGCCGCTATAGTTTTTGCTTAAAAGGGAAGGGAACGATTTTGTTTGAAATTTAATAATTTTTTTACTGAAAATTCAAATGTTTTGTGGAAAATTCGTTTATTTTTGGTTACAAATCAATCATGAGTCATACTTCTGGTTAGAAATTAATTTCTTTATGCATTGATGTTGTGGTTTTGTCCAGGTGATATTAATTAAATAAAAATAAATTGACCTTAAATTCTTTTTTGTCTACTGGCCATAAGCTTACTGACCGGAAGCAAATAAATCATTACGGCCAGTAGACAAAAAAAAATTTAAGATCAATTTATTTAATTCATGACTTCAGTTGAAAATTCAAATATTTTTGTTGTTATATTTCTGGTTAGAAATCTGAATATTTGGTTTAAATGTTCAATTATTTGGTTAAAAACTAATATTTGTTAAACGAAAATTCGATTATTGGGTTGAAAACTTATGCTTTTTAGATTAAAGTTCAGCTATTTGTTTGAAAATGCAACATTTGGTACAAATTTCTTGGTTGAAAATTCATTTTTTTTTTAGTTTAAAATTTGACTTATTCCTTGAAAATTCGTCTTTTTCGATTAATGATCCATCTTCTTCAGCAGAAGTTTCATCTTTTTTGGTTGAAAAGTCAACTTATATTTTTGTCCAGAACTCACTCTTTTGTTTAAAAATTATACTACTATTTGTTACGACTAATTATTATTCATGAATAATTTATGTTTAAGAAGTCCACTGTTCTTTTTTGGTTAGAGAATACATCTTTTTGTTTAAAAATTTAATTGTTTTGCTAAAAATTAAAAACGTTGTTGGAAAATCATTAATTTTAGTTAAAACTTCAACTGTTTTGTAGAAATTTTTTTCTGTTGAATATTCAACTTTTTGATTAAAAATTCTTCTTTTTGGTTAAAAATTGAACCAGCCAGTTTAAGGTTAAACAACTTTGCTGAAAACTGATTTTTTTGGTTGATGAATCATCGTTTTAATTGAAAATTCTTTTTTTTTGTTTGAAAATTCAAATAGTGTGTAAAAAATTCGGTTTTTTCATGTTTAAACATTCATTTTTTTAACTTAAAATATAGATATCGCATTTTCTGTTGAGAATTCAACTATTTAGTTTAAAATTTGTCTTTTTTTGACAGAAAATTCATCTTCTTGATTGAAAATTCATCTTTTTAGTTGAAAATTTAAATAGCTGCTTCAAAGTTGAACAGCTTGGTTCAAAATTGAATGACAGTGAAAATCTTCAATATCCCTCCCTTCTATAGCCTTTCCGAAAATTCACACCGCGCTGAATGAAGGTGAAACAGGTGCTGCGCGGGGTGCGCGGGATCTGTGCCTGTCACTCGGGGGAGCTCTCAGGCGTGAACAAACAAAAGTGGAGCAGGCTATAATCAGTTATTTGCCACCTACCGTGAGCCCCGAAATCGGGGCTATAGAAGAGTTTCACTATATTTGGTTAATGATTCATTATTTTAATTGAAAATCCATCGGTTTGATTGCAAATTAAATTGTTTTGTTGAAAATTAATTTTATTTTTGGTTAAACATTACTTTTGTCAGCTGAAAATACAAATGTTGCATTTTTTGTTGAAAGTTAAGCTATTTGATTGAAAACTTGTCTGTTTTTGTTGAAAATTTTAATATTTTGTTCAAGTTTAGTTTTTTTTTACTTTGTGGTTAGATTATCTTATTGAACAATAACGAATGATTCGTTTTTTTCGTTATTTTTATTTTTTATGACCTTTTAGATGTTACTTTTTAAGAGAAATGAGTTATAATCTTATGATGGAGAAAAGATAATAAAAACAATATATCATTCACTTATTCGAATTATTAATTTTTTAGAGATTTTTGTATTCAATTATTGATGAAATTCAATTATTTTTTGTGTACCATTTTTTGACAACTTTGTATTGCTAATCGTATTGATTTATTGATTTTTATTCATTTTCAACGCTTCATGTTTATGTGTAGAAGTGTTATCTTTTTTTGTTGTTGAAAAGTCAACTGTTAGGTTGGAAATTAAACTGTTTTTGTTATGGTTTCAACTATTTTGTTAAAAAAATATTCTTTTTTGGTTTAATTTAACTGTTAGTTATTTAAACTACATTTTTTTTGAAGTATCAATTATTACGGTTTTAATTAAAAATTTCTCTATTTTGTTTCAGAATTCTTCATGTACATGAAAAAGTAATTTAAAAAATATAATATCTAAGACTCGACCTTTCATTTTGCATCTACTTTGATTAAAATTAAAAAGGAAATTTAAATATTCATAAAATCTTGCGCGTAAAATTTAAATATTGAGATTTGAATAATTTTATTTTCAGATTTGTAATAGAACCTTAATAAATTGAAGATTAATTAATCTCTTTAAAAATGTTCCATTTTCTTACTTTTGTTATCTAATTCTAATGCAAAAATTGTAATGATGTGGCTTACTATATATAAAAAAGTCTCTTCTACATAAAACAAGAAATTCCAGTAGCATAGATGCAAATCTAAATGAGAATTCAGACCTGTGCATTGATTAAATTTCTTATCAGTCTTAGATCAATATTTAAGAACATCCGTGTAATCTTCTATATACATGTAGTAAACCATTCAAATTCTAATGTTTGTTCTTTGCGTAATCGTATTGCCCAAGGTATTACGTTTGTCTTTATCAGTGAGGTATTCACTTTCTACCAGTATTTAAATTTATTTACTAAATTTGATTTCTAGGATTTCTTTATTTACAGTTTGTGTACTTATAAATTTATACCTTTATGAATAATGGACAAATATTGTGATAAATAATAAAGATATGAAATACGGAAATCATATATAGTTAAAATCTTAAGTATCTAAATATCAAATAAAATGTAGATCTGCGTTAAAAATCAACACGCAGTATTTGGCGCTAATAATATTTTTAAGATTCTGTAAAACAAACAAAAAATAATTTACAATAAATAATTTTTGAATAAACTATTCAAGGTTTACCAGAACCTAATTGCGTGTCCAAATTAAATCTTTTCTGCGAAAGGAATGTTTATAAAGCATAGATTTGTCATTGTTTAATTTTAATTATTATGGTAAGTATAGGAAGCAATTAAGAAGAAAAATAAATGAAAGTTGTAATTTCATAACAATATTCATTTTTAAACAATTTTTTAAAACAATAATCGCCTTAAGTATTAAAAATAGTTTGTTTTTTCTAAAAAAGCAGCCCATTTTTAATGTTAAAACTAAGCCTCTAGTGCACTAAATTTTTGTCCCAAAATGTTCAATTTTATTGCGCAATATCTTTTTTATTTTTCGATGCGAATCTTATTTGAAATGTTTATGATCAATAACAAATATTGTTGAATATTTGTGATTTATGGTATTTTCATATTTTATCTATTAATTCTATCTGAAAAGAAAAATACTAAAAGCTGAATGTTTGAAAAATCTCAGAGGTAATAAATTAATTTAAGTCCAAGTTTAGGCTGACTTTAAGTCCTATAGTGGCCAATTTTAAGGCTCACATCCTATGTAGGCTAATATTTGACCACAGTGAGAAAAAATACTGAAAATTATTATACATTAAAACTTTTTTTACCTAATTCATTATTATGCCATTTAGAGATAAATTTAAATTTAACAAAAATTTGTCTGAATTTAAGCATGCATTTTCTTAAATCGTGATGAAATTCGCAGGATTTCAGATACAGTATTGTTTAATTTAGTTTCACTTCTTAAACCCTTGTGTGCACATCCAACTTTATTGTCGTTTATTCTTATAAATATTAATTGATAATTAATCAAATTATCCTTAATTCTATTATTATTATTTAACACAATTTTCTTGCATGAATCAAATAACTTCATAAGAAATTAATGATCCACATTAACATTGATTTGATACTTAGTCGAAAGGTTCCTTTTGCATCCCAGTTAAAAGTTCTAAATTTATTTTTAACACAGGTTAATAGTTTTTGAGAAAAACTAAAAAAAAATGGATGTTCGATTTTTTGTTACAAAAATTACTATTTTATGAAATTGAATACATATTTAAAAGAGAAATCGAAAAACTCATTTTTGTCATTTTTCTTCATCCTTCATTTTAGTCATATTAGAAAAAAATGCAACAACAAAAAATATATATCTCGTTTAGACATACAATTTTTATGCGCACAAATTTCATCTCAGATTATTATATTGCGAGATTTTAGAAAAAACAAACTATTTTTTGAGGCTGCTGAATAGCAGAGTGGGTGAGGCTCCGCGTCATTCAGTGTGTGATGGGGTACGACTTAAGAGGTATATTTCCAAAACGTTGGAAATAATAAAATGCACCGAAATATAAAAAAACTTGTTCAAGTATGATTAGCATGAGAAAAAACGCGAAAAAATAAAAAAATCGACATTCTTTTCTTAGTTATCGTGAAGTTCACCTGGAAAACGAGAACTTCAACCTTATTTCGAACCTGAAGAAAGAGAAAGGGACTATGCAGTGACAACCAAAATTTAACTAAAATCCATGATGGCCGATAGTTCGAATTTAAGATCAATTAATAATGGCAGAATTTTTTAAAGCAAACCTCTCAAACTTAGCAAGATAAAAAATTTATTTTTAGAATCTGCCCAGTAGTCGGCGACAGCCAAGATTTGGAAAAAAATCCAATATGGCTATCAGTCAGCGATATATGTATTCATTTTTCCGAAAAATGTACAAGGTATTAACAATGATTAATAAGAGATACTTTTGGGAAATGTTATCAAGCAGGATACAGTTTTACAATAAAAGTGAAAATTTTTAATTTACAATTTTAATTAAACCAAAATTCACAATCTTGAATTTCTCAAAATTTCGACAGCATCGAATTTCTGTACAGTTTCTGAAAAGAAATTTGTTCATCTTACTAAGCTTGAGAGAGTTTTGTTAAAAAGTTTAGAAATTAATAATTTTTCCAAGTTGACTAGCTAAAATCTTGGATTTTTCCCAAATTTCGGCTGTCACTGACTATTGCATAGTTTCTGAAAATAAATTTGCTTTTCTTGTCAAGTTTGAAGGCTTATTTTTACAAATAGATAAACTTCCAAAAATAAGGAACACCCTGATACCCAATAAATATCTAACTCCCTACTGATGTTTTTATTCGAATATAGATCAACTATTTATTTTTCGTTTCAGGTTGAGGTTGCGATTAAAGAAAAATATAATAATCGAGGTGGCTGGACATTGTAGAAATTAAAATCAGGGGCACTGTCTAAGAGGTCCCAAAAGATTTGGCAGAATAGGCAAACGCAGGCAGAGCACTGGGAGAGTGGGTGGGAGATCAAGAGGCGGTATGACACGTCCTCCTAACAATGACAACCTTATGACCTTTAAGCTCGTTGTCGTCGGAGATGGAGGAGTCGGAAAGAGTGCCCTTACCATACAATTTTTCCAGAAATTATTTGTCACCGACTATGATCCTACCATCGAGGACAGCTATATTCAGCACACCGAAGTTGACAAACAATGGTGCATTTTGGATGGTAAGTTCCCCATTTTTTATTTCATTAAGAAGATACAGTGAGTCCCCAATTTCCCTTTTCCCCCTTTTCTCCCTGCTTTTTTCAAATCCCTATATTCCCTATATTTGAGAATGTAAAGGAACTACGGGGAAGGAAGTGGAGGAAATTATTTTAGGGTATGTAGAAAAAGTGAAAGGGGGAAGCAGCGCCGTAAGGAGAGGAGAGGTATGGAAAGAGCTTGTAGGCAAGGAGATGGGAAGTATGGGATAGGAAGTATGAGAAGTAGGAAAGAAGAGGATTAGGAGTAATAAGTAGTAAGATTAATTTGTTTAATTATTTTCAAATCGAAAAAACATGTCATATTTGTAAAAAAGATTTTCACAAAGATGGCGTATAACATCGTGATTACTGTCATTTTACGGAGAAATATTGTCGCCCTGCTCATCACAGCTGTAACGTAAATTACCAAGCCTTACATATAATTATTTTTCTAGTACTGGATACAGCCGGTCAGGAAGAATTCAGTGCCATGCGGGAACAGTACATGCGTAAAGGGGATGGATTTCTATTAGTTTATTCGGTCACTGATAAACAATCCTACGAAAACATTGTCAACTTTTATACGCAAATTCTCCGAGTAAAAGACAGGGATGTGTATCCTATGCTGTTGGTAGCTAATAAAGTCGATTTGGTCCATCTAAGAAAAGTTTCAGAAGAACAGGGCAGGGAATTGGCTCATCGTTTGTGCATTCCTTACATTGAAACATCTGCTAAGGATCCGCCCCTAAATGTTGATGTCGCTTTTCACGAGGTAAGAATCCAAATTTTACTTCAATTTTCAAGACTAAGTAATGTAAGTAACTAAGTCATTTAAGCCTGGGCAAAATTAGTGACTTTGAAAGTTTTGTTGCAGAGGTTAGGGAATTTTCGTAAGATGCACTTTAAAAAACACTCAAAGATGATAAATTTGAAAGTTTTCAATTTCAATTTGAAATCGTTTTAGTATTCTTTTTATAAATGATTCTATGTTTAAAATGGCACATACTTAAAATGTGGGTCTTTGAAGGTCTGTCAGGTAATGGAAAAACAAAGTTGGTCAGGGAAAAGTTATACAATTTTGAAAATGAAGTATGTGACCATCCCGATCTATTATTTTTGTTGGTAATTTATTTTAATTCTTTTCTATTTTTTTTCAGTTGCTCTCTTCTGACCTGTATATTTTCAGATAAAGATTTTATTACTCGATTGAAAACTCAACAATTTTGTTAAAAAGTCATCCTTTTTAGTTAAAAATGCAAGTCATCTTTCTATCTTTTTCGTTCATTTTTGATTGTTAAAATACAACTGTTTGGTTGTAAATTAATTCTTTTTAGTTAAATATTAAACTATTTGGTTGTAAAATAGATATTATATAGGTGAGTTCAACTTTTATTTAACTATATGTTTGGGCATTCATTTATTTGGTTAAAAATTCGTCTTTTTGAGTAGAATATTAATCTTTTTAGTTTCCAGAGTAGTTTTTTTGTTAAATATGTCCTTTTTTTGGGGATAATAATTTTTGAACTGTATATTTAACTATTTCAGTTAAAGATTAATTATTTTCATTGAAAATTCGTCTCTTTTTGTTTGAAAGTTTTTCTTTTTCTTCGTTCAAAAGTCTTTTTCTTTAATAAATTTAAAAAATTTTAAATTTCATGGAACTTTTTGGTTCTTCGTTAGCTGAAGAACATTTATCTTTTGAAAATCCATCTGTTTGGTTGAAAATTGAATTATTTTCATGAAAATTTATCTTTTTGGTAGAAAATTTATCTTTTCAGGTTGAAATTTCAACCGTGTTGTAGAAAATTGTTGTTAAAAATTTTTTGTTTCAGTTAACAATTCGAGTACTCAGTTGAAATTTGAACTTCTTTGTTGAAAATTAATTTTGTTGGTTGCAGATTAATTTTAGTTAAAGATGCATTATTTTAATTGAAAAATTCATTGAAAACTTTTTTTTTCTGGTAAATTAATTTTTTAAACTAACAATGTAATTAAACTTTTTTTAATTCTTGACTGAAGAATCTTCATTTGTTGAAAAATTGCTTTTTACGACAAAATTGAACTATTCTGTTGTAAAATCGGGTTTTTGGTAAGAAATTTATATTTGCGGGTTGAACATTTAACCTTTTTGTGGAAAATTTTGATCACGAAAAAGTTGAACTTTCTTTCTTTTGTTCAAAAATAAATTTTTAAATTAAATTTTACTTTTTCATTTTTTGTGGAAAATGTATCATTTTGAGTTTAAAATTCAACTATCTATTTGAAAGTATTTGTATTTGATTAAAAATTCGTTTTTCTTGGTGAAAAATTAATCTTCTCAGTGAAAAAATACGTTTTTTTTAAACTTAATTTTGAATATTTGTTTATAAATGTATGTATTTTTAAAAAATTTATATTTTTAGTTAATAATTAGTCTTCTTAGTTGAAAATTCATCTCAGGGGCTAAGGAATCATTTCTTTGTTTAAAATAAATCGATGGTTAAAGTTGAACAACTTTGTTAAAAACTCGTTTATTAAATAGTTTTTCAAGTCTATATGTAACGGAACTAAAAAATGTTTATTTGTTGGAAATTCATCTCTTTGTTTGAAAATGAAACTATTTTGTTAAAAATTAATATTTTTGAGAACAAAATGTAATCATTTTATAGGAAACTTTGATTGAAAATTAATTTTTTGTTCTGAAAATGGAACTTTCTCAGTTTTGTTTGATAAATGATCTTTTAGTTGCAATTTTTTTTCGGTATATAATAAATTCTTTTCTTAACACTTTAAGTAGTTTGTTGATCATTATTTTCTTTTTTTTTTTAATATTCGACTGTTTGTTTAAAAATTCATCGTTGTAGGTAGAAAAGTCCAATATTTGGTCAACAATTTAATTTTTTTAATTGAAGTATTTAGTAAAAAGTCATATTTTTTGTTTCAAAATTCAATATTTTTGTTGAAAATTCGTCTGTTTGTACAGGAAATTCTAAATTATTTTGTTAAAAATTCATGTCTTTTTAGTTTAAGTTTAATCTTTTTTGTTTGAAAATTCCACAATTTGGTTCATAGTTTATTATTATAATTTGAAAAGTCAAAAATTTGGATAGAAATTCATCATCTTTCTGTGTAAATTTATTTCGCTTATAAAATATTCTGTTAGAAATATTCCAAGATTAAAATTCTGGTCTAGAGCATTAAACTGTTAAACAATTTTTTTTTAAATGCACCTCTTTTCGGTTGAAGTTTAATATTTCTTGTTTGAAAATTCAACCAATTAGTTGAACATTCATCCTTGTAGTTTACAATTTGAATAATTTTGTTAAAAATTCACCCATTTTGTTAAAAAGTTGTTCTTTTGGATTAAAAATGCATCTATTTTGGTTCAATTAAAGAAAGAAATTTGAAGTGTCTAAATTTTAATTGGAAATTATTTTATGCCTATTACAAAAAGATTCAATGTTAAACATTGTAAAAGATAAAAATTCTGGCCTTTGAATATTAATGGTCAGGGAAAATTAAAATTTGGCCAGGGAAAATTAAAAGTTGTCCAGGGAAAAAAGACCATTTTAAAAATAAAATTTCGCAGTCGTCTTTAAACCAGATGAAACTAATTTTTTAATTTCCAGGTTGTGCGCATCATCAGAAACCAACCACCAGCCGAATTAGAGAAAAATCGTCGAAAACGAAGGCGTACAGGAAAGTGCAATATTTTATAAGTATCGTGAATCCCATAGAGTCACAAGAAAAAGAGCCCCAATCCGAATTCCTAATATGAGCCAAAGTAATTTATACTTCGATCCATTCCTGCAATTTTCACGTTTTCGCAAAATTACGTGATTCTAGACGCTCTTAGTCTTCTCCCTTTCTTGTGACTCTATCGAAAGTTAAATGTCCGAAAAGTGCACTCCTGCCAATCTGCCATATTAATTGTGCTGAACGTATTAGCTAAATGAGAAGGGGTAGGTACCTTCAATTTAAAAAAGTTGAAAAGGCGAGCCACATTGTAGAAATTCAGTTAGATTTTTCACCGACGCCGCTGTAGATTTGTATTCTATAGGGGAAGAGATCCCTTTTTTAAAATCGACTGAATGCGAGACGGCGTCTATCCATGCGAACACATCAATTTTCTACCATCGACGAAAACGGAATTGATCACTTTTTATTACTCGTAACTTTAGAGGGGGGTTTCTTACTCTTCGATATTGAACTTTGTCATAAAATGACTATAATAATTTTATATAACGAGTCAGCTCATTTGGAATAGCTGCCAAATAGTTTTAATAGTATTCTCTAATTTTGACTTGCACCTTCGATTCGCTTCTTTAGTTTTAGTTGGCATTTTTCAGATCATGATCCTCATTCCCATTTTTCATTTTCACTTATTTAACTCACTTTCATAGGGATGCATAGGTCTAGGAAAACCAGAAAATCAGCGAAAAGTGAGGGGAAAAGTCGAGAATAATCAGGGCTGTCACATAGTGACTTTTTTCTCATCACTCTTCAGTCACTTTTTATAGATAAAGTCACTATTGTGATTCACTTTTTAGGGTTTCGTAGTCCCTGGAAGAAACCCGCGTAGTTCGTTCTTATTTCGGTCCGTCATAAATTTTCACGAGACTCGAGACGAGATTCGGGATTCTAGACCAGGCTCGAGACTAGATTCAAGAAGAGGCTCGAGACCAGGTTCGAGACGAGATTCAAGATGAGATTCGAGACGAGGTTTAAGTCGCGTCTAGAGAGATTTAAACGACTTAATAGGCTACGAAACCCTTTTTTATAGGCGCATATCGCCTAATTTGATTAATTTTTGAAATAAAAAGATCACTTTAGTAACTTTTCTTTCAATAAATTAAGGATGTACTCTACGTACAGTAAATCTCTAAGTATCCTATCTTTAAAATGATTGATAAAATCAACAAAAAAAGGTCTAAAATAACTTCTATAAATCCTAATGGAGGCTTCTAAGCACAACTCAGAAAAAAATTAATCTGATTAAAATTGTCTATTTAACAGTAGTTATTTAAAGTTTTAGTTTTTCCTTTCTCTTTAGGGAAAAGTTACAATTTTTATTTAATCCTAATGATCCAGGTCTCATTTTATTCTTCGAAGGATTCTTTAAATTCCTGCTTGGGTTTATTTTATTTTAAAAAATGAATGATCAAATCATACAGTTATTATTGTTATAAACAATCATGGTTTAGATTTCAAATAACTCCACCCAAATAGAATTGTAGAGAGTCCTTCAAAGAATAAAATGATGCCTTGATCGTTAGGATTAAATAAAAATGGTTACTTTTCCCTAAAGAGAAAGGAAAAGCTAAATCTTTGAATAACTACTGTTAAATAAATAATTTTAACGTGAATTATTTTTCTGAAGTGTACTTAGAAGCCTCCATCAATATTTACAGAAATTATTAATAGATCTTTTTTTGTCGATCTTATAAATCATTTTAAAGATAGGCAACTTTTTAAGATTGGTACTATCGAATTCAGATCAATACTTGTTTATGAATTTTTTTAGTTCTATTGAAATATTTTTAAGTATTTAAAAAGATTCCTAGAATTGTTAACAGTTTTCTATAATTTGAAGAGATTTAAAAGAATTTAAAAGATTTTCTGGGGTGCTACAAATCAGGAAATTCTAGAAAGTCGGGGAAAAACTATATTTTTTGAAAAAATTTGTTTTCTTTCACCCCTTTTTGGTGTAATGTTTATATTTTCGGGTTCAAAATTACATTTTTATGATAGAAACATCATCTTTTTGGCTTAAAAATTTTAATCATTTGTTTGAAAATTAACTGTTTGATTAAAACCTTATTTTTTTGGGTTAAAAGTTTTAGACTATTTTAAAAGATTTGAAATATTTGAGGGCATTTCAAAAGATTCTAAATAAGTTTCAATAGTTTTCATTAATTCAATGGGATTTAAAAAGATTTGAAATATTTTACGAAACTTTAAAAGATTTCGAGGATTTTTAACACTTTAAAAGGATTTCAGATTTATTTTAATTAGGTTGGAATTTACCATGAATTTTTATTAATTTAATTATATTTAATTCTTTGGAATTCTGCTAAATTCTTTTCATTTACTTAAATCCTTCTAAATTCACTCAATTCTACTCAGTGAAATAGGTTTTTTAAGTTGGTTTTAATTTTTGTTTAAGTCATCCTGAAGTCTTTTAAACTCCTCTGGAATTTTTAGGAATTTCATGAAATTATTTTGAATTCCCTTTAATTGTTCTGAATTCATTTTAAACTTACTGAATACAATACACATTTTCATATTTTGAATTGGTTTATTTTGTTTACACCATCGTGATTTTTATATATTAATTACAACGAAATCACAGGGCTTAAAATATTTGAAGAGATTTTAAAATATTTTCTACAATTAATTAAAAATTTTTAATTCACCTAGAATTTTTTTCAATTCTTTGGAATTCTCTTTGAAACTTACTGAATTCAATAAATTCTATTATTATTAAAAATTTTTTATTTTACTTTTATTATTTTTTAAATTCAGCACGTATTTTTACGAATCTCATCTGTGGTTTATTTTTATCACGTTTTCCCTTTTTTGAAGTAAATTAGTCTGTGGTAGTCCTGAGAGTAGTAAGTGAAAAAATTTATAAATTTATATGTAAAATGCTTTTTTCCATTTATAAAAGATGCTTTATTAAAAATTTTTACAAGATTAAAAATTTGTTTTTCAAATATATGTATACATTAATTATAGGTCAAACTGAAATATTATGGAAAAATGAGAGAATTTTTTTAATGAAATTTCGCTGCCACCCTAAACTTTTTGTTAATTTTCTTCGACTCCTCTATCACAACTCATTTGGTTCTCATCAATCGGTAGTTAATTGACTTCCTTAAATTAATATTGAGCTCGAAAAACCTGAGATTTATTAGGCTCCGCCTGATGATTATTATTCCGAATCAGGAATATTATATTTAACGTAAGGCAATATTGTCTTTGATATTAAATTTTGGCACATGAGGATTCGAAAAACAAAATATTTGGTTTCCTCTCTGCTAAATTTGTTTATTATTAATTAAGTAAAAATAACAGCTTTTTAAAATTAATTGTTGGATCTCTGGATTGAATCGTATCGGATCCTTCTAACGATATAAGAAAACGATGCCATGGCCTATATTAGATTACTGATAAGGAAAAACATATATATTCGTATAAAGTATATAACAAAGTATTGATTGTGCATACACTTTAACGAAATTTAAGATTGTGTGTCAGTGGTCTCAGTAAATGATTGTGTGTTTATTACCAGGGGGCGTTTCAGAGCCACTGTGAAATTAGCTGATGTAAGCAGCTCGGCTCTCACGTACTGAGAACCCCGGTTGGACCAGCGGTAAACGTTCCGGCGCGTGCGCGCACGCTGGGCACACATGTTTCAACGCGCTCCCCTCTCTGCCCGGCCAGCGGTTCTCTGTACGTAAGAACCGAGCTGTACTCGGTAGCTAACTTCACAGAGGAAGTAATTTCGCTTCCTGTTCGTTACGAATAGTGGAGCTATAAATGTTAACGGGGAGTCTTATAATGAATAGCATATTGCATGATCTCTCTTACCCATCGAGTTAATTTTTAATTTTATTTATTCATTACGATAGATTTAAAATAGTTCAATATAGATGACAGTTTTGAAAGTAAGAACTTATTTGCAATCCAAAGTATTTCAAATTTAGCTACCGACTTTAAATTAGGAATAATGGAAATTTTGCAACATTAATGTTACTTTGGCCAAAAATTGTAATTGAATTAAGATACTGTTTTTGATCAGATACCTGATTAATAAAAAAGTACCAATAGAATTCTAATAAGATCCCACGGGAAGGTTCACTTATTCTTTTTCTGAAAATTTTTTAACGTCAATTTAAAATTTTATAAATGATGAGAAAAATAAAGTTTTATGTTTCTTGTTCAAACGAATTTGCTTTGAGTGGTAGCATAATTTTGAATTATAAATATGAATTTCAAATAATTATTTATTTCTGAAAAGTTTTTGAACATTCAAATTCAACCTTCAATTAGAGTTGAAGAAAGTGCAAATAAGATTATAAGATTCTTGAGAAAGGACGTAGATTTTTGAAGCAGAAGAATCTGGATTATTTAAAAAAAAATTTGTTTATTTGATTGGTTTTTACAAATTTGAGGAAACATTTAAGTCAGTTAAAAATATTTACGACTTACAGAACTTTAAAAGAAATTTAAGAATACCTTATAAATTTTCGGAAATCTTTTTATTTTTAAACATTTCAAATTATAAAAAATAGCATATATCGATTTTCCAGATCGACTTTCCACATTTGTTTTCAAAATTATAAAATTTTCAACAAAGGGAATTCCCAAATCGAAATAATTAGAAAATGTTAAATAATGAAATAGAAAATAGAAAGAATTTTAAAGGAGTAATTTTTTGCTCTTGAAAATTTAAAAATATGTTAGAAGGCTTCTTTTTTTTCTTCCAAAACTACATTTTCTTTGAAATTTTTTCAAATCTCAAATTATTTTTAAATATTTTAAAAACCGTTAAACCTTCTTAAATTTCTTTAAAACTGACTCGGTTAACTCGTAAATAAAAAATTCAGAAGGTCAAAAGAAATACCTTAAAATCTTCTAGAATGTTTTTCGAAATCTTTTTCAATATTCTTTAAAAATTAATTTTCAAAAATGAAAAATCAATAAAAATTTGTTTGGGAATCTTGGGATTGAGATTCTTTTCCAGCAATTTTAGAAATATTTAAAAATATTTTTAAATATTATCTTGAAATAAAATTTTCAAATGGATAATTATTTTAATTTCTCTTAGAAATCGTAACAAATTTTTTGATTTTCTTGAAACCTTTTAATGTTGCTAAAAAGGTTCTAAATTTATTATAAATTTTTTATAAGTTTTATGCAAATATGCAAATGTTGTAAGAGAATTATTTGAAAAACTTTCAATTAAAATTTTTTTTGAAAATCGTTGCAATCGTGCAAAATTGAAAAATCCTGCTTCAATATCTTCTACATTAGATTTCAAAATTTTATGAACTTATTTTAACTGTTTCAAAACCTATATCGCATTTCTCGGAATTTTTAAAAAATAAAAAATAGTTTGAAACTTTCCTATTAATTTAAAGAACACTTTTTTATTCTTTTAAAAAGTTTAAAATATCTCAAAAAGCTTCTTTTTCTTAATCCTCAAATTAAAATTTTTATGAAAAGGAACAATTCGTCAACAGAGGGACTAATTTTAAACTTTATTTTTACTTTCCCTCTATTTCAGGGATTTGCTTAAATGTAAGAATGGCAAGAAAAAGTTAAGAGAGCCTTTTCACGTAATTTCATCCTAAGTTTTTTTTTGGAAATAGAAAAGATTTGTAAGTTTTTTGGTACTTTTTTTTAATGCAGGAAAATAAACAAGTTATCGAAATATTTCATGCCCAGTTCTGGAAGAAATAGACTAATTCTGTAAGACAATAATATTCCATTAGACTTGTTATTATTTAATATTAATCCCCTGAACTCAAGAGAATTATTTCGATCAAATATTACGCACACTATTACCAGTTTAACTAATCAGTATAATACTTGTATGTTTTTATGCGTAACAGTTAATCACATTGTTAATTAATATTACTTTTAGCAACGAATCTGATTTCAAAGACATATAGGTATATCTTAATAATTTAACAAAGTAGGTGTTGTGTATAATATTATTATGTTTGATGTTACGATTGGAATCTGCACAATGAATCTAACATTCGCTCTATTGAGTTTAAGTTAACTTTAGCATCTTTGAAAAAAGATGTTACTATTTCAATCGATTAATGAATCAATTAAACGAAGAATTTACATTCTTCGAATTTCGAATTCGCATTACGTGTCAAAGTGCTTTCACGGTTGAGTAAAGTAAACTAAAAAATGGTGCCTGTTGCGGTAAAAATGGTCTGTTTTTAAAGAGTAAAACGAAATCGAGAGTATTTTGTCCTTTATTAATTTACACAAGTAACCAAACAGTATTTTATTAATTCATTCGAACTTGCCGCTAAATATTTTCCAAAATGTTTTTGATTATTTCGCGAAAAATGGGTTGCTATTATACTTAATTGAAAGAAGTATTGTAATATTTGAAGGACTAGTTTCCTTTAGAAACTCAGGATTTTGCTTTATAATAGTATCTATAATCACACGATACCAAAATGCTGGTAGTTTAAAAATGTCAAGTTTTATATCGCCGTCCATGAGATTACGAATGTTCCGAATAATCGAGTACCATGTAAGTACAGGATGAAAAAAAAGACAAAAAACGAAGGATCTAATCCTGCACACTGAGAATCGAGTTTTATTTTTTTATAGAAGATTTCCTTTTCGAATCAGTAACTAAACGAATGAGATAATACGCATGGAAAAGTGCGTCTGACATTAGAGTAGGAAAGCTTTTAGAATAATGGAACGAATATGAAAATTTACCTATGAAACAGTCAATATGTGTTATGAAATTGTGATACTGGATGTAAAAGTGACAACAAATATTTTGTGGTGGTTGTGAATTTGTTGATCTGGAAACTTTCCAAATCGTAGATATAAATTCCTTTCAGATTTTGCAACTTTTATTTGATGCATTTAACAAATTTACGCGTTGCCTCATAAAGAAAGATTGGGTTTTTGTTAGGACAACCTACTAAGTATGTGTCCTATAAATAAACACATTTTGCATTTTTTTGTTTTTACTTAAAATTTCACGCAAGTACACTTTTCTCCATAGTAAATGTGACCGAGTTTTATCTAGACTTTTTTTGTGTGCCAAATACACACAAGACACTCCCAGGCTGGGAATGTGTGCCACTGTTTGCACAACGTGAATATTATGCTATTAATTAGTTTCCCAGAAACATAATGAGCCATGTGAAAGATGATTGTAATAGTAAATAAAAAAATGCTGTGAAAATTCCTGCTGGAAAAGTGGAATAGAAAAGGAACAAAATAAATTGTAGGTAGTTTCCATTTTCCAGCATGGATGATTGTAGTGATTGCGCAAATTTAATCAGTTATTAAGAATATAAATGTACAAGGAAAATCGCATAACTACGCACACGAAACAATGAATTAAGGTAAACGAGGGGCGAATTAAGAGGCAGAGCAGTGTTATTCCCCGCTGCTATTTATTGATCTAAATAGATGACTTCAAGAAAAAGAATATATTTTCAAATTAAAAAAAAATCCTCCCCGACAACAGTTAACATTAAACTCTAAGAAATAATATTATATATTATATGAACATATATAAATGTATATTTTTTTGTTGAGGTGTCTCTAACTGTGCAGGTCACTGTATGCCGTACGTAAATAACAATAAAGCGTGTTTACAAACTGGTCTTTTTCATTTAAAAAACGAATGCGCAATTATGTTTTTGTAATTTTTGCAAGAATTCTTCGAAACAGATTTTGTTTTTTAAGACAAAAGGACCCCCAGCCAGTACAGAAAGAAAAGAAGTACAGAAAATAGATTCTTTTAAAAGTTTACTCTTGAGCCAATGTTAATATGTGTAGAATCTCAAACAGAGAGCTGATGAAAAATAAGCTCAAAAAAAGTTTCTAAGTCACAGAGTATAACAAAAATCGCTAATATTATTGTATTTTTTGTATACTACATAAGATTTCTGGTTGTTAATAATTTCGTGAGGTATAACCCCTAAGTAGCAGAATTCAGTAACCTTCTTTAAATGTTCACCTGAAGTTAATTTTAGGTGGTCTGTCCTTTCTGGTGATTCCTGACACCAGTATTATCTCATCGTTAGCATAAACTATTTATCTGAATTCGGTCAGCTAAATTTTTCTTATTATATCATCAAACACAGCCCTTATTAATTTCTCTCCTAACAAAACCATTATCTATTCTGAATTTTAAGTTTCTTGAACAAGCCCTTTATAACTTTTCTAAGTCCCATCAGCTGTCAGTATGTCCTGTGTGACGCTGGATCCATAAGGCCTTTATCCGCAGATTTTAATAGTCACCATGTAGTTTTTCTGTTTATTGAGTATAATTCCATGAGTTAGGCCTCCATTTCCACACAGTCCCACCCCGCAGTGTTTTTCGGATTCTATTGTTTAGAACTTCCTTGATGTCATTGATTGCCTTGATCTGGCAAGTGTAGTAAATTTTTCCTCGCAGTTCCTGCTGATTATGTTTCACGCTCTCATGTGTCATAACTAAGCAAACTGTCCAGTCAGATCCCTGCGGTGTCTCGCCAGTCTATCGCTGGGCCACTTTCTCCTCTAATCAAACTGATAACAGTCTGTGATTATTTTCTCGCAGCACACTTTGCATGTGTAGCTACACGGATCCTTAGTTGCTTCATTTAAATGTGCTCAGCTACTTTAGAAGAAACGGGTAATATCATTGGTGTGCATGAATTCTAATAGGTTCCAGTCTGTTTCCAATTATCCTAATGACGCTATCCACCTAACTTCTGGTATTTCTAATCATGCTTCGGCGATAGGTCCTGTGTATTCCTTAAAGCTAATATTAGAAAACTACATCACATATAATACATATACATTTGTGTGTGCGTGTGTGTATGTGTTGTCTGAATAGGCATCTACACCCTCGTAGCTTTTGCTAGCAGATTTTTCAGTGCGTCATAAATTAGACTATTTTTTCTTTTAGTAAGATTTTTTTATATAAATCGTTACAAAATAAGAAAAATGTTCAAGGATGACTCAAAATAAAAATTTTGGTATATAACATTTATATAAGAAATAAAATTCGTTATGTACCATTTTTCTTTTTTGACGTTAATGGTGAAAAGCTAAGGAAAATATTTTTATTTATATCCCTATGTTGGAAAATTATCTTTCAGTCCGATTTTTTGGCGATAACTCAGATTGAAGCTCTTGGAATGTAAAATTAAGATGAAAAATAAAATTTTCTTTTCTTGATATCAGTTCATAAAAATTGAACCTCTTAATATCAGAACTAAAATGTTCAATGTCATGGTTTCACTTTTTTATATTAGTGTTTAAAAAATATGATAAATGAGTCCGTTTGGAGTGGAGAATCTGTTTCATAAAAAGTGCAATAAGGTAGTTAAGTAACACTACCTACAACACTACCTACTGTAGTGTGGCATTTACTATAATTGATACTTATTACAAAGGTAAATCATTATAAGACTATAATAATTTTCCTTCTCAAATATTTTTTAAAGATAATAAAAAGCAACTTATTTTATCTGTTTTTGAAAAATGGGGGCATTGACGAAAGATGGAACCACGGAGAAACGTAAAAAGTTAACTGTTTAATGTAAAATTTCCAGTTACTTGTAACATTTCGATCCTACTTGGGATCATAAACAATATTATATTTAAGTTTCAGATGTTTTGAATTAAATCATTGGGCTGGACGAATGTTGTTTACATTTACTATTTTAAAACTTTTTTGATTGTGTTACGGTAGCCTAAGGGACATTCCTCCTTTTCTTCTGGGGTAATTTCTTTTATCTCACTGTTGAAAAAAAGGTTTCTGTGCATTTTTTGACCTAGAAAAAGCTTTTGACACGGTAGATAGAAGTCAACTTTGGGAAGTCCTGAAAGAGGATGGAGTCAATGGATGGCTCCTACAAGTTATACAAATAATATATACAGGTAGCAAAGCGAGTGTCAGAGTGAATGGGAAATTGAGTGACTGTTTCGATATTATTCAAAGAATTACACAAGGATGCGTTATGTCTTCATGGTTATTTATATTATTTATAGACAAGTGTTTAAGAATGGCTCTCTTCGATGAAGTGGGTGTGCATCTCGAAACAATAAGGGTACGTGTGTTAGCATTCGCAGATGATAAGGTTGTTATGGCAGAGTCTTTCGAAGACCTAAAAAGAATGTTGAATAAACTAGATGCAAGCATGAAGAGCATGGGCCTCAAAATTAACGCAAATAAAACAAAAACTATGGTGTTCGAAGGAAAGAGTGAGAAAACACTATGCAATATTTTATTAAATGATGAGAGAATTGAACAAGTTGATAAGTTCGTATACCTTTGTAGCTTATTTACTAGAGACGAGAAGATAGATGAGGAATTAGATGGAGGCATAAACGAAGGTAAAAAGGTTATTGGTAGAGAAGGTTCCCTTATCAGAAGTAAAAATATATCAAATAAAGCTAAAATGGCAATACATAATTCTATATTTGTACCGACTGTATTATACGGTAGCGAGACTTGGACTTATCAAGAAAAAGATAAGAGTAAAATTAACGCAATTGACATGAGATTAAGTGAACGACTAACGAAACAAGTGTATCAAGGTAAAGTAAATGGCAGCGTGCCCAGAGGTAGACCGCGGAAAGAATGGTTAGAATGTGTGAATGAGACCCTAGTTAGAAGAGACATAAGAAGTCACAGAAACACGAGAGCCTGCATGAAAAAATGCATGGACATAAAAAAAGCTAGAGAAGTATGCCAGGACAGGAAAGTATGGCGGCAAATAGTTAATAAACCGAACCTTTTTTTAAAAAATGATGTTTCAAAACAGTCATAAGATTATAAAAACCATGATAAAATTTTATAATATTTTATTACATTTTATTAAAAACTCAATGTAATTTTATAACGTACTTTTAAATCCGTAAAAATATGTACTTTCAAGTTACTTAAAATCCTGTAAGTGTTTAAGTAACAAGAAATCATTTAAATCTCTTTGAATTTCTTTAAATAAATTGGAATATCTAAAATCCAATACAATGTCTTCAATTCTATTAAAATCTAATTAAATTCTTTAGAATTTCTTATAATCTATTGAAACCCCTTCAAATATGGGAAATCTTAGAATTAAAAATAGAATTCAGAGAAGATTTATCTTCGTGTGTTGAAAATTGAGCTACTTGGTTGAAAATACATCTTTCATGGTTTCAAAATAACTTTCATGTTGAATATTCATCTTTTTGGGTTTAAGGTTCAAATGTTTTTTGAAATATTTGACGTTTTAGGTAGAAAACTTGAAGTTCTATATATGTTGACTTGAAATCTTAGGAATATGGTAAATACATTAATGTTATTTAAAAATATTGATTGTCCCATTATCACTTTTACATTAATTTACAATATATGTTATAATTTATAGTTTTAACATGTTTAATTGTTTTTAATAATCACATACATGCTTGTAAGAATTGATTTATTAAATATTTCCTAATTTTGAAAAATGTATTGCATTTAAGAATGTGAAAGAATTTCTAAGCATTGCTTCCGATTTTTCGTAACGTCAACCACGTCTTGGAAACGGGAGGAAGTCACGGATTGAAAAAGGTCTCCAAAAATCTTTTTGAATACAGGACATAGAAGACTTTAAGCTCTTTCATTCTTTTTATTGAAAATTCAGTGATTTTTCTAGATCAAGATAAAATTAAAAAAGCGAAGGGAGCCGACATTGGTATGCTTTTTATTTACAGACCAACTTTCACATGTTAATTGAATTCTGATGTCAGAACTGAAACATTTCCTCTATTTCGATGAGATAACTGGTAAATATTTAAATAAGAGATAAAACTAGTGAAAAATTCTGAAAGCAGATAAGATTCCAGACAGATGTTAAAAAAAACATTCATTTTGAAACTGCTTCATGATTCCTAAGTATTTTAATTCGGCCAAATTCCTGATCAATCGAGACACTTATCAAGCTCCATGTTTTATGACACAATTCTGGCTTCTACAACATGAATCCAAATTACATTTGTACTCACTTCGGTCCAATTTATAAAGAGTTTTGATAAAATAACAATACAAATAATTATTTACGGATTCACATTAGGATAAAGTCCAAATAGCGAAGCAAAAAAGGTTATTTGTTGTGAATTTACAAACATTTGTAAAAATATGGACACATTATTATAATATTATATTCACCAATAGAATTCAGGATGACTACAAATGATACACGGAAAAAACGATGTAGCTGACAGAACAATATTTTTGTCCTCAGAACTATAAAGTATAGTTCTTGCTCTAACACTACTGGATGCTCCTCACAACTGTACCAGTATAGGCGTAACAGCTATATTATTATTATTATTTTTTTCCTAAACGTCATATTGATCAACGAAGGATACAAGTTTGTCGACGTGACAATACGTAATAGGAAAATTCTTTCAAAATTTATTGTGCTACAAACTAAAAATATACACACACATTCGCGAAACGCTGTTTTCTGGTTCATAAGGTCTAAAAACGTAGACATTTGAGAAAAAATATACGATGCGAAGAAGCTTTTACAAAAAAAAAACTCCTCGAGCAAATGACGCTTCCCTTCCATTTTAAGGTTAGAGTCGCACGTGTTTGCAAAACAGTGTACAGGTCCCATGACAAATGAGTATAGTTGTCTCACCGATACCGCATTAGTTCAAACACTATATACATGTACTTCGCTGAACTACACTTCTGTATAGTTCGAGCGGAAATACTGTTTTTTCCGTGTAGGAGGACAATAGAAAAGATTGTCATTTTTTCCAACTGAGGAATGACAGCTTCCTTAAATAATGAAAAATTTGGTGACAAGTACAAACTTTTGTTATTCTAGTGCTTCATCAATCCATATAATATATATATGTAATAGTTCTTATTTCACGAATCAGAATTGCCTTGAGCTTTTCTTTTATTTATATTTCATAAAGCCACTGGTGAGAATCCAGAGTCATTTTCATAGTCTTAGTTCTAAAGCGTGCCAACTTTTACTCGAACTGTAGCATTACCGAACCACCGGTTTTTTCTGTGATATCAAATTCTTTAAAATCTCTTTATATCCAACAAAATACTTTGAAATTCCGTAAAATATGATAAATTACTTTTAAACTTGTGGAAACATGTACCTTTGAATTCCTTAAAATCTCTTAAAATCTTTTAATCATTAGGATAGTGTAGTTTAAGAACAATGCCACTTTAATGCTTTTTGTCGTCTATGTCATTAGATGTTCCAGCAGATTACTTTATCATCCAGTGATCGTAATTTTGATGGCGTCTAATTAAAATTCAATTGAGCTAGTTAATTGATTAAATTAGTGATTTTTTTCTTTATAAATAGTTAACTGAATATAGAGACATTATTTGAAGACATTTTTTTTATTGTTGCAAACTGTTGTCATTAGACATTTAGAAATCTTTTCCTATACACTGTAAGTTAATCCTTCTTATATTTGAAAATAATTACAAAGGTTATAAGACTATAATAATTTTCCTCTTAAAATATTATTGTAAAGGAATACAAAATATATTTCTTTCTTTGATACTGAGAAAACCATAATACATTGATTATTTAATATAAGTATTAGTTACTTGTAACATCTCGATCCTACATGGGAACACAAACGATATTATATTTTTGTTTTACATTTCTTCAAATTAAATGATGGGTTGAATGAAAGTCGTTTACATTTACTATTTTAAAACTCTTTTTGATTGTGTTACATTGGCCTAAGGGACATTCCATCTTTTCTTCTAGTCATTTCTTTAAACTAGCCGCTATCCATGTTTATTTTTACCCGCTTTTCAATCTTGTGTTTTACTGTATATATTCCAAGAAGAATACGATAACCTTCCACTATTGCAAGATCATCGCCAGTAGATGTTGTTGATATTATTTGTTCTTCCGCTGGTGTAGGTCCTTGCTCATTGTTTCCTACTTTCACTTGAATCGGCTTATCTGCAGGAAAAGTATTTTTTCGAATTTCAAATAATCGGTGTGGATTATTAGTACTGGGAATAAGCCGAATTGAACTGAGGTTGTAAAATGCACGTTTAAGTACAAGAGAAGGAAGACGCCGAGCAGCAGGAGACTTAGACTTGACGAGGAAGGCCAGGAATAGGATCACCGTTGGGTAAACAGTCAAACTGTGAACTTAACTCTGCAACAAAAAACAGAGTATCACATTGTTGTTAAAGTAGACAATCCTGTGTTGCTATGACATGGACCTTCTGTGGTAATATTGTGAAAAAAATTAACAGTATTGAGTTATGTTTGTCTGGAGTAACTTCCCACCACAAGCTATTTTTACCTAATTGACTTAAGTTTTCGAAATATGTATTTACTTGTTTCAAGATATATTTATAAAATTACACAAAAAAAAGTTTACTTGAAAATTTGGCTGAGAAAATCTTAGAGATGTTGATTGGGCTGACATAGGACGTCCTAGGAACGCTCTAAGGGCGTTCCGGGGATTTTCATAGTTTTGTGCCCACTGGGTTCTCAGTAGTAAATAAACGTGCACAGATAATACACCCCAAGTGTGGCATGGACAGATTATAAATTCTGACTCGCTGATGACAAAAATGACAGTGAAAATACCCCTTTTCATTTTAAAGGTGAAACCCCACTCAAAAAACTCTAAAATTTATGTTTCTTTCGTTTATCTAATTTAATAATAAAATTTTACAATAAAGCTTCAAATAAAATTTCAGACATTTTTAAAATACGCCTTTCATGTTATACACGAGTTTTCGAAAAAAAGGTTATTTTTTTAGAGAAATGGAACATGTTTGTACAAAGTTTTTCTCGAAAACGAAGCAAGATATGAAACAAAAAAAAATTTTTTGATGAAGTAAAGAAATCGAGTTTTTGAAAAAAATGAAGTAATATTGAACATTATGAAGGAGACTTTTTTGTAGCAATTTTTCCAAAGAACAATTTAGCCTTCATAATTTTTTTCATATCTCGCTTCGTTTTCAAAAACATTGGCTATTTCAGCTTTTTTAAATGGATTATATTAAAAAAATGGCTCTGCCAAAAACTTCATTTTTTTATTGAAAAATACTTGTAAGATATACCAGATACAAAATGAAGAGAAAAATTCTTGTTGATTTAATGTCCGAGGAGCCATGATTTAACTTTAATTCAGGTTCGGTTTTAGATTTGAATTGTTGAGTTGTTGTTAATTGGTAAATGTTAATAAATTTAATTCTTTAATCGTATAAAGACTTCAAAATTCAAATGGTGTATAATGAAAATTTTGAAAATATTTACGTTCTGAGTTTTACAATTAATTCACTATTTTATTATTTACTTTTTTAATTTTAAAGTCTTCATATACGATTAAAGAATTCTAATTTAAAACATGAATCTTTAGACATTCATAAGTGCTATAAATTTTATTCACTTTTTCGTTTATTTTGTCTTCTTATCCGCTAATTTTTTTACGCTAGTTAAAGTTGTAAAAATCCAATAGAATGAATGAAAGTAACGAAAGGATTCTTGATTAAAGTTAAAATTTGATGTAGTATAATTAAAAATTAAACATTTTGGCTTCGAATTTGCTTCCATGATTCGTTACATTAATTTAAAAAAATGAATAATTACCAATTGAAAAATCTCAGTCAGAAGTCTATAGATATATGCAAATGCTCGGGCCTCAATTGACTAAGTCTCTTGCGCAAGTCTCGGTGCGCATATCCGAACCTGATCAGACTGCTGGGATGGCTGGGACCACTAGTTCGGTTTCTCGAATACTCCCAATACTACTACTCGGCTGCTAGCAAATTCACAAAGAACGCTCAAAGATTGCTGGAGACTACTACAGAATCCCAGAAGGATTCCCATGCTCGATTCGAGATAGTAGTCAGGAGAATTACTCAGTGCACAGCTCCTCGAGGTATGTGGCCTACATTATTTCCTCTTGTCAATAAGAAACATACATTTGACACAAGAGAAAATTTCTCTCAGTGGCTTTTGAGCAATAACCAGTGAAGAATGTTTTGAATATTACATGATGACCGGAGGTGGAGGGAAATCTGGAAATCATGAAAAAGTCAAAAGCTACAATCTGAAATCTAAAGAAACTCTGGTCTAAATGAATGAATAATCTTCGAAGAAGCTGGAACTATTTAGAGGCCCAAATTCGAAAATTTGAGTTTTCAACTGAAGCCAAATTTTAAATGTTATTGACCAGGAAAAATAAAAGCTTAGACAGAAAAAATCAGGAGGAAGCAGAAAATACTAAATATTAAGGTTGACGATGACCCTTAAATTATATAATTTTATTGAAGCAAAAATTATCTTTATGTAAAATAGAGCATCCTGCTTTGGCTCTTACATAGCATCTTATAATCTCGTATTTTTAGTTTCGCCGAAATTTCCATTCCATTCATTTTATGAATGTTACAAATGATGACAAAAAATTATTTCTTAATTAAAACAAATTTTTCTTTGAATAGCAAAAAATACTTCTTCCACTACAAAAAAGATTTTCGTGTGAAGAACAAACTATATTTTTGATTGAAGTTTTTTTAAATATGCAAAAAATTTATTAAAGTTAAATAAACTTTTCTTTTACCGCATAGCCATTCTAATATTCCTTTGATTGCAATAAGTTTTTTTCTGTATGTATTCCAAAATGGGGAAAGATGTCTGAACTCAAGTATAAAAGTTCATACAAAATTATTGTAGAAAGACAACTGCATAAATATTAAAATTAAACTTATTTCTAAACTTATTTTTGTGCTGTTTCAATGATTTGAAAAAAGGTCGCGGCTAGTCATTTATCATCAATCGATATGATACATTACAAAATTGTTTGTCATCTTTCACGTTCAAAACGAGTCAAGAAGTTTCTATAGTTAAATTGAATTTGGATGCATCAACTGATGTGTGTCTATATTTCACAGTACAAAACTGTATGTATTAGATAATAAATATAAATAATACGCGGAGCAAAGATTTTTACCTAATAATTGGTGATGAGTCTTTATATGAACCCTCAGAATATTTTAATAAAATTTTATGTTGACAGTGTTATGAAATAGAAATCAGGGCATCAGACACAATGTTCAATTCAAAATTAAATTAATAAAAAATGGAACAAATCACGTTAGCTTTATTGCTGTGCACAATTTATCATATAAAGAAATATGAAATTTAAAAACACGCAAAACTTCATTTTTTGACACGTGTCATTAATAAACCAAATTCTCGCTTTCAGTCACCCCGTTCTCAGCCTTACTAGAACTGCTGGCTGATGCAGTTTCTCAGGGGAGCAGGGCGAGAGCGGTTGCGATATTATATATTATAGATATATACTCAAATTGAAAACGAGTCAGGCGACCTTCACTGTTTACGTTATTGTCTCCCCGAAATCAGTCCTTAGGCCATTTGAAGGTAACCCCCGACACTTGACTGAAAGCGAGAGTTTGGTGTATTAGCCTACTTTTAGAATCGTAGGTTATTTTATCAAATAAAATGTACCTAGAATACATGTTTTTACAAATTTACGCATTTTGTTTGGTGTGGCTTCATATGCGTAGAACGGCCTTACTGCCCTCAAAATCATCAGAAGTAAAATCATACATATGCAGAAGAGCTTGGATATTAACTGAACCGTTTTGACTGTAAGGGTGGGCGCGCACTTTAAAATCTCTGGCGTGTTTATAACTAAATTATCCTCAGAATAGCTGACATCGTTGCAAATTGCAGACACTCTTTCTTGAAAGCGGTTAGAAATAACGAAATGATTGATGGCACAGCGTTACTTTACGAAGTCGCGGAGATTTGAGAGTGACATGTCTCCCTCATTTGCCTATAAAATCGATTTGATAATTTGATTTTATTTTTTGTTATTTGAACCAAACGTTTTGTTTGTTCATGGTCTCATTTTATTCCCTGCTGAAAATATTATTGTAAGGCTTATTTCAGGCATTAAAATGTGAATCAGAAAAAACCGTCTCAAATGATACTAAAAGGAGAACACTGGTGGAAACCCAGATTCATTTGTCTTACATTGAAAAGAACAACATGATGTTGCTCGCAAACAATGATACCGTACTAAAAGGAATCTGTAGTTTTCACAGTGTGTTATTACAATTTGTACAATGTTTAAGGTTTTAGAGAAATCCGATATTTACACCAATATTTATTTATTAATAAAAATAAGCGACTCCTCTGTATTGCGAGCAGAATAAAACTCAACAAACTCTGCACGATACATAATAGATATTGCAGATCTAGAAGAACTAAAAAAAACATTCGTATGAGAAATTATTAAGTGTAACGCATCGACAAACCTGAAACAATATTCCAAAAATGTGTAAAAGTGATTAAATTGAGATTAAATGTTGCCCTTTAAATTTTTAACAATGACACGCATAAATTTCACATGATTATTGTGTAATCATCAAAAAATTTAAGTCGTGGAATCCACATTTCAGCGAAGATAAAGATTCGAGATGCGTCGCTTGTGTTCATTTGTTATCAAATACAAGGTCCGATTTCAAATATACTCATTTGCTCGCAACTTCTTTTCAAATTTTTGAAATATAATAATAATGCTTTAATTATAATCATATTATTAAGAGTTATTCGCCTTTGAGTAATAACTATTACTCGGAGAAATTTTCCCTAAATGATAAAGGAATTATTTTATGTTTAAAGAGCAATCGTTTGAAATTGATTTTAAAACTAGATCCTTTATAACGGATAGAGTGCGAATCATTTCAACGGTAAGCGATTCTACTTTAATGCGTAGGAGGCGCAGTTTAGCGGATAAAAAAGGACATACTTTAAAAACGTTAAAATGAACGTCTTCTAAAGACGAAAGGCGAGACTCTATGATCCAATCGACATCATTTTAGCTCTGAACTAAATAGTTTAAGAGTGAAACAATCCTGATTTTAAAGTACCCTACTTTAACGATTTGAGGACCGTCTGTATCGTTTAGAGGAAATTTCTCTACTATAAATTCTTTACTATATAGTAAAAAACTATTCGACATGTCAGGCTGATCGCAGGTTGGGGTAAACCCAGAAATCATTCAAAAGTGTATTTATCTGTAATCCAAAGAAATTCGTTTTGAATGGAAGAAATAAATTCTAGAGAAGCTATAGAGATTTATAGAACAACAGTAAGAAAAAAAACCAATTAATTTTGGAAACAGTGACTTGCGGTAATGCTTGTATTATCTAATTTTATTAAAGAAAAAGTTACTTGAATACAATAACAAATGTTTAGATTTTCGATCTGATGTAGCATCTTATAACCTCGGGTTTTGAGCTTCGCAGAAATTTCCATTCCAGTATTAAGATTTTGTTCTGATTACTGAATAATCACGTAAGATTTATTGGTGTGTTTATTCTAAATTTAAAGTGTAGGATTTACTCTCTATTTTATAAATTTAACAAATGAAAACTAACAAATTTTTATTTTTTATCCTGAATATTGACACAATAATTAACGTAACTGTTTACCTTCTTTTATGTTCAAAATGTGTAAGAGAGTGTGTAGTTTAAATAAATTTGGAAACGTCCTCTGATGTATTTCTTCACACTTAACAACACTAATACTTCTGGACGTGCATTGTTAGAAGTATGCTGTAAATTAAATTTTTTTTTAGTAGAAAATTCAACTAATTTTGGTTAAACATTCACTTACAGCTACCCTAGTTACATGGTACAAAGCTTTTATAGATTCAAAAATTCAAACAAAGTCTCAAATTTAATCCTTTCTTTAAGCATTTTATTGATGAGAATGTGTCTCATTTATAGAGATTAAGACAAATTATTTTGGTCATATTATCAATATACAGGGTGGACACGCTGGGGCTTACACACATGACGAGTTGAATGCTACCCGAATTGCATAACAGCAGGGCAGAAGCCATTATACAGGGGTATTTTCATATTTCGCGTCCTTAAAGTTTGATTCGGATTGGCCATTCCGTCAAGTCCGTGCATCTTCGGATCAAGTTTATGATAGTTTCCATGGTTGCGTTCGAAACTTCAAACAGATACAAGTGTCAAAACAATATAGGTTATGTTATATAGTAATTACCAATAATAAAAGTGTTTAATTAATAATGAAGTGAGACGTGTGAACTGAGAAGTAAACGTAATTTTTTTCTTTGCTAATACCATTATTGAATAGCTGCTCAGTGACAAATACTATAAAATAGTAATAATATTCTGCGCTTCCAGTGGGCGAAGAGTGAATGGTGTTTAACGCTTATTTTTACTGCATAAAAAAAGGTATGTTATGAATAGACAGGATATGTTTTAAATAAAGTGAATGAAATATTACATGCGTAAACTTCAAATTGCCATTGCCTATATTTACTGACAGCGACTAGGGCAAACAGGTGAATCTGAACATAACCGCTTGAAGTTTCGAACGCAACCATAGAAACTCTCATAAACTTGATCCGAAGATGCACGGACTTGGCCGAATGGCCGATCCGAATGCAACTTTAAAGGCGCGAAATATGAAAATACCTCTGTATAATGGCTTCTCCCCTGCTCTTGTGTAATTCGGGTAGCATTCAACTGGCCCCAGCGTGTCCACCCTGTATATATATATATATATTTATTTAGTTAAAAACTTCTAATAATCCGACTTTTCGACCAGCCTTTGGGTTACAAAAGTGTCTGTAAAAGCATACATTTTTGATAAAATTCGAAAATCTAACTCCACCGATCTAGTAACGAACTAATATTTAATAAAATAAATATATAAATTTAAAAAATCATTACCTGAAACAAATCTCCCTTGAAATCAAAACACAGAAAAACTTTTATAGCACAAAAGGGTTTCAATTTTTCAACTAATCTAGTCGTGATATTTTAAAAAGGAAAGTTTTCTAAGTCATTATACTATTATTGCCAGAAGGAGAAAAATTTGTAAACTTCAAGCACGTGCCAAAGTTTGAAATTGAAAAGGCAAAATTAGTTTAATAAGAATTTATAGACATTATTAATATGCATTCTTTTAGTTTTAAAATTAATGCACAAATTATTGTACTTTTTAATGAAAATAGGTTCTATAATTTTACTTTTGTAGGTCACAAGTTATTTTGCTAAAATCTTGATATTTTTAAATTCAAAATTAAATTGATGATCAAAAAACCAAGCATGTTGGGATAGTCTTGCAATCCCTTTTGTGTTCAGCTATTTGCGTTTTTAGTTTTCTGCTAGTTTTACCTAAGAAAATTTTTGAAAAGCATTTATATTTTATGTGGTTGCACAAAACCCGATAATTTTTCTATTGAATCTGGGTCTTTTTTGTTGATATACAAATTCTCTAATTTATTACTATTTTTGAAGAGAAGAAAAGAGACAATTTCGCAGATAAGACATTGTATCTGAAACATCGTTTACTACGATCTATACACGAAAGCAAGCTTAAATATAAAGAACGAGAAGCATACATCAAAATGTTTGAATTCAGAAAGCACAAGGTTTCGAAAGAAAATGAAGCCATCAATAATATCAGTTAGAAAATGGTGTAAAAGCATTTGTGATAAAAATATCTCAGTAGACATTGCTAAAAAACTATCTGTAGACAATGAATTTAGAATTTCGTTTAAATCAAAACAATTTCCTACTAACAATATCATTGTTTCTTTTGAAGATTGCATCCAATCTTTAGATATATCCAAAAAACAAGAAATAAAAAAAACGAAGTTAATTGTTAACCATAATAAGAAAATAATAATTTCAAGAATAATAACTTAGATGAAAAAATTATGGATTGTTAAAAAAATAAAGGCAATATTAGAGTAACTGCCAATAGAAAAGATTATATAACAGATTTCGAAAAAATGTTGAGCGATGGATCTTTATATAAAAAAAGTTTAAACAAGTTTAGTTCCTACAATAGAAGAAAAATTTAATGAGATTATTACTAGGTGGCATAATAAATCAAATATTAATGATCAATTGTATTGTATTCTATTTTAGAAAGAAAAACCTTAAACGCGTCCCGAGTCGAAATAAAAATAATAATTAATTAATTAATTAATTAAATTAATAATTAGAAAAAGAGTACTTAAAAGTTGGTACATTAACTTTTCTGAACTGTAGCTTATGAGGATGGCTTTTTCAACGAGTTCCAACTTCTTGGTTTAGCGCAGTGGTTAGCACTCCCGACTGCTAGTCGTTAGATTTAGGTATAGATATATGTAGGTTCGATACCCCGTAGCATTAGAAATTGTATTTGTAATATAATGTTTAAAAATGTAATATATATATTTACTCTAAACAGGACTATTAATATTTAAAGTCAAAATACTCGCAATCATTTAATATTCATTTTTTAAATCTTCTTTGTTTCTCAAAGACTACGTGAAAATAATTAATGTTGCCTCTGTGTGCTGGGCGTGTGGAATTTTATATATTAATATGCTCCAATTCTACAGTAAAAAAGAATCAAATTGATCTCCCAAATCAGTGACAGATGCTCTTCATACAATTGAAACAGGAATTATTTAAATCTTGTAAAGCAGCAATTAATCTTGTCCGGGCCACGGTCGTAATCCCCGGCCAGTTCCCGGCCAGCTCCCGCCCATGCTGCATGGCCGGCTGCTGGCCAGCGCAGCGTGATGATGCTGGTCGGATTCCGATCAGAAACCCCGGCCAGCTGCCGACTTAAAGCCGGGCTCTCCAGCCGTAGACTGGCCAGCCCTCGACTTAAATTTTCACCCGGGTAGGAGAACCAAACAAGAATGACGAGTATTAAGGAGATCTAAAAGAGAATCAATTCGGAACCTCGGGGTTTTTCTCGAAACGACGTTTTTCGACCTGATTGACACGATTAAAAAAAACTACTGGACCGAGCGGGCTGAAATTATTACAGCTTATTCTGTACATGTGTACTTATCGTTCGAACCGCCAGAATTATTATTAAATAATATTTACCCCCTTTTCAAACAATTTATGGTAAAAAAAGTTTCAAAATTTTCAAATCCACCATTTTGAATTATTTTTTCCAGATTTTAATTTCTGCGGTACCGATCATAACTACAACTCTACTCTTTAACAATATCATGTTTTTTCCGATGCTTAGAAATGGGGACATCATCTCAACCAGATGTTAGCAGGGCTAACTTTAGGCAGCTGTTCCAGCCATATTTACGACGGAATTCAAATTTAAAAACAATTTAATAGTATTTGATGCCAATATCCGTGTGTACAAAGTTTGAGCCAAGAAAATAATTATTAATATAAAAAAATTCTTTAAAAAAAACATCAAAGTTCTTGTACTAATCCCTAAAGCTCCCAAAGTCTTCCTGAAGTTCAAAAACCAAATTCAAAGTGAAGATTATTAGCTTCTTCCATTGTTTCATCGATTTATAAGTTATCGTCATATTTAGCAAAAGTTAAGTCTGTTTAAGGAACCACGGGTTCATTTATAAAAAATAGTTGGAATTTCAGAGAGAAAATAAAACACTTAAAAATGGCGTCTTTCCATTTCATAGTGTCTCTAGATGTAGGGTCCATGTTTGACAATATCCTTCTGGATTTTGCTATGGAACGTGTAGAAGAAAAATTAAATCTCTATAGAAATTTATCAAAAATCTCAAAATTCTAATATCATATCAGAAGAATTAGAATCTAGAGGCTTGTCACTTTTAAATTTCAAGCGACTGTTTTACAAACGCTGTGTACACAATGTGCGTGCTCTAATTCCTACTGCAGAAATTCAGAAATTTGTCAATGTGTTCAACAGTATTTAGGATTTAATGATTCGGTTGAATTTACTTATGAGATTAAGGTAAGCAACACTTTAAACTATCTTGATATGTCAGTGATAAAAAAAAAGATCATGGAATAATTCTTAATAATTGGTATAAAGAACTAACTTTTTCTGGCCAATATTTAAATTACGACTCACGCCATCCCTTTGACCAAAAATTAGGACTTTTTAAAAATATAATTGACACTGAAATAAAATTTAGTAAACAAAACATGAAATTTATGACAACTCTAGTAATAGTCAAAAGTCAAAATGGTTAGAAACGCTAAATAAACTAGCTGTGCAATCGATCTCGAGTGTTTCCACTTTGTTTGTAAAGTTTTTATTTTTATGAAATTTAAAATAGAAAATTCCAAAAAATTATCAAATCATACAAAACAATTTCTTAAATACAAAAACAAATCAGAAAAATCTAATTTTATATTGGAAATGGTAATTTTTCAGCTGGAAAAGGGAAATAGGAAGTTCCGCCGTACCCTATCCCTTTTCAAACTTTGTGATTTTTTGTACAAAAATTGTCAGAACATAATTTTCTGACAATTCAATAAAATCTATTAATATTGTAGGTCAATCAATTTTCCCCAAATCAACCGATCTTTTCCATTCTTGGATCAGTTTTTAATTTTATTAACAAAAAAATTGTTCTATGAAAAACTGTGTTATTAAATATTACGCAATACCATAGCTTCCTTCCTTTTCAATAAAATATATCAATATTACAGGTCAATCGATTCCTCTCGAATAGACTGAACTTTTATATTTACGCATCAACTTTAATTTATGACAATGATATAATTTTGTACTGTAAAATCGATTTTTAATATAATATAAGTGACCATAACTTTATTACTCTTTGATAAAATATATTAATATTTTAACAATAACTTTATTACTTTTTAATCAAATGTATTAATACCACAAGTCGATCGACTCGTCTCAAACCAAGTAATCTTTTCCGTTCTTGTATCAATTTCGAATTATGTTAATGAAAAAAGTTTCACTATAAAAACGGTTTTGCAAATATTAGTATTTGATTCAATCATAAAAATTTACGGTGAAAAATGATTTCTCTCTAAACTAATAGAAAAATAAAGTATACATTTAATACATTTAATACATTTTTCTTGGAAATTGTATTTATTCACCAATTTTTACATTTTTAATGTGCTTCTTTAAACTCATTGGAATTCTTTAGAATGTTTAGAATTTACCGATTTTTAAAATATATAAAGTGCTAAAAAAACCGATTTTTAAAATATATAAAGTGCTAAAAAAATTCAATAAATGTTTAGAGAAATCCTTGGGTCAGTTTCATGATATTAGTGATGAAAATAAGCTATCGTGTTAATATAAGTTATCGTGTTCATAAAAAAGTGTGACATCTACACATATACACACACATCCAGGCCATTGCTTGGAAAATTGTATTAGACATTTCTAAATTGAGGAACGTTTGATTAAATGAATTTAAAAAATGTCGAAAATGTTACCATTACAAAGCTTCCTCTATGAGGAACCTTTCTCGAACATCTTTCCCTTTCCTATCGTAACAGGACCACAACAGCTCCTCTAGAAAAAGAAATGGAAGAAATTTGACTCAATGCAGACCGTCTAATGAATCGAGGTAAAAAATCATCGCCAAATAGTAAGTATTAATGAGTATAAGAGTATTTGTTAATAGAATAATAATGCTTAAATCAAATACCAAAAGCTTTATTTAATTTTTATGAAGAAAAATTGACGTTACAATGTATTGTATTCGTATTATTATAAAATATATAATATAGCATATAATACAATAAACTACAATTATAACAATCAGCACTCGAATTTCAACGGAAAGTCAATGCTATTCTTATATAAAGAGCGAATTTTTAGAAGCATATTCTAACCAAACGGAGAAAATATTACTAAAATTAAAATATTTTTAGGGAAGAAGAAATGCGCAAAGGAAAATGCGCCTTGCTATGTTAAATAATTTCTTCTAATGGTGCGTGCCACGTGCTTTCAGATCAGTTCCTTTTTTTGTAATTTTAGGCATTGAGTGTTTTGATTTAAAGAAAAGTGGCAAGTACAAGATACAATTAATTAAATATATTTTTTTATATAGACAACAATATATATTCTTAAGGTAAAAGGGCCTCCATTTTACATTAACAATATATTCTTGGCGCATATTTAAGCTGCAAATATTCTTCAACTTAATGAGAAATTCTTAAAATCAGAATATCGTTTTTTTTAGTCTTGTCACCTTATTCTTATGTACATATATTTCAAATATTTTATTTTTTAATCATATTTAATTTTTAAAGCCTTGTATTATTAGTTCGATTAAGAAGATTTTTATAAGTTAATGTGAAATTTATTTAAAATTAATCAGTTTTGAACAGTTTGCATTATGACGGCAATTTTTGCTGTTATTTTTTTTTGTAAAATTATGATAAGATACATAATAAACTTATTTTCTTAAATATAACTTATACTTACAACAAACTTAAATAATTGATAATTAAGTATTGTATCAGAATACTTGATTATCTAGTGATCATACCATTCATGGCGTCTAATGAACAATTCAATCAAGCGAATTAAGTAAATTTGTGATACTTTCTTTTATCAGTATTTAAATGAATATACAGAATTTATTTAAAGGTGAAAATGTCTCTTTATTACTGCAAACTTATGCCATTGCACGTTGAGGAATTTTTTCTCATCTCGAAACTGTAGAGAATAAAAAGTGTCTCTTGATCTGTTTCTAAAAAAATGTGGGCATTAATGAAATATTAAAGCCATGAGAACCATAACACATTGACTCTTAAATAAAATCAATATTTACTTATAACATTTTGATACTAATTGGGATCAAAAATAATATTTTAATTAAGTTTAGAATTTTAAACAATTAAATTAATGTTTTGGATAAATGTCTTTTACATTTATTATTCTAAAACTCTTTACAATTGTGTTGCGGAGGCCTAAGGGACATGCTTGCCTTTCTTCTGTGGTCATATCTTTAACCACACTGCTGTGCATGTTTATTTTAACCCGTTTTTCAAGCATAGATTTTAATGTATATATTCCACGAAGAATTCGACTACCCTCCAATATTGCAAAGACATCACCAATGGATGTTGTTATTACCTTTTGTTCTGCGGTTGGCATGGGCGCATGCTTATTATTTCTTCCTTTCACAAGAATTTGTTTATTGGTAGGAAAAGTGTATTTTCGAATTTCGAATATTCGGTGCGGATTCCTGTGAGAGACCAGACGAACAAAACTAAGGTTGTTAAGTTCATGTTTAAGTTTAAGAGAAGGAAGAATCCGGGCAGAAGGATATTTGAAACTATGACGAATGGAAGGCTCGGCAGACGAAAGAGTTCTTTCTGAAGAATGAGGTCTGACAGGAGGAGACCTAGAGCTGTTAAGAAGGGAAGGTTCGGCAGAAGGAAGAGTTCTTTCTGAACTATGAGGTCTGACAGGAGACTCGGTCCTGATACGAAGAGGAGGCTCGGCAGGAGAAAGAGACTTTTTAGGAAAATATTTGTCAGCAAGAGAAAAAGGTCTGCAACGAGGAACACCAGGAATAGGGTCACCATTAGGTAAACATTCAAACTGTTGACTCAATCCTGCAACAAAAAACAGAGGATTACATTTTTATTAACCCTAGAACGCATATTGGTAATTCTCTACAGACAGGGCAAGTTGGTTTTCATGTATTATATTAATAATACTAATGGTTTTATTATTGTAAAACTTGGCGAAGATCTTAATTTTAGTACGTCATAACAAGTTCCATAGTAAAAATTATATTATATTATAGTAAGCCACCGTAAAAAAATATTACGTACACGAAAAATCCCTTTAACATATCCATACATGTCTGAGGCAAATTTTGGTGTCACGTATAGGAAATCAATAATGAGCTAATTTAAAATTTATATTTAAGAATCTTAAAGTTAGACTCAAAAAGTACAATATTTAACATTAATATTTTAATTTTAGTATGCACGCAAATATGAGTCTCTTGAAAATATTTGTGAGGTTACGTCGATACATAAACAGCCGTCCTTAGACAACTAGGAATACCTTATTAGGTCCTGCTTGGACGTCGAATTGAAAAAAAATGTATCACTACTCATCCTCTAAGTTTTGAGTGTAAGCATTAGGAACTATCTAAGTAAATAAAACACCGGCTACCAAAACCTTGCTTATTTTTTTAGTATATATCGACATAAGTAGTAATATATTTTACATTTGACAACAGAAGTTACTGAATAAAAGATAAAATTTGAATCAGAACGACAGAAAATGAGTTGTTAAAGGATTATTCAATTCATTTTACTTTAAAAACTTAGAAACACTTTTTGTCTTGTTTGCAATCGGCGTAATATCCATCGACGTGACCATCGATCCATGTTGTGACGTCACCGGATAAGATGTATGCACGCCAAAGGCTCTATAATAATACCAATTGCATCGGACGACAAATGATTTTTTTATAACGTGGATAAAAGTGATTTTTTACCTTAAGTGTATTTGGATATCATTTTTACATTCTCATTTCTGATAATGTAATGTAATCGTCCCAATTTTCGATCTCTGGTTTTTAACGGATCTTTACGTTTCGGTACTCGCAGAACACAGAAAATCGCCGCTCCTCCAATGTACACTGAAATCGGTGTTCAATAGAGTTGCAACAAATTTGAACCACGAAGGTTCATTCGGAGAATCTAGGGGAAAAGCATCATTTAGACACTGTTTTTTCTCATCCAGTGCAACGTGAAGTGTCGTCCACAAACTGTAAGTCACCTGTCAAGATCATTTTGTCGGTCGTTATTTGAGTGAAACAGATGTTAATAAGCAGGTAAGTTATAATAATAATTACCTAACTTTTTATTTCCTCTCATTTACCAGCGACTAAATAGTCTTGGAATAAAAATAGTACTTGGCGTGATTTAATATCCAAATGTTAGGTTAGTCAAAACCTACTATATGAGATTCAAACCACCAAATCCGGGATGTACAAACTAAGTCGTGACCGTCTGCATTGAAATTGATGTCTGGTCGTTCGAACAAATTTCCACTAGATTTTCTGCGGAAGTTTAAAAGTATCTTAGATATCTAATCTTGCAGTGGCTAGTGTCGTACATGAAAGATAAGGTAAATACAATTGTATAATAGAAACAGAAATTTTTTTTTCGCGATGAGTAGGGATGTAAATTTGCAAGAAACTTTAGCTTGATGAAAAGTTTCATGAAATATTGGGAGTTTAGTGAAACATTGCAATGTTACAAATATAGCAGCGGGAACATTCAAACTTATAAGATAAGAGCCTATTAGGTATTTTCACTTCAATAAACAGCTAGCTTCACTTCGTAGATTGCTGAGGGGTAAATAAGGGACCAAATTTAATGGGATTCAGTTCATCTTTGCCCTATTTTGCTAACATCTTCGTAAAAGGTAATTTTTTCTATATAAGTGTAGTTAAAAAATAGTTTTTATTTTCAAATTACTATTTAATGAAATAATAAAATATTAATAATGATGATTAATTACAAATGTATTAGAGAAATAAAGTTTTGATCCATTTTTCCCCCTCAGCTTTTAACAAAGTGAAGTTAGCTGATGGTTGAAGTGGAAATACCATATTGAGGCTTTCATATCCCGACTTTTTCCTGCCGGCTGATTTCATTTATTTTTCCGGTTTGTACTGTTGACCAATGATGCCAATGTTGGCAACCTGAGCTACTGCGCTTGCGTTAGGGCTGACCGCTCATTGGCTGCACTTGGCGCACGATTCAAAATTACATTAAAAAACAATTCTTGTAACTTAAGTAAATAATTATTAAAATACCCACAAGGATATATACAAGTTGTGTAACTTTGATTTCAGGCAAAAAAATACAACACATATATTATATTTATAACAATTTATTTTCAGTGAATTCCAAAGACCAAATTATATTTTACAAAACATTCTATTTAAAAAGAAATTTCTTGGAAAAGTGATTGAAAATAATTATTTATAAGTTTTTAATATTTTGTATGTATTTTTCTGGGAATTCATATAATTATATAACCTATAAATACATAAATTATCACGACTGCATTGTAGTTATGCTTTCTTTTTTTTTTATTTCAAGCGTCGTTTTGTCACGTCTCAATCGAAAAGAACAATCTGAAATTCTGTTTTAAAATTATTCAAATATTATCACTATTATATTCTGCAATTAGCTTATATATATCAAGCTGCTGAAATATCATATGGTATTTAAAAAAATGTATCTATTAACAAATATTTTGAGAAATATTAGTCAGTCTTTCAAATTCAATGAAAATAAACTGTTATTCATCAAATATATGTGTTATAAAATTTTTTCTTGTCTGAAATCAAAAGTTACACAATTTGTACACATTCGTGTGTATATTTTAATAATTATTTATTTAAATTACAAGAATTGTTTTTCAATGTAATTTTAAATCGCGCTTCAAAGGGTAGACAACCAGCGCTCAGCCCTAACGCATGCATGAATGAAAATTATTATCATTTTATTATTGCATTAAATAGTCCCTAAAAAAGAAAAACTATTTTTCAATTGCACGTATACAGAAAAATTACTTTCTATGAAGATATTCGAAAAATAGAGCAAAATTTAACCAATTCCCATGCATTTGGTCAATTGTTATCCCCTCAGTATTCAACGAAGTGAAGTGAGCTAGTGATTGGAGTGAAAATACTTTATTGACTTTTTCTATACATTCCGGCTTTAGTTTAAATGTCGACGGACATGACTAACCTAACTTTTGGAAGTTGCATTAGGAAGTTATAATTTTATTCTAAGTGACTGGTACGCCCTATTAAATGAAAGAAATTTGGAAATTAGATAAATATTGTTACAATTGGTTTCCTTATTAACAATTATTTAGGTTAATATCGCAAAGCGAATAGTTGCTTTGACAGGTATTCAGGTGGCTGACGGCGCGGTTCAGAACTCCACAACTCTGCATGAGCCAAAATTCAGTCTCCAAATGATACTTTCCCCTAGATGCCCACATGGGCACCTACGTTCAGAGGAATACATTTGAGACTTGAAAACTCTCTCAAATGATCATTGGGAGCCCAATGAAATTTGAGCTGCAACAAATTTAACACCAGCGTTTTTCTGTGAATCCGAAAATCATAAAATTTCATCGGTGCCTGCCTGTTTGTTTATCTGTATGCCTGTATCCTGTATGTCTGTATGTATGGTTACCTGAATTTTGAAGGATTTGTCCAATCGAGTTTGCATTTGATACACTTCTGAAGTTACCCAAAATAAGGGCTAAGTTCGTTAATCAGTTATTTCGAACCAACATTAAAAAATTGGGCGCATTTTCAACATTTGGAAATTTTTTTGAAAACTTTTCAAGCCGATTTTTTTGATTAGCCCAAAATTAAAAAAATTATAGTATTTTCAAAATTTTCAATTTTTTTTTATATTATAAAAATTTTTCTCAAAGTTTCTTATAGATAGGCAAAAGACTTGCAAATTATCCAAATAAAATTTTTAATTTTGATGAAAATTATAAATATATTTTTAAAATTTTCAAAAAATAGAAAAGAGAACTGGCTAGTTAGAACGCGCCCTAGGCGCGTTCAAACTAGCGAGCGAAGCGCGTTTGGAGAATGTGCCCGCGAAGCGGGCGGATTTTTTTTTATGCAACTATTTGATTCAATCATAAAAATTTACGGTGAAAAATGATTTCTCTCTAAACTAATAGAAAAATAAAGTATACATTTAATACATTTAATACATTTTTCTTGGAAATTGTATTTATTCACCAATTTTTACATTTTTAATGTGCTTCTTTAAACTCATTGGAATTCTTTAGAATGTTTAGAATTTACTCAAATTCTTCTAAATTTAATTATTTCTACTTCAATCGATTAAAAAAAATATATGTCAAAGTCTTTATTTAATTGATCCTCAGGATTAATTTACAAAGTGACAACAAGATTTGAAATATTTTAGGTTATTTTAAAAGATTATAACGAAATAGTTCAATTAGATCAGTTATTTAATGAGATTTCAAAGGATTTTAATTATGTGAGGGTATTTTAAAATATTCGCAGGCATTTGAAAGAGATTTAAAAGTTTCAAGGGATTTAAAAAGATGTCAATAGATTTGAAATATTTTAAGAAATTTGAAAATATTCCTGAAACTTTTTTTATTTATTACAATAACTTATGGGAATTACAAAAAATTTGAATTATTTTAGGGTATTTTAAGATATTCCAATGCATTTTTGATAGATTTAAACAAGTTCAATAGATCATATTATTATATTTACACAGCAAAGCAAGTTTGTTTCTACCTAATTTTTAGTCTTTAAACTATAATCAAAAATTGATTCATTTGCATTTTTAAAATATTGTTAAAATCTTTTTTATTCAATAAATAAAAATAAAAGTTTCTTTTTTTATATCTTGTATACATTTTCTATTATAATGTGCAAATTTGTAAAAATTTTATTGCATTCTTTTACTTTATTTAGGAATAGTTCTAGTCACAAGAAAGATGGAAACAGGGGCTCAGTAAAAATTCTCCACAAGTCTTTCAAATACATTTGTTGAACACATCTACAATTTCTTATTTTAATCTTAGTGATCCTAGTGTTCACCAAAGAAAATCATTTTGAAAAAAAATTTAATTTACTTTTTTCGAAATTTAATTTACTTTTTTCGAAGTTCCGTCTGTGGGAAAAAGAACTCATACATAAAATTTCTTACACCTAAAAAGCCAAGCGGGGTAATTCATTACCCCAAACTTGTACCGCGTATAAAACAATTACTTAATCAGGAGAAATAGGAAAAATTATTTTGGTCATTTGTTGCAAACAAAATATCCAACTTTCATTTCAAATAAACAAAAGTGCCCACATCCATACATTTAACCCACCTTTCGACACGGCTTTGGGTCTTTTTGAAGGTTGAATTAAAATTTTTCATAGTGTAAAAAACAGCGATTGTATTTAATGTCAAAATGTTACAAAATTGTTTAACTTCCTGAAAAAATGGAGGGTAAACCGTACCGCGTGTATGATGTTTCTAACAATTAAAAAAATAGTACTCGTGGTGATCTTACCTACAGTTTCCGACGGTAGTGTATTTAAATAAATGTCTTTTCATTTTGAACTTCAGTATTTTCGTTCTCTTGATCAATATAAAGACTGAAAGCCGATAAAATTGCTTTCAGCATTGGAATTACTTAATCATTATTCAATTTTATTTTAGAGCATCTTGACGCAGTTTCTTTGTCCAAAATGAAACTTTTTTTCAGCGTAGAAGGTTTTTTGTCATCAAAAATTTTTGTTGTTCATGCAGCAATATATCAGATTAGAACTATATATATATATTTTTTTTACTTTTAATTGCATTAATTTATTAACAAAAATTGCTTATACACTCCCCGTCGAAAGTTTAACGCATTTGTGAATTTGAAAATTTTTAGTTGTATAAATGAAAATTTCTGTGAAGATAAGAATGTGAGGTGCATCCCTTGTATTCAATTGTTATCAGTTGCAGGGTCTGATCTCAAAATTTACTCCTTTGCACGCAATTTCTTTTCGAATTTTGAAAATACAACCACTATCTTTGAATTGTGATAATTATATTAAGAGTTATTCGCTTTTCTTTGACAACCAGTAAACATTTTTTTTTGCACGAAAGGGTGCCCGCATCTCAGGTAAAGCCCGCAAATCATGGAAAAGTCATAGACTACAATAGTAAAATTTGAATTTTCACCAAAAGCCGAACTTCAAAATTTCTTAAAATTGCCTGTTATGCCTGCGCCGGAAATGTCTAAAGAAATTGCTTTTATTTAGAGGACTTCATCGGCAAATTCGATTTTTCAGCCGACCGAGAACATCAAATTGTACTTAAAAATTGCCGGCTGTTTCTAGGCTGGCAGGAATTTTATTTTTCCCAGGCAATTTATTCTTTCAAATCTAAAATAAATAGTTCTGAGGAAGCTAAAGTTGCCTATAGGCCACGATTCAAAAATTCAAATTTTCATCGAAACCCGATAACGAAAAATTTCCTGCTGTTCCTATCTGGCCGATAAACTTTCGCTTCCTCTAGGAAAGTGACTATCTTAAATGCTAGAAAAGTCTGATCTAAATTCAAAAATAAATTCTGAAAAAGCTGTAGATATTTTTGGGCAAAAATTAGAAAACTCCAGCTTTCACCTAGAGCCGAACATTAAATCAGGGCCACTCAGGGAGAATATAAATCAAGGCAGAGAAAAATCATGGAAAAGTCAGGGAATTTAATTTTGAAAATCAATATTTGTGATCGCCCTGAAATTATCTAATTTCATTACAGAAAAAATGTTTGAAATGCAAACATTAATGGTTAAATTTGTTGACATAAAATGGAGCGCCCTTTTTCGAATTAGACATTGTATGTTAAAATCACCTATGATAAGATTTGCAAACAGTTCCATTCTACAATTAAAAATTTATTCTGATTAGTAATATTTCCTTGTCCTTAATCGAGATTTAGAGAATAGAACTTTCTATTTGATTTGAAATTTAGAAAATTTTTTGAAACAATTTTCTAGGTTTGGCGATAAGTTGAAGGCAGGATTTGACAAATTATAATAATGAAGCGAAATTTTCTAATCTTCCAAACTGATGTTCTTCGGTCTTAGTTTTTTTTTCATAAAAAAATATCTACGAATGTATAGAACTCACGGTGAGGGCGTTAAACTTCTTTAGCGTTTTGTAGCCTAAACCACTTATTTTAAAATCTAATTTGTATTTAAAATATTTTCTATAAATATCGGTAACACAAAAATACTATTTCTATTCCAGAACCTGTTGTTAGCTTTTTATTCTCTGAAATGGATACAGGTAAAATTAATATAATAATAAAATCGTGGTTTAACTGTAAAAAAATGATTTAGTAAGTCGAGCCAAATAAAAGTTTCTATATTTTAGTTAATCTCTTAGTGAGAAAAGTAATTATGTAAATCATTAGGACGAAGGTATTATTCTTGAATTTAAAATAAGTTTTGGGTTGAATATAAAAAAATGCATTCTTTCTCGAAAAAAAAATTTTGCGGGGACAAAAAACTGTAACTTAGATTGAAATTTCAAAAGTCCATGTACTGAAATAAAAGATTTCATATAAAATTATTAAAAATGGACAACCGAATAAAGACTGTGACCGTTATTTTTTTAATGTTTTAGAAAAGCAAAATTATAAATAAAATTTTTCTTTGTTCTGCAGATGATTCAAAAATAGTCACGACTAGTCATTCATATTTTTGTGATAATAGTGAAATCTATCTTAATTGAATGTAATTAATCAATACAAAAATTCTCACCAGATGCAATTTGAGTGCAATGATAAGGATTATTTTTCAATTCGATCTTCTGAGAATTAATATAAAACGATAAGAAATTTTTCTTCTTCTTTCATGTTCAAAACAGCTAAGGGATTAAAAAACAGACTTATTTGCATAATTGTAAACAATTTTTCTTATCGCTACTAAATGTTTGAAAACATTGATTTACAATGTTAAGCATTTACAATGATAAGTTCTGTGTTTTCATATTTCACAGTAAAAATATACGTACTGTAAATAATAAATATCATTCAAGTTTTACGGATAAGTATCATTTTTCTGTCAGCATGATTTTATAGGGAAATCTATACTTCAAATACTACGAGGGTAGTTCAATAAGTCCTTAGAATGAAGTATAAAAACAATTTTTTTTGGGCAAATTTTTTTTTATTTTTCAACATAATCTCCTTGGAGCTCTACACACTTGGTCAATCGCTTTTCAAGTTTTTTTAATCCTTCAGAAAAGTGCGTTTTCGGAA
>NC_046658.1:122826520-122829896 GCF_010883055.1 Belonocnema kinseyi
CTAGTCGGGAGTGGTGCTGACTGAAAACAGATGATTTGGAGCGATTCGCGCGCCATCTGTTGGTCATTCTAAGGACTTATTGAACTACCCTCGTAGTTATATGGCATGGAAAATAACAGGGAGACTCCTACAAATCAAATCCTTTGCAATCCCACAGCTTTTCTACTTAATGTTTGAAAATTCTAAGCAAAGGCATGCTAGTTCAGTAAAATGTTATGAATGCCACCATGATTGACATCATGCTTTGATTCTTAACACAAGAAAAAAATCTCGAAGTTTTCATTTTTTTATTAGATTTAGACGTCCTTGACACCATACAAAGCAAAAAGATGTACTACATACATTTTCGAAAGATCACTTACTCAAATATAGTTTTCTTTCGTTATGAAAAATGTAAATAATTTTTTTTCAAATCTATCTTATTAGCTTATGTGCATGCGCAAAATAAGCGATCCAAGGTTTATATCTAACTTTTTTTTTGCCAAGAACTACTCTTTTCGTGGAAATACCTATGTTTATATAATATTTGTTACTATATTCACCAATAGAATTAAAAGTGACCACAACGGTGAAAACCAGAGTAAAAACGTTCTTCATTTTTTTAATGCTGAGGAAGAACTGATTACAGTTATATTGAAGAATTAAGTCGACAGTGCTTGTCGTTCTAAGATATTTGTTTTTGTATTTCATAAGTATATTGAAGGCAAACAATTACCTACTTAGTCAGTTAAAATTAAGGTCATAATTCGTAGTATAATCTTTTGCGTTTTATGAAAAGCCAGTTCTTAAAACGAAAGGCTCCCATAAATTTGATAAAATGTGTTGTAAGAATTTGAAGGATGGATGTCGCATTCTTTTCCAGATTGAATGACATGTTCTATACATTTTCGAAGTTTTAAAAATTTTCAAGATGTCAATTAAAGAAAGATTAAAAGAATAAAAAATATTTGAAAAATAAAAATTATTTAACTTCGTATTAAATTTAAGGTTTTCAAGAACGGCACACGTAGCGACGGCTTTAAAAATTGTACGCTCTATAAATTTAAACGTTTGAAAGAGAAAATTTTTTAATGAGGTATCTAAAAGTGAAACGTCAAAATTAAAATCAACGAAGCTCAATAGAGCGGTCTTTTAAATAAAATAAAATTAAAAACTGTAAAGGATGTATACTATATTTATCTCAAGTTAAAAAATTAGTATTTTTAAAAATGATTTTTAATATATTGCCCTAGTGAAAAAGAAGTACTGGTAAGTATTAAATCTTATATTTTTTTCGTGAATAAGTTCTGGAAATCCAATACTTTTTCGCGAAAAAAGTATTGGATCCAATACTTAACAATACTTTTTGTTCATGAGGGTGTAGGACTTTTTTCTTCCTTGATGGACACAGTATAAATCTATTTGGTGTGTTTCATTACAAAAAATTATTTTACAAATATATTGTTCATAAAATAAAAAATTATATAATTTCTTAATCATTTTTTTTAAATAAGAATATATCAAAGAGATTTGTACAGAATACTTCAAAAAAGAAAATAATATAATTTTGACAATTGGAAAAAGGAGTTTGCGTACATACAATTATAATTTGGACGTTTTTAACAGAGAATTTCATAAAGAATTATAATTTTACTTGAGACAATGAACTTTTGACACGGGACGGGAATTTCGGAAAAGAACTTTTAATTTGGATTAAGAAGAAGGAAATATTAAAAAATTTCTGTTCCAAATCAGAAATCGTCTTAATCTAAAACTTTAGTTTTCCAAACACTGGTAAAAGGAAGATACTGTATCGCTAAAATGTAATAGAAAATTTTGTAAATGAATATAATCCTAATTTGGGACAGAGAATTTCTGAAATTAATTTAATTTAGACTTGGTAATGGGAGCTTTTAAAAAGAATTATAATTTTGAGATTGGAATCGGGCATTTTGTACAGACTTATTATTCCGTCTTAAAATAGGTAATTTTTGAAATGGAACGGGAAATTATTTAAATTAATTTAAATTCTGATTAAAAAATAATTTTAGAAAAACAATCCATGTTCTAAGTTGGAATTCGTCAGATTTTTAGAATTTTTTTTCCAAATAAGAATTTTTTGAAAATTAAAATTTTTTTCTGATTATAAATTTTTGTTTATAAATTTTCGTGAATAAATATAATTTTCACTTGCAAATCAAAGATTTTTCTAAAGAATTATAATTTAGACTTTAGAACAGAGAAATTTCGTAAATTATTATTATTTGAATCGGAACAGAATATTTTTAACATCTGAAGAAAATTTTGAAAAATGCTCTTAATTCTGATTTAGAGAAGGAGAATTAGGAAAAATCTATATAAATTCAGAATTATAATTTCTTACAAAATTCTCTGCTTCAAATAAGAATCTATTATAATTCTTATGACCAAAAATTATCCAACCAAAGTCAGAATTAAAATTCTTGCCTAAAATTCCCTGATTCAAATGAAAATTCTTTTAAATTTCTTTAAATGTTAAGAAATTTCATAGATTTTTTTTTAATCCTCTGATATTATTAAAACCATTTAAGTTTATTTAAATTTACTGGGTAAACTTTGGAATTGATTTAGTGAAAACCGCGAATTTGAATTTTCCCATTGATTAAACACTAGGATGGTCCAAAATTTGTTTTCTGAATTCTTATGTACATGCCCGCCATTTTTTTTTTCAATTTACAAAACAAATCAAGTTTTTGCTGTTGATAAAAAATGATATTTATACTTATTTCCCGTTAGACCAAAATTTTTTCTTAATTTTATTTAGTATGGTCCACATTAGGTATATTTAGTTTACCTTCAATATTTATTTTCACAAAGAGCCATAAAACATTAATTAAATATTACTTTATAACCCCCAGGAGTCTTGTATAGGGTTTTAAAACTTCCCACATGTGAGAAATTGGATTTTGCGAGTTTGTATAGTATATATTTCCAGCAAAACATCAAATACGAGGGTAGTTCAATAAGTCCTTAGAATGACCAACAGATGGCGCGCGAATCGCTCCAAATCATCTGTTTTCAGTCAGCACCACTCCCGACTAGATATATGGTGCAGTCACAGTCCACATCTTCTGAGTTTACGTGTTTTTATAACCAATTGAAAAAAAAAATTGTTCGTTAAGAAAAATGGAAAAAACGAGTTCAGAGCGGTAATCAAACATTTTCATTTAAAGGGTTTAACTCCATATGAGATAAAAAATGAATTGGACTCAGTTCATGACTCATCTGCCCCTGCCCTAGCAACGGTTTATAACTTGGTGAATGAATTTAAGCGTGGTCGTACATCAATAAGTGACGAACCACGTTCAGGAAGGCCCGTAGAAGCAAGTACTCCCGAAATCATCAATAAAATCCACGA
>NC_046658.1:122829996-122841848 GCF_010883055.1 Belonocnema kinseyi
AAAACAATCACTGGTGAATATTATGCATCATTATTAGAGCAGCTGAAAGAAGAAATTAAAAAAAAACGACCACATTTGGCGAGAAAAAAAATTCTCTTTCATGAAAACGCACTTTCCTGAAGGATTAAAAAAACTTGAAAAGCGATTGACCAAGTGTATAGAGCTCCAAGGAGATTATGTTGGAAAATAAAAAAAAATTTACCCAAAAAAAATGGTTTTTATACTTCATTCTAAGGACTTATTGAACTACCCTCGTATTTGAATTCTCAGAACAAAAATTTAATGTTTAACAATTTCATAAAAAAGTTGAATTTTCAATCAAGTACATAAATTTTCAATTAAAAAAGATTGTTTTCTAAACAAATAGTTCAATTTTCACCAAAACAGATGGGTTATTTAAACGAGAGGATTAATGTTCTGTCCAAAAGCTGAATTTTTAACAAAGCCGTTAAATTTTGGAGAGAAAAAGGTGAACAAGAAGTATTAATTACCGAGTGAGTCACGCCTACCCCGAAAGGGAAATGGCCTAATGGTATAATAATAATAATAATAATAATAATAATAATAATGAATTTTCTAACAGAAGACGAATTTATTACCAATTTGATTTTAAAAAAAGTTTTAATCAAATTGTCCAAATCTCGATTAAAAAGATTAATTTCCAGATTAACTTTTAACTAGTTGTATTTACACACAAAAAAAAGGTTTTCTTAAACAAATTTAATAAATTTTCTGAAACTGTAATAGTTAATTTGTTGATCCAGCTGAATAACTTGTGACAAAAAAATGAATTTTCAACAAAGTAGGTCAACTTTCACACAAGTATTTGAATTTCTTAGTAAAAAAGATGACAAAATTCAGTGATAAAATAACAGGATTTTCAACTAAATTAATTTATTACTCATCAAATTGTAGAATGTTGAACTAAAACCTTAAGCAAAAAAAAAACCAAGAAAAAGAAAAGTTTTTTCGAAACAGAGAAAAAAGCATTCTGTAATAAAATAAAGAGGGCTAAAGAAATGAGTGTAAAGTATGAAACGTAAAAGCGTTTTTAAAATGTATTAAGTTACAATTTAATTCTCAGCACAAAAATATAATTTTTTATTTTCAACCGAGAAAATTAACTTTTTCTATAATAATATTTAAATAATAGTTCGAGCAAACAGGTGGAGTTTTGCACAGAGAAGATTAATGTTCCACCAAAAAAGGATGAATTTTGAACAAAGTACTTCAATTTTTAAAAATTCAGTAAATTTTGAAGAGAAGAAGGCGAAAGGTAGATTCTTGATATATTTGCATGAATTTTGAACGTAAATAAATTATTAAAAATAATTTGTTGACACAACGAAAAATTAAAAAAAAAGAAAAGATTTTTTTTAGAACTGCAGACTTTTTGGTTGAGAATGCAACGATTTGGTTAAAGACTAATCTATTTTAATTGAGGATGAAACTAGTTCGTTGAAAATATGTCTTTTTTATTTATTTTTAAATGTAATAAAATGTTTTAAAATTGATGTATTTCATGAAAAAATTAAGTTTTTATTATTATTACTTTTGAATTTTCAACAACGAAAATTTAATAAAAAAATATTTTTTTTGGTTGAAATATGTCTTATTATTAGTGTTTTTATTCGTTAGTTAAATAAACAATAAAAATGATCATATAATAACTAGCTATTACGTTATTATTGTTTTTTTTTCATTTTCAACAAAAAAAAAACTTTTTTATAATAATAACAGTTAAATAATAGTTTAACAAAAAACGTGGATTTTTCCGTAGAGAATTTTAGGGTAGGGTGGGTCGAGATGGGCATAGTTGTCTTTTAGAGGGCACATGGCTACTTCAGACAGAATACAAATTTCACCTAAATCTGTTATATAATTTATCATATGTAAATTTACTGAAAAACTCAAGGTTTAATAAATAATCTATTTAAAGAACCACTTGAATAATGTCTAATTAGTGATTTTTCATGCTTTTTAAATCCTCTAAAAATGCAAAATAGCAGGATACATGTCTTCAAACACTTACTTTAGTTTTTTCCAAGTTTATTCAACATTGAGGGACAGATTTTCGAAAGAAGTTTGATAACGTCTTTTTATATTGGTACACAGAAAAATTACAAAAGAAATAATAGCCTACGAGTAAATTGAGTTGCTTATCTTACCTCCTGTGCCCATTTCGCTTCACCTTACCCTAATGTTCTACAAAAAAAAATAAAAATTTTAACAGATTTCGTCAATTTTTAACAAAGTCGTTGGATTACAAATTGAATTTCCAGATAAAAAATGAATTTTTAACAGAAAATACAAAATTGGAAATGTTTTCTGAAAAAAACCAAACAGAGGAATTTTCAACAAAATAGTTACATCCTCGACATAATGCGTATCTTCTTCAATTAATTTAATCAGTTCCCAAACAAAAATATCATTGTTATATTTTTAAATAAAAAAATTAATTTTTAACGAAAACAAAATTAATTTCAACAATATATAATAATTTTTAAGAAATGAAACTTTTAAAAAGGATTTAAATTACAAAAAAACAACGAATCATCAAAAAAAGTCACCTTTCATAAAATTAGCAAACTTTTTTTCAAAATTATCATCAGGAAACGTACTAAATGATATCAAGTTCGTAACATTACTTCCATTGCCCCCCCCCCCTCTTTCAATTTGAAACAGTTGATGGGTGACCCCTAACTCTTAAATAAACTTACGAAATAAATTGAGTCGGCAAACATTACATAAGATATGGCGAGGGAATGGGTTGTTAAAACTTACGTACCCTATAAAAGGGGGGTACGTTGTTTAAATTTCCAGAGAAAAATGAGTTGTAATTTATGCACAGCCCCCTAGTTTTGGTTCCTTCAACAAAATCTCTTTATATTGGAAAACGGTTAAGATCCTTTAATTCCTATGTGCGTCCCTGGTCAACAGAATTCTAATCTATCCCAGGACGAAAGAGATTATTTGATAGCTGTATTCCATAAATTGTAAACACATACTGCCAGTCAAAGTGAACCGTTCCCAGTTAATCCTTGTGAAATGTGATGGAGAAATCGAGGATGAAATTGCACGAGGTTAAATATCAGTTAACGTATTTGCCTTTAAAAATATAAACTGAATAACATTAGCCAGTTAAAAAAAAAGATTTTCAATTTAAATTAAAATGCTATCCACTCTGGATCTGAAGTAATAATTTTCTTATGTAAATCGATATTTATTAAGTAAAGTCTTTTTTCTCAAAATTTCCAGAACCGTTGTCGACAATGCAAAAAGTTATTTTGCTGCGTTAATTGTCGATTGGCTCATGAAAGCAAGAAGCATTCGGAACGCGAATTAAAGTGTGATCTCTGTTGTTCCAAAAAGCTTCAAATAAGAGGAGACGAAAGTCACGAGTTTATCTGCCATTTGGTTTTTCATCATTTGCCACTTCTGTGTCGTCTCTGTGGTCAATCCTTCGAATCTAATCAGGATTTGGTAGTTCTTCAAAAGTGTGGTTGGTGGAAAACCGAAAATTCGAAACGACTCTTGAAAGTCTTGGGGAAAAGTTTTCCGTCAACACCTTCTTCCAAAATCAAGGCATCTTTAAATGTATGTAACAATAAGGAACCGGTTACGAAAAACAGACATAGTGGTGATTTCGTCACCTTCAACTCACCTCCGGTGTTGACTCGAAATACAAGTACACCTATGCAAATTGGATTGAATGCTCCGAAGGGAAATTCGGAATTCAAGTGCTTGACTGCTTTGAGTTTTCTTTTAAAAACGCCAAAGAAATTTTCACCGTCTTTGGAGGATCGAGGATCTTGGCCCATTATTGATAGCAGCGAAATTAAAAGATTCAACTCGGATTCTCAGTACTGTAGTGGAATCTCTTCGTATTCGAGATCTTCATTTCAGGTATGATTTTTTTTCGTGTAAGGTGCTAACCATTAGAAACCGTCCGTAAACTACTTTAACAATTAAAAATGTAACTTTTTGGTTGAATATTCGTTGCTTTTGTTTGTGGCAAGTTAATCCTCGTGGTTCAAAATGCAACTACTTGGTTGAAAATTTATGTAATTTGTTGGAAATTCGTTTTTTATTTTAGAAATTTAAACTTTTTGATTCGAAATGCAACTGTTTGGTTTAAAATTAAATCTATTTCATTAGAGGATTGAACTGGTTAGTTGAAGACGTATATTGTTTATTGAAATGTATATTGCTCTTAAGTTAAAATTTAATATTTTTCGGTTGAAACATCAACTGATAAATTTTCTGTTGAAAATTAATGTTTTTTGCAGGCTATACCCTAAAGGGCAGTTCTAAAAATTAAAAAGGGTTCTAACATTTTGCTTCCATTCACGTTACAAAATTATACATAAAATAAAAAATGCGAAGGAAATTTATATTATTGTTATTAATAAAATATACATCCCGGGTAAAAATATTGTTATAATTTTTTTTATAGCAACTAAGTTGATCTACAAATAATAAAACATAACGATATTTTACAATAACTAATATTTTTATATGCTTGTTCGTACAGTTTCATATTTTAAATTGTTTTCTTAAGCATAGGTATTAAAGCTGTTTCAAAATTTCTACAATTAACGATTATTAGTATTAATTTCCCTATAAGCACATTCATTATTGTCAGAAAAGTGTTCAAGGAAAAATTATAAGAAAAGTATTTAGTGCAACAAATCTTGGAAGCAAAGACCTATTTTTTAGGCATTTGCTTACTGTCAGGTCAGGCAGTTCTAAATGTTGCTTAGGGGCTTAGGGTATACCCTAGTTTTTTGTTGGCAGCTATTATTTTAAATAGAAATTTGACTATTAAATTTTTCGTCGAAATTTTTTCTTTGCAGATGAAACATCAACTATTCGTTTAAAAGTGTATGTAATTTATTGAAAATTCGGGTTTTTTTTTGTTTGTACAAGTTTCAACTTTTTAGTTAAGAATCTAACTGTTTGTTTTAAAACTAATTATTTTTATTAGAGGATTCAACTGTTTAATTGAAAATGAGTCTTTTTTGTGCAAATAAATTGCTCTAAATTTAAATTTTAAATTTTTCTTGGTTGTAACATTAATTAATAATTTTTCTGTCAAAAATTCATATTTTTTGTTGACAATTATTTTTTTCAACTATAAATTTAACTATCCCATTTATCGTAAAAAATTTATTTTTTAGTTAAAAGTTTAAGTATTTGGTTGGTAATGTAATGTTTTTTTGATTAAAAATGAACTGTTTCGTTTAAAACTAAATCTATTGTATTGGAGGATTGAAATGTTCAGTTAAAAATGAGTCGATTTTCTTGAAATAAACTGCTCGAAAATTAGAAATTTTAAATATTTTTGGTTAAAATATTAACTATTAGACTTTCTGTTAAAAATATATCTTTTTTGTTAACAATCCTTTTTTAACTAGAAAATTCCCTTTTCCATTGGTCGTAGACATTTTTTTTCGTTGAAGCTTTAACTATTTGGTTGGAAATTTATGGAATATGTTGAAATTTTTTGTTTCTTAAATAAACTTTTTGGTTCAAAGTGCAACTGCATGGTATAAAACGAATCTACTTTAGTTATAGATGATACTGCTTAGTTGAAAAGGTGTCTTTTGTATTTAAACAAATTGTTCCAATTTTTAAATTTATATATTTTTTTTTGTTGAAACCTCAACTATTACATTTTGTCTTAAAAATTCATCTTTTTTGTTGAAATTTTTTTTTCAAATAGAAATTTAACTAAATGTATTTTCGGTGAAAATTTATTAATTTCTTACATTGAAATTTAACTATTTGATTGTGAATGTGTGTAATTTATTTTTAAAAATTGTTTCGCAAAAAATTAATTTTCTTGTTTTTTAGCTGAAATTATTTTATAGAAAGCTCGACTTTTGGCTTGAAAATTCAACATTTTGGATGCATTTCTTTTATTTATTGACTTATAAATCTCCCTTGGATTAAAATGGAACTTTCTCAACAAAAAGAACAAAAGAGTTCCACATTTAACAGAATATAGTTGAATTTTCAAATAAAAAGATGATTTTTTAACAAAGAAAATTAAACTTTCACAAAAAAAGGTGTTTGAATGAAACACATGAATTTTTAACTAAAATTAATAAACTTTGAACCAAGAATCGAATAGTTAAATTTGAAGTTGAAAAAATTTATTTTTAACCGAAACTGAAAAGAATTCCCAACACAATATTAAATTTTTCAACCATAAAGATGAATCATCAATCTAGAAATGGAATTTTCAACAATTTATTTCAACTTTCAACCAACTAGTTGAATTTTGGATAGAAAAAAATAATAGGTTTAAACAAAATAGTTGCATTTTCTATAAAAGAATTAGATTTTCAACCAAATATAAAAATTTTTAAGCAGGAGAGATGAATCGTGACACAGTGTCTCCAGAACGTGGGATATTTCGGCCCCCACCACTCTTCCATCTGGGAGCGACACATTCAAACGTAGCGTTTCGGTGAGTCGGCTCTGTTAAATGCTGCGAAGCCCAGCCTTTGTAAAGCCAAAAATGCACGAGCTGGAACCCGAGCTCTCCTGACCTCACGAATGACGATCTAGCTGCTCCTCAAATTTATTCAGGTTTTGAAATCCCGAGTGACCTTAGAACCATTAGGCTTATTGCGAAGAGGAAAATATAATTGACTCTATGTAAATAGATATAAGAGACCAGACTTCTGGGTCTAAAATATTCCAAATTTAGTGCTGACTGCCTTAGTCATATTTTCAGTAAACAACGGATTTTTAACAAATAAAAAACAAATTGTCGACAAAATAGTTTAATGTTTCAACCTAAGAAATTACTTTTAAAAATACATTTTTTAACTTAAACATTGTGGTTTATACTGAAGTTTGTAGTTGAAAAAATTATTTTTTAAACCCAAATAAATGCGAAGTTTCAACAAAAGAAATTAAATTTGATCTAAAATTATAATGTTTTAACGAAAAATTGAATAGGTAAATTTTCATGTATGTATTTTCAGTTGAAAAATAATTATCAACCCCAAAAAATCTAAGTTTCAACAAAATATTTAAATTTCCAAGAAAAAAATTAAATTTGTAAAGAAATAATTTAATTTTCGAACCAATAACTTTCTACCGAAAACAGAAATTCAAAAGTTTCAAAACCAATTTTAAAACAAAAATTTTTGTTAAAAAAATACATAAATTTTCAACGAAAAACGGATACATCATCAGTTTAAAAAATCAATTTAGAACAAAAATTTTTCAGCAAAATAGTTTAATTTTCAAAAAAATAGATGAAATCTTAACCATTTTATACCAAAATAGAAGAAGTTTCACCAAAAAATGAATTTTTATCCAAAGAAATGAATTCTTCATTAAAATAGATGAGTTTTTAAACAAGAAGAATAATTTTCTACCAAGAAAGAAGAATTTTTGACTGAGAAAGGTCAATTTCCTACCAAAAAAATTCAACCAAAAATGATACAGTTACATTTTTAGTACAAGAAAATGTTTTTTCAACAACAAAAAAATCGAATTTTCAACAAAACAGTAAAATTATCAACCAAAATAGTTATTTAACAAAATTTGTAATTTAAAATAGTATAAATTTTCGATGTAAGAAATGAATTTGTAACTGAAAGATGTTTTTAAAAAACAATCGAATTTACAGCAGAATAGTTCAATTTTTAAAGATGTTAGATTTTCATTTGAAAAATTATTTTTCAACCAAAAAATGGATGGAATGAATTCTGAGAGAATATTAAAAAAAATTCATAATTTTTTAAAATTATTTCGTAATTTTGCCATATTATATAATTTTAGAAAAAATAAGGAATATAATTCTTATGAAGCCTTCTTGCGCAATTTTGTTGCACCATTTTTTGTTATGTTTATGTTGGTGTGTAAAGTTTGCTTTCAAATTTTAGTAAGTTTACGCGATATTCAGAAATTTTGAAACGAACTTTAAAAAAAATTAAAAAACATTTTGAAACACATCAACCGATTTCCTAAAATTTAAAAGAAGAGTGTAGAAGATTTTAAAGCGAAATGTTTAAATTTGATAGGATAAAAAGTTTTAAAAAACGTAAGTAATCCAGTAAATACAAGAAATATTGAGAAAAATGGTGGAGATTCAAATCTAATTTTAAACTTAAACATTTTAGAAATGTAGATTTTCAAAGATTTCAAAAAAATAAACTTTAGAAGTTTAAAGGGAATTCCGAAAGATTTCAAGGAGATAAAATTATTAAAAATTTTTTTAATTTATCTTTATTTTTAACATTATTTTTCTTAAAATTCCTGTGAAAAATTTAGAAGATTATATAAGTAAAATTTTTTACAACTTCTATGATTTTTTAAAACTTAAAGAAAAATGTAGTAAGTTAAAAATATTTTTTTGGAATTTATTTTGTTTTAAACGTATTAGAAATATTTAAAAACTTCAAACAATTTCTCAAAATTGATCAATTATTCGTTGATATCTTCCAAACTTCTAAATTCCCTAAACATTTTTTAAAAAGACTCGAATTTCTCTAATATTTTTTTAAATCCAATAGAATAAAAAAATTTAAAGTCCTCTAGGTTCTTTTTTGATACATATCTTTTCATGCTACTTTAGGCTTTTCATGCTACTTTTGTTAAGGTCAAAAATGGTACACAAATATCGTAAAATTTAAAAAACACCAACTATTTACAGGAATTTTTTTAATGAAAATCAATGTGTATCATATTCACATAAATTTTGGCAATATTTATAAAAATATTATTATTTTTAATTACAAAAATTAATGTATAGAGAGTACAGTTTTTATTTGAAATTTTACGACGGTTTTTTGTACCATGTTTTACGCTCGGCCAGCATCAAGGAAGAATAATCTAAAAATATGTTGATTAGTTATTAAAATGCTAGAAAAACTTACCTTTACAATTTTTTTCTCTTTTTATAATCATGAGATATTTCTTCATAAAATAAATTTTGTTGGATTTATTTTACAATTATTTACAATCAATTTCCAATTACAATTTTTTTACATTTGAAATAAAATTGTAAAAGCTAAATTTTGTAATTTTGAGATAAGTATTTTAAGGCATTAAAGATTTTGGAAAGATTTCATATACAATAAGATAAGTATTATAAGTTTGTTTACAAATTTAGATGTAAATAATTATTATAAGATTTTTAAGAAAATTAAAAAAAAACAGATTTTCGAATAAATCAGATATGTCAGAAAAGATTCTAGGAGATTTTAAAGACATTTTATTTTTATTTTATAGGATTTTTAAAAATATTAGAAAATTTTTTTATTTATTTAAAACGTTGTGAATTCTTCAACATATTGGTAACTCTCTCGAGTTTTTATCAAAAATTTAAAAAATCATGCAAAATGTAGAAAAAAATTTCCTTATAATCTACAAAATTTTTCCAAGCATTTTAAGAAACTATGTTTATTCTTCTGGAACCTTTCGAGATTCAAATTAAAGCATTTTGCTTTAAAATCTTCAACACTCTTCTTTTAAATTTTAGGAAATCGTTTGATGTGTTTAAAAATCTGCTTGAATTTTTTTTAAAGCACATTTTTTAAAATAAAAAATTATTCAAAACTTTCATACGATTATTAGAAAAATAATTCTGTTTTTCAAATCTTGTCAGACCTTCCAATCTCTAATCTTTAAAAATTATTCAAATTTTTCCTGATTTTTTTTTAATTCTGCAAAATTTAAAAAAATAACTTTAAAATTTTTCAGATGCTTTGAGAATATTTGAAATCTTTTGCAATGTTTTGAAATGTTTAAGAATTATCTTTTAAAATTAATTGTTGGAAATAAAAAATTATGTTAATTATTCCTTTAAAAATCTTTACAAGTTTTAATTATTTTCAAATCGTTTCATTTTTTTGAATATCTCTTAAACTTACTCAAATTCGAAAGAATTATGTTCGTTAATTTTTCTAAAGTTAAGTAATATGAAAAAAATTACAACACTTTGCTTCAAAATATTTTACGTACTTTTTAAACATTTTAGGAAATAATAAAAAATGTTTGGTAATCTTTTTCCAATTTTCTGTTAGAATTTATTCCAAAACAATTATTTACATTTTTTCTCAAGGAGTTTTTTTCATTATCTTTCATTACCTGAAAGTCCTTCGTTTACCGACTTTTATTATTATTTTTTTATTTTTCATTTTTTCAATTTGAACCTCTTGCGATTAAAAACGGGGATTCTGTTTGAGAAGAAATCTGCTGAAATTAATTTCTAAAAAAATTATTCGAATTTTAATTTTAAAGACTGATATTTGTGCACAAATTCCAGGCGCATCTTTCTTATTCTTCTACAGGAATTTGTAGGTTTTTAGTTTTTTAAATCACTTTATCCTACGTTTCTATAACTCATCTGAAGTTTAAATTCCTTTTTAATCTTATCAATTCTACTCAATATTTATTGAATTTATACGATTATTTACATTTTTTTAAACTTGTAATGTTGTCGAATTAAAAAATGTTGATTTTACAACCTTTTACACTCTTTTTCGAAATTTTAGGAAATTGTTTCATGTGTTTAAAAATCTTCTTTAATTTTCTTTTAAAGCACATTTTTCAAAATAAAAAATCAGTAGAAATTTTCACACGATGATTAAGGAAATAATTTTTTTTCTAAGCTTGTCAGGTCTTCTAATCTTTAAAAGAATTATTTTAATTATTTCTAGGAACCTTTAATCATTTTTTTTTTTCATTTTCGTGATAACTTACAAAATTCTTGAAAAATCTTTACACGTTTTAATTATATTTGAATCGTTTCAAAATTTCTGAATATCTCTTAAACTTACTAAAATTTGAAAGTAGATTTGTAAACCAACATATAATTTAAAAAATAGTGTAACAAAATTGCACAATAAGCCTAATAAGAATTATGTTCCTTAATTCAAGATGTGAAAAAATTGACTCATAATCTTTTAAATTTTTCCCAGGAATTTTAAGAAAAATAGTTTTACGTCCGTGAAATTTTTCGGAATTCCTTTAAAGTTTCTAAAGTTTATGTTTGAATTCTTTAAAAATCTAAGTTTCTAACAGACTTTAAGTTTAAAATTCGATTTGAATCTCTTTGATTCTTGTTAATATTTCTTACATTTACTCGATTTTTATCTATTTATTAATATCTCACCAAATTGAAACATTTTGCTTTAAAATCTTCTAAGTCTTCTTTTAAATTTTAGGAAATCCTTTCACATGTTTAAAAACCTTTTTTAATATTCTCATAAAGTACGGGTTTTAAAATAAAAAGTCATTAAAAATTTTCCTACCAATCTTGAAAAAGTTCTGTTTCTAATCTTATCGGACTTCTAATCATTAAAAACTATTAAAATTTTACCTGATTCTCTCTGAAATTCGGCTAAATGAAAAAGATTGCCTTTAAATCTTCAGATTATTTATTGACCATTTTAAACATAATTTAAAATATATTGGAATTTTTTAAAATAAATTTTTCAAAATAAAAAATTATATTGATTATTCGTAGAAACCTAAAAGAATTTTTTTCATTTTCGTGAAACCTTAAAAAATTCTTTGAAAAATTTTTACAAATTTTAATTATTTTCTAATCGTTTCAAAATTCCCGAATATCTCTGAAACTTACGCAAATTTGGAAGCACATTTTTTAAACCAAAATAAATTTTTAAAAAATGTGCAACATAATTGCGCACGAAGGCTTGATAAGAATTAATTTCCTTATTTGTTTCTAAAATTATAGAACATAGCAAAATTGCCTGAACTTTCATTCTCTTGACACCCTACGAAATTCACTTTACTTAAAAACTCCTCCAAATAGCCAGTTAGCTACCGAAAACGAATCGTGAAATCAGGGGGGGGGGGGGGGG
>NC_046658.1:122841948-122846522 GCF_010883055.1 Belonocnema kinseyi
CCCCCCCCCCCCCCCCCCCACTTAGTCATGAACTGTTGCCTTTTAGGTGCGATCCCCCACCTCCTTAAATTGGTACTATACATGAACGGCCCGTCAAAGAGTACAACAGATTTCAAGAACTTTAAGGTATTTTAAAGTATTACAAAGTACATTTAACTCCTGATATTAGAACCCCCGGTTTACGATTTTTGTAGAATTGGTGGCCTCCGCATTCTGATGATAAGAGGAGCCGCAGGGTCGAAACAGAGGTGGTACTCAGTCAAGCTTGACAAACAACATAAAGGCCGCACTTTCAGCGCTCTAGTTGAATCAGGTTGCGCCATGCGTCCAAATCTGACAGAAATTATTCACAAGGCCCTAGCTGCTTACGTTTAGATTCCCCCGATTCAGGATCTAACCTACTGAAACTCATGCCCGAAACCGTTTTTATATCAGAAGTTGAGTGTATTTTAAAAGAATTGCAAAATATTTAGGTTACTTGAAACAATTCCAAAGTATTGTGAGAGTTTTCACAGATTTCAAGTGTTTGAAGAAATTGCCTAAACACTTGAGGGCTCGGATAATGATAAAGTTTTTTAGAAAGTTTCAGATCGCAATATTAAATAATTTAGAAGCAGTAATGATTTTAGTTTATGGCAGCGTTCGAGTTTGGAAGTTTACTGTCGGCTCCGGGGCTTACCGCCAAGCCACAGGGTTTTCCTAGTGAGTTTTTGCTTATAAAACGATATTTTTATATTTAATACAATTTCTACAAAAATAATTTTTTTAAATCACTCATGAATTTTATTTTATTTTTATTGCATTCTTTTCCTCCTTATATCTTATTTAAAATAAAAGATATTTAATATGCGTAATGTTTAAATCTGTGTAATTGCCCAATTGATAAGCGACCTTGAGAATTCTAAAATAAAAACAGATTACTCAGTGCAAGAATGTTTCTACTTCGTTTATCTCACACGTACACATTTTTTGTAGAATGGTTTTAATTGAAATGGTAACAAAAAATATAATTATTATATTTTTCATATGTAGAGTCATTTTATTGAATTAAATTATGTAGAAAAAATAAGTATGCAAAAATATTAATCTTCCAGCTACTTTATGCAAAAAAATTAAATTATATAGTTTGTGTGCAAATTAATTCCGAATTAAATAAAATTCAGATGAGTTTGATAAACTTGCTTTTTTCATTTTACATTTTCAAAGAAATTAAAGCAATATCGTCTTATAAACAAAAACTCACCAGCGAACCAAACAAATTTTTTTGTCAGGATTTTTTACCTGCTCAAAATTTCATCGATAAACGAAACGCTAAAAGAGATAAATGTATAATTTACGCCCGGCGTTAGTAAAAAAATTAATAACCTTTCACTAAACAAGAGTGTTACTATTACTTGTATTCTTTTAATTGAAATATATCTTAATCTGTAATCCCTCAAATTTTTATTTAAAAAAATCAAAAACTAACGAACTGATCACGAGTTGAAGTGAAAAGTGAATTAAAATGAATATTTCTTAAAAAGACAGGTTTTTTTTACATTAATTGGAATAATAGAAAAACTAATGTACTTATTTCCTACTTAAAAAAGATGTGAAATGCAATTTAACATCGAGAAATATCCTTTAAAAATTAAAGTTTGAATTTGTAGCCCAATATAGAAAAATTGGAATTTTTCTGCTACACCTAAATAAAAAATTCCTTAAACATTCCTTGTTGTCCTTAGGAATCTGTAAGCCTTCCAGGTGCAAAAATAATTTGAAAAAAATAATAAACTGAAAAGTTAGTAATTCCAGTTAAAAATTCATCATTTTGGCTAAAAAAATTCGTCTCTGTTGTTAAAAATTCAATTATTTTTGGTTGAGAATTAATCTAGTTAAAAACTTGATTATTGTCTTGAAAATTCAATAGTTTCTTCAAAAAGACATTCTTTTTGTAAAAAATTGCCTATTTGGCTTAAAAAATTGAACTATTTGGTTGAAAATTAAATTTTTGTTAGATTTTAATATTTCCGGGTTGTAGAATCCGGGTTTAGTAGAATTCAACTGTTTTACATTAAAAACAAAAATGGTTCTTGTTTAAAGCTTGTTTAATTTTTGCTGTTGATTAAAATTAATATTTTCATTTGAAAATCAAACTACTTAATTAAACGTTGAATTATATTGATTTCATTTAATGTATTTTAATTGTTAAAGATTTATCATTTTATTTGAACATTTATCTGTCTAGTTGAAAATTTACCTAATTTCGTGATAATTGTTTTGTTTTTTTTTGCTTAAAAAACAATTTAAAAAAATAAAAAATTGCCCTATTCCAATTACAGATTAATCATTTAAATTGAAAATTAATATTTTTGGTTAAAAATTCAACTAATTGATTGAATGTTTAAATTTACTTATGGAATCTCAATCTTCTCTCTGGTTGATAATTGAATTTTTTGTATGAAAAAAAATAATTTTTCAACTCAAAATCGAACTATTTCAAGCAAACATTAATCACTGAGGTTGAAAATTCCTGTCTTTGAGTAAAATTTCATCTTTTTGGTTAAAAATCCAATTATTTTTGTTTTAGAGATGTAATACTATATTTTTTGGTTAAAAATCAATTTTTTTTAAATTAAAAATATTATTATTTTGCTAATAAATTAATTGTTTTGTTGCGTATTGTAAATTTGGTCCGAAAGTAATTTTTTGTTGAAAATGCAACTGTTTTAATGAAAATTTGTCTTTTTAGTTTGATAATTTAACTATTTTGGTAGAAAATTCGACTATTTGGTAGAAAAATCAACTCTTGTAATGAAATTCATCTTTTTTGTTCGAAAATTCGTCTCTTTAGTTAAACATCTAATTATTTGGTTAAAAATGCGTTTTTTTATGGTTTCAAACCAATCTTTTTAACTAAAAATTGAATTACTACATTTTTTGTAGAAAATTTATCTTTTTCAGATGAAAATTTGAGTACTTGGTTAAAAAGACATTTTTTTGTTGGAAATTCGTCTTTTTCGTAGAAAATAATTCTTCGTTGAAAAATCATCTTTTCAGTAGAAAATGTTGAAATTAAGTTGAAATTTGAAGGCCTTTTGTTAAAAAATTGTTTTTCGGTAGATGTTTTACTATTTTAATATTGGAAACTCATCACTGGATGAAAATTTAACTTTTTACTCAGAGAAAAAGTTGTCTTAGAACAAAAGAATCGTCCTCTTGTCCGTTTCATTTTGAACCACGTGAATATGTTTTTTACACAAATAGAATTATTTGGCTAAAAGATTATTCGAAGTTAATCGTATAAAGATATTTTTTGTTGTAAAAGGATTCCTGTTAAGACAAATGAAAATCTGTTCAACCTTATATCTGAGAGATAATTCCAAATACGTCAAGAAACATTACTTTGATCACAAAAGGACATTTCTCTGAGTGTTTTCTATAATTCATTTTTCTTTGTAAAATAATTATTTTAACTAAAAGCTGGACTGTTCTTGTTGAAGATTCATGTATTTTATTGAAAGCTCAACGTTGGCCGAAGAATTTTCTGTTGGCCCTAGGAACTTGTTATACTCTTATAAGACGTAATGGGGACTAAGTGAAGCTAACTAAACACTTTTAGAATAAAAAATTTAATTTATAGGCCCATAGTGGTTTGTAGCCCAATAAAGGAAAAGTAGAATTTTCCTCCAAACATAAAGATTCTGTTTTTTTCATGTGATGAGGAATTCTTATCTCAATCGAATGATCCGGGAAAAATATCAAAAAATTTTAAATTGAGAAAATGGCGGCGGTTTTTCTGAAAATATTAAAAATGGATTTCCTCGAAAAGACCGCCTTTAGAACTTTTTATTTTGTTGTTGTGGATTATTGACAATATGGAGTAAATATTGTCTAAGTTTGGCTTTTGGTAAACAATTTCTTCTTATTGAAAGAAACATTTTTCGAAAAAAATCAATTTCTTTTAAAAAAGCCTATTTCACTTCTTCAATACTCTATGTCACCACATCACTTTACACACTTATTAACTGAATCATTATTATCTCGATCCGGAAATATTTCCGTCTCTCGTAGTATCAAGGAAAAAAGTTGATTAGAAACGAATTCCCTTTAAAACAGCATATTAAAAAAGTGAAATAGGTTTTTTTAAAGGAAATTTATTTCTAAATAACTTTTTCCCTTGATATTTACTCCTGTCTTCGCTAGAATTAAAAAAAATTAAAACATTTTATTTCTGTCAAAATTTTTTTTTTGCAATAGGAAGAAATTGTTTAATAAAAGCCAAACTTAGAGAATATTTAGGCCATACTATCGAAAATCCACACACACATAAATTTTGAAAGTGGCATTTTCGTCAAAATCCATTTTTAAAATTTTCAGAAAAACCGCCGCTATTTTCCCAATTAAAAAAAATTTTTTTTTCTGAAAACTCAATGGAGCTAAGAATTCCTCATCACATTATGAAAACTCAACCGAATACGTATATTTGTTTCAAAACTACTAGGCAGTCTGATAAGTACCTGAAAATTCTAAGAGATGGCATTAGTATTCACTAATGTGAACCATTTTCGTCGAGCTTGATCCTTCAAATGACG
>NC_046658.1:122846622-122853751 GCF_010883055.1 Belonocnema kinseyi
CAAAACAGTGGGTTCCACCGGGCCAAAGTGCTCCGAAGCGTCCAAAAACGCAACAATGGGTCGGAAAGGTTATAGCCTCCGTATTTTGGGATGCACATGGCAAAATATTCGTGGACTATTTTGAAAAAGGTAAAACCATAACCGGAGCATACTATTCATCATTATTGGACCGATTGAAAATCGAAATCGCCGAAAAATGACCGCATTTGAAGAAGAAAAAACCGCTTTATCATCACGACAATGCGCCTGTTCATTCATGCTTAGTTCCACAAGCAAAATTGCATGAAACCGGCTTCGAATTGGTTCCTCAGCCACCGTATTCACCAGACCTGGCCCCTAGCGACTATTACTTGTTCCCTAACCTGAAGAGATGGCTCACCGGTAAGCGTTTTTACTCAAATGAGGAGCTCATAGCTGAAACTGAGGCGTATTTTGGAGACCTTCCGATAGGGTACTTTTCGGACGGTATCAAAAAGTTAGAAAAACGTTGGACTCGCTGTATCGACCTAAAAGGAGAGTATGTTGAAAAATAAAACCGACTTTAGCCAAAAAAACGTCTCCGTGTTTCATTTTTCAGGGACTTATCAGACTGCCTAGTATATCATTTTGAAAAATATTTTGGCTTTTTTATGAAATTTTAAGGTTATTTTCAACAGCTCACCATTCCTGAACAACATTTTTTCAGCCAAACGGTGAAACACCTGTTCCTTTATTTTGAGTGTAAAGTAACATATTTTCATACCAAAACATTCTGATAACCTCATGCAGACCTCATTCCATGATTTAAAATGGAATCAGTCAATCGCTGTTTTGGAAATTTCATGTCGATCATGACTAAACTACGGCTTTCAATAATAAGTACGAGGTGTGTTCAAAAAATAAGGTGACTTAATGGTTTTCTCAACAAATATTCATCTATTCCTCAATATTTATGTTGTCCCCTTCAAAGTAATCCCACTCATACACTTGTGCCAACGTTTTTTCCAATTATCAAACCACTTCTGTTAATCATTTTGTGGTACAGCCTTGAGTTCTTTCAGCGATGCAGTTTTTATCTCCTCAATCGTTGAAAATCGATGTCCTTTCATGGGTCTCTTTAGTTTTGGGAAAAGAAAAAAGTCACTGGGGGCCAAATCCGGTTAATATGGAGGCTGAGGCATGACTGTGGCGCTGTTTTTGGTCAGAAAATCTTTCACAAGCAGCGATGAATGAGCAGGTGCATAATCGTGATGCAAAAGCCACGAATTGTTTTTCCAAAGTTCCGGACGTCTTTTGCGTATCGCCTCTTGCAAACGACGCATAACTTGAAGGTACTATTCCTTCTTAACCGTACGATCTTGTGGTAAGAATTCTTGATGCACTACGCCACGGTAATTAAAGAAGACAATGAGCAAAACCTTCACATTTGACCGAACTTGACGTGCTTTTTTTGGGCTTGGAGACTCAGGATGCTTCCACTGAGACGATTGGGCTTTATTTTCGACGTCATAAACATATACTCGCGATTCATCCCCAGTTATAACCCTTTTGAGAAAATCAGGATCATTATTGACTTCATTCAACATCTCTTGAGCGATGGTCATGCGATGGATCTTTTGATCAAAATTAAGCAGTTTTGGAAAAAATTTCGGTGACACACGTCTCATGCCTAAAACGTTCGAAAAGATAGCATGGCATGAGCCAACCGATATGCCATTATCTTCAGCAACTTCTCTGATGATAATTCGGTGATTTTTCAACACCATTTCTTCCCCTGCTTGAACATTTTCATCTGTTGTTGACGTGCTGGGACGTTCAGGGCGAGGTTCGTCTTCGACATCCTCTCGGCCTTCTTGGAACAGCTTGTACCACTTATACACATTTTTCTTACTCAGGGCAGACTCACCATATGCAACTGTCAACATTTCAAGAATTTTTGGAGCACTGGATTCCATTTTTCACAACAAATTTAATGCAAACTCTTTGCTCCATTTTTTGCGAAAGAAGAAAATCACCGAGCACACCAAACCCTTCTAACCTTTTACGCCTCTGCCAGAAAAACAACACAAGCTATATAGTCAAAACTGTGAACATATGATCGTGACGAGTGTACCAACACAACAAAACAAAAAATTTAAAATTTAAATGTACGTAGCCCGCGAAAATTGAAAAGTCACCTTACTTTTTGAACACACCTCGTATAGCAATTGCCACTCGACAGATATAAATGAATTGATGTAAAAACTAATTTAAGATTTAAAAAAGTGGATAATTTAGATCTAAAGTTGACAATCAGAATGAAATTTATTGGTTTAATATCTCGGAGCTTCTTGTGTCATGTAATAAAATGTTTTTCTCACTTAAAATAATCAAAATATTTAATGTTACAGGGTAGCAGCTTGTCGCATAAAACAACCAATTCATCCACTAGTACAACAACCTACTTCACATGTGATAATCCCGAGATTGATTCGTGTACAAGATCCGATCTGGGATCAAAAGTGAAAGAAACCCCAGAAGTAGAAGTCCCAAACAAGAAGGAAGTCAAAGAATCCACCAAAAGAGTAAGATTTTCGGACCAGCTCGGACACTTAACAAAAATGGCCGAGAACGACGAATTTTTCGAAGCTTATGAGAATCTTTCCGTAACGTCTTACAAACCTAATGATAAAGTAGAAGAACCGAAAGCACTCGAGGAGCATACAGAGGGAACTTCAGATGTCAGCGCGAACAAGGAAAACGAGATGAATGTCTTAAAGGAAAATAAGGTTTCCTTTGAAGAAAACAATAATTTTCTCGAGGAAAATAAAGTTCAGCCAAAGGAGAATGAAGTTTGCCTTAGGGAGAATGACGATTGCCGAAAGGAGAATGTAGTTTCTCCACAGGAGAATGGAATTTGCCTAAAGGGGAATGAAGTTTTCCGAAAGGAGAATGAAGTTTGCCTAAAGGAAAACGAAGCTAGCCTAGAGGAGAATCAAGTTCCTGTAAAGGAAAATAAAGTTAACTTTAAAGAGAATCAAGTATTGGATACAAAGTTTCACCCCGAGGAAGATAAGGAGAACAGTGTACCGAATATTCAAACAGGATCATCAAATCCTGGTCCATCTGGAGACAATCCTGCCATCGTTGAACAGTCTGGATCATCTCGAGTTGTCATGATGGTCCTTGTCGAGAACAAATCGCGTTTTTCAAGGTCAGAATTGGCACCTTTGATTGATTCTGGATTGAAGAAATTAGAAGAGACTGCATCTTCCATGGGGAGCGTTTATTCTTCAGTTGGCAGTCGTTCATCTCGAGTGGAAAGAAATAGCTCAGAGCTTAGGGAAACTGGGCCCAGAAGAAGGTCCGTTACATCTGTCAACAGTTACCTCAGTTTCACCAGTACGGAATGTTTTTCTGCTCAGAGTGGATCCCAGTGGAATAGTAGTAATGAGAGGTCCTCGCCTGAAAGAGTTGAATCTTCGAAACCTGAAGGAATCTTCTCAACAGTGGCTCGAGTCGTGAGAAGCGCTTTGAGAAAATTACCAGGTAGATGGTTTCTCTGGTTATTTTGTTGTCGAGATCCTGATTTTGATGAAGATTATGATTACAGTAAACTTTGATTTGGTTGCGAATTTTGTAAAAAATGATTGGATCTGGAGTTTATAAGTCTAAAAAGAACTTGATGATATGGAGAAGATCCTGTATTGAATAAATAATAGTCGACCTTTCGAAAAATGAAAATAATCTTCTCTTTAGAAAACATGCTACCGGTCGTTCAGAAGTTCATTTCTTCAACAATACGAAGAAAAGTTTATTTGCAGTGTTTAGAATAGTGATGTGTGCTTCAATCAATTAATCTTTTTACAACTGCCAAACAAATGAAATCGTTTAAATCAACCAAAGGTTAATTGAATAAATATATTTAAAACAGCTCAAACAATAAATTTACTGGAATTATTTGATAAACTTTTGGCTGATTTAACCGTTTTGTTTTGATTAGCATTTTTTAGTTTAGTTTAGAATCATGATATTTGATTCTCTTCTAAATTAAATTCCGATGGCAGTTGACATTGTAATTTATTCGTGTTAAAAGTTTGGTTATTTTCTTTATCAATAACTTTTGAATACATTAAAAATTGTGTAACAAATTAAGAATTATTAGAGTTGGATTTAAGATAGAGTCAGAACGTTAATTCTTAATTGTTTGCACTATTTTTCAAATATTGTGATTCTAAACACAACAAATTAAATTTTATTAATATTGTTGACCGAATGAACTTCTAATTGACCATTATTGATTAATGTTTTCTGATGAGAACATTTCGTGTCTCGAAACTTCGACTATTATTTTTTATTAAAGAATCTTCTTTACATCATGAAGGTCATTTTGGTCTGAATTATGTCAATGTACATCCAGAACATTCCTTAAAATTTATCATTCTCTCAGACTCACAGTATCGATTTAGATAGTCTGTTTTTCATGCAAAAAATAATAATATTTATTGGAAATTAAGTAAGATATTTATTGCAAAATATTATAATTGTGCATCAAAAATTGATTTAATCAATATATTTATTAAGGAGTTATTTAAAAAGAAGGGTTTGATGATCTTTAATTTAGAATTTACTTGAAAGTAATGAGAGAATTTGTATGATTGCTGAGATAGTTTCTATTTAGAAAGGATAGAGTATTTTTTGAGTTAAGAAATTTTTATTTCAAGAATGCTTTACTAAAGAAATGAAGAAAAGAGTTACAAAATCGTAGAAAATAATTTTTTTTACTACTTTTATAATATCAAAGAGCTCTGCTTGGTTCAGTTACATATAATTTTAACTCCAATAACAAAGAATTTGTATAATGAAAATAAAAAATCACATTGAGATTTATTAAATGTTATAATCAAATTCTGACATGTCATTATTCATAACATGATATTATATTTTTATTTAGTTAGTGTTTTACTAACTTTGTACATTTATAAGTTTGTGAAAATCTCTTCGCCAATTATACTGCAATGTACTTAATTGATAAATAAATAAATTCTTTAATTCTCTCAATTACTATTCAATGATTTCTTTAAAAACATTTCCAGACTCTTAACTCCTTGATAAGTGTACTTATTAAAATTTATTACCATTACACTTTTGATACTTAGGCTCGTAAAATGACTGGGAGTTTTGTCACATAAATAATAGGTCTACAAGAAAGCATTGTTCAACGTAGTATTTTAACCACGTAATCTAAAGTTGATAAATAATGCCGGCCGAGACAGACAACTTTCTTTGGAAAATGTTCTTCTTGCTGTTTTTCTTTTTTTAATTGAAAATTGAATCTTTTTTTTGCGCATCTAAAATGCAATGCGCTGACTATTTATGTATGCCAGGCAGCAATTATCTGTTTTAGTTTCAAGTTGCATACATCTACAAAAAGAGTGTCTTCGTCGCTTGGAGAAATATATAATATAATACAATAATACAAGTAAATAATAATAATAATATATTATTATTACACCATTAAGCCATTTCCCTTTTGGGATAAGCGTGACTCAATCAGTGGGGACGGGAGTAATGTGAGGAAGGGTTTATAGAATTTTTAGATTGATCTGGAATTCTCGTGTTACTTATTTAAATAACACGTTCGTTCCGCAACACTGCTCCGACCCAGGTTGCTGATCAATCTCTCTGGCAATCACCCCAAGGGAATCGTGTGAAATTATTGTCTAAACCTCTCGGGGACAGACATTTTTAAAGTTTTAAAATTGTTGTTTTTTAAATATGGGCTCATAGATAATGATGAGAGGTAATTTTTTTCTATTTTCTGTTTTTTTATCAGGTGAATATTTTTAATAATAAGCTTGAAAAACTGAGAAAAAAAAATTATCCTCAATTAAATTTCTTTTTAAGAAATAAATCATCGTAAGTTGGGCAAATATTATCACAATTGTTTGAAACTTTGATGTACACACTAAATATATCCTAGCGATGCCTACAAACTGAAAAGAAATTAAAGATTGTTTATTGTTTATTAATATTTAATTGCAAATTTAAACCAATCAGTAACCTTGTTCTTTCAGATTCGACGACAAAAAGTATCGAAGAAAATTTAGAGTTGAAACATCTTCCAGTAAAACATGTGTTCCTCATTATTAAAGAAAGATTTCTAAAAATTTTCAGATCGATTCATTCCAAATTGACGAACATATCCATTTTACAAGAAATCATGCCACGCCGCCAACGATAACTCAGTGGTCACTCAGCACTATCAGGCAGCGTGCTAGCCTCTGACGGCGTGGTCGGAATTCTTGTAGAATGGAGATTTCCGTCAATTTTAACTGAATCAATCTGCAAATTTCTAAAAAAAACTTCCTTTAGTAATGAGGAACAAATGTCTCACTGGAAGTTATTTCAACACTAAAGTTCCCTCGATACTTTTTGTCGTCGAATATTCAAAAGCGAGGTTATTGATCGGTTTCAATTTGCAATTAAATATTATTAAACCATAGGCAATTATCAGATTTTTCTGAAGATTTTAGGCATCGCTAGGGTATATTTAGTGTGTTCATCAAAATTTCAAACAATTCAAATAATATTTACCCAAATTTAGATGTTTTATTTCTTAAAAAGTAATTGAATTTAGCGCCGAATTTTTTGCAGTTTTTTCAAGCTTATTATTATTAAAAATACTCATCTGATAAGAAAACAGAAAATAGATCAAAGTTTCATCTCATCATTAACTACAATCTTGTATTCAAAAAAGATCAATTTTATAAATTTAAAAATGTTGAATGAATTATGCTCATTAATTTGACTAGTGGACGTGAAATGGGATTTTAAATTTTATTTTAATTGCATATAATTTTTTTAATTTCCCATTAAACAAATATTTCTTTGCAAAAATAATCGTACATTGTCAAGATTTAAATTTCCCCTTAGATTTTAACTAATTTTTAATTGTTTGAACAATTCCAATCTCAATAAAACTATTTCTTTCTTTTAGAAGTTACAAAATAGGTATATATTATAGGTGCTATGAGTCTTTTAATGATTGAGAAAAATTTAAGTTTTTATTTCAATAATTTTTCAAGTTTTAAAAGAATTCTCATATTTAAAAAAATATCTAATTAAACAAGCAGAAAAAATGGATTTCATTAGCAATCTCTCCAACAAA
>NC_046658.1:122853851-122867487 GCF_010883055.1 Belonocnema kinseyi
CTTTAAATTATTTAATTAATTTTTGTAATTTAAAAAATATTGGAAGTGATATAAATATTTAAACATTATTTATAAATATATGAAAACATTTACGAATTCTGAAAGTATGTATATAGTAAATATTTAAATTAATAATGGTTATTCTTTGAAATAGGAAAAAACATTTCTATTTTATAATTATAAAGCTTTCGGTTTTGTTAAAAATTCCTCTTTTTAGTTGTAAATTTATCGGTTTGGTTGACGATTGAACTATTTTGTTGAAAATTCGTCTTTTTTATAGAAAATCAATCTTCTTGGTTTAAAATCCAAATTTCTGGCTTCCAATTCAACTATTTGTTAAAAATGTATATATTTTGTGGAAAATTTGTCTGTTTTTAATTTAGAATTAACATCTTTTTTGGTTGAAAATTTAACTAGTTAGATCAACATTCCTGTTTCTTTTGTTGAAAACGAACCCTTTTCAAAATCAAATTGAATTTGTTTTTTGATTATTCAACTTTTTTGTGTTGGAATTACAACTCTATTTGCGACACTCCTGTATATTTGTATATATTGTTATATTTCGGAAAGCTGGAAGGGGTCCTATGACCGCTCGATCTCAGCTGATTCAAGGGAATTAGGTTTCTTTATTAGTTCTATTCCACTTTTTTATGGAAAATTAATATATTTTTTGGTTTAAAATCCATCATTTTTAGTTAAAAATTCATCTTTCATGGTTGAAAATTGATCTTTTTCGATGAAAAAACACCGATTTTGTTAGAACATCATCATTTTTATTGAATCCAGCTGATTTCGATTAAAAATTAACATATTTTATGTTGAAAATTCAACTTGGTTAGAAATTAAACTACTCTGTGAACAATGTATTTGTTCAGTTGAAAATTGATCTTTTTGGTTGAAACTTCAACTATTTTGTTAAAAATTATTTTTTTCTTATCGTTATAGTTTTCTGTTGAGGCTTTAACTATTTTGTTGAAAACTGGTTTTTTTTTTGTTTGCATTAAATTGTTCTTGATTCAAACTTAAAATTCTTTTTGGTTATAATATTACTTATTACATATTTTGTTAAAAATCCATCTTTATTGGTTGTAAAATGCACTGCTTGGTTTAATGTTCTACTTTTTTTATTTTCTTTTCTAAAGCTTCATCATTTGGGTTGAAAATTCAGATATTCATCTGTTAATTAACGTCTCTGTTGAAAATTCATATTCTTGGGTAGAAAACTCAACTGTTTTGTAGAAAGTTCTACATTTCTTTAGCAAATTAATCTTCGCGGTGAAAAATGTATCTTTCTGGATGAGAATGTCATTAGTTTGTTGAAAACTCATTTTTTTCTGTTAAAAATTAATTTTTTTATCTGAAAATTCAAATATTCCATTTCCGGTTGAAAATTCATCCATTATCAGTTTGAAAGGTAGCTATTTGGTAGAAAAATCATTTATTGTTTTTAAAATTAATCTTTTGCTAAAAAATGTATCTAAGTGGAAAATTCATCTTTGTAGGTTGAAAATCTATCTATACGGTTAAAAATTCCACTATTTCGATAAGATTTTAATTAATTTGTTATAAACTCAAATATTTCGTTAAAGTAACTATTTTAAAAAATAGAGTTATTTTTAAAAAATTCAAATATTTTGGTAAAGTCCCCTATTCGGTCAAAAATTCAACTGTTTTGTTAAAAAATAGCTCTTTTTTATTAAAATTTCATGTTTTATGGTACAGAAAAATCATCTTTTTTCGAAAATTAATCTTTGTTGATCTGAAATTAGTTTTTTTAGAAAATTACAATCAAACATGGATTCAATGTCAATTTTGGGGATAACCATGACATTAAATCCATAGTCTCGGAACTATTTTGTCTCTCTCCTGTTATTTCTTTCTTGCTTCTCTCTCTCTCTCTCTCTCTCTCTGTTTTGTGGCGCCCTGATGAGCTTTGCACATCCCCCGACAGCTCCTCTCATCTTTCCCGCCGCGCGTCATCAATTCACGGATACACTAAATCCAGAAACACTAAATCCGGATTCGACTGTGATTTATTTTTAGTGGAACTTTTTATTTTTGACTATCTATCTACATTCGCCTAATTTGAAAGTAATTATGCCTCTATTATCCTCCCATTTCCGTAAAAACATCACCCTAATTTTGTTCGAGCAGTTTGGGCCATGAAATCTTATATTTTTAATATCTTTAAATATTCTTAAAAAAGTTTGTAACGGAATTTCGGAACGGCTCCTAAGGGCCACTTTATCTGTTTTTGAAATATCTGAATCAATTTATCGACCTCAAACCGATTTTATTTCAATAAGAAAATAAAGAATAAAATTTTCGCTAACCGCAGAAGTTTTTGAGCTGTAAAACTTTAAAATAGTTGCGCTACCTTTTTTTCTTTCAGGAGGTAGTCCAGCACAAGTGGAATTGAGAGAGCCTAGAATTCCACAGTCGCGTGCTGCAATTGCATCTACATCTGCATCTACACCTACACCTACATCTACATCTACATTACGCCCTTCATCTTACGATTCAACATCTTCTCTTTCTTCAACATGTATTCAGCCACCAACCAAGAGACCTAGGGATCCAATTTCTCCACCAGAAATTACTGGTTCTACTTTTGAAAATGAAGAACGAAGTCCTATTGCCAAAAGACCACGGGGTTGGTATAAAATAAAGGCGAGAGAACCAATAGCTCGAATGAGAAAAATCCAAGTAGCTTCACCCAAAGGTGTTTCTTCGGAGACACAACGATTTCAACAAGGTTCTCTTTCTGTTGGAAGAGAAAATACCATTTTGCCTCTTCCATCGAGGGCACATCAATGTACTCAAACAGAGTTGGATTGATTAAATGTAAATTATTATCCTACTTAAAATTATATCCTCTATTTATCAACTCAATACATTTTTGCCTGGCGAAACAGTATTGTCATCTATTATAATTTTAGTTTTAGGACTTATGTCTATACTATTAGATTTTATCATTTACGATCATGAAAAATGATTTGATTATATTCAACATTTTTTTTATTGAAAACAGAAATAGTTATCAACCGTTCATTTTAGATCTGTGGTAGATGCTTCCGAGTAATAGTATATTGAATTGAAACAAAAATGTTGAAGTAATTTATCACTTTTTACTTGCAATGCAAGAAAAATAATTGTTAGACTAGGAAAATAGCTAACACAAGTGTGTAGTTGATAAAATAAAAAATGTAACTAAGGTGAATTTAAAATATTCACAAGTTTGTATATAAATGTAACTTAATTAATAATTAAATTACTTGAAGCTTAAAATTAAAGCAGCACAATTTTAATAAATGAAGTCGTTATGATATGTAACTTATTCTTTCTATTTTAAGATTTTAAGTCCTGTTGAATTTTTCTTTTCAGAATTAAAAAAGGGTCCCATATAAGGGCGAAGGTGCCAAATTTTAGAAACGCGTTTATGAGATTAAACTAATGTTTTAAACGAAATCAATTTTTTCGTAGAAGATTATGGTCAAAGGGGTCAAAATCCATGTTTAGTAATTCAAAAAAAAAAAAGAAATTACTTTTTTCGCCTGTTATTTTCACGATCCTTCGGAATATTTCTACAAAAAACTCTTATGACACTTCGATCACTTCAAAATCTAGAGAACAACAGCATTTTAAAAATAACCAAAATTGATCGAAATCCAACATTTTGAGTTCCAAGGTTCTGATTAGACTTCTATTCTTCCTCGGATGATTTTTACCAAAATATCTTTTCGATCGAGTCAAATTTAACATAACTACAGAATCATGAGGATAACTCAATTTTTCGAATTTCATTGTTTTGTGTTTTTCTACAAAAAAGTCTTATGACACTTTTCGATTACGTAAAAATTCACAAAACGGAAGCACTTTAAAGATAACCAAAATATATCGAATTAAAATGTTTAGAGTTCCACGAGTTCTAATTAGAGTTCTATTCTTTCCCGGAAAATTTCTGCAAAAAATTTCACTGAAACTTTTCTATAAGTCAAAATTCAAATAGCTATAGCACTGGAAAGATAAGCAAAATTTTTTTATTTAATTATATTAAGTGTTAAAAGATCTCCCTTCTATCCTCTCGTAATATTTCTACAAAAAAGTCTTATCAAGTTTTCGATTACTTCAAAATTTACAAAAGGACAGCCATTTAAAAATAAGCAAATATATCGAATTTAAACATTTTGAGTTCCAAGAGTTCTAATTAGAGTTATATTCTTACCCGGAAAATTGCTGCCAAAAATTCTACTGAAACTTTTCAATCAAGTAAAAACTAAAATAACTACAGCACTGTGAAGATAACCAAATGTTATAATTATTTGAAGTACCAAGAGTTTTGATAAGAATTCTCCCCCTTTCCCCTCGGAAGAGTTCTACCAAAAAGTCTCCTGACATTTTGATGGCGCCAAAATTCACATAAGTACTTCACAGACAACTCCAATTTGTTGAAATATAAATGTTTGAGTTTAAAGAGTTCTGATTAGAGTCATGTTCCTCATGGGAAGATTTTTAACAAAAAAGCATTATGACATTTTTTGATGAAGACAAAAGTGATTCCAAAACAATTTTTTTAATAAAAATAACCTAATTTTTTGAATTAAATTATTTTGAGTTCAAAGAGTTCTAAACAGAGTTCTTTTCTCCACCGCCCACGGAATATTTCAACCAAAACGGCTGCGACACTTTTTGATCACGTTAAAATCTACAGAATGGCAGCACTTTAATGAGAATTTTTTTCCAATTTTGAGTTCCAAGAGTTCTAATTAGAGTTCTGTTCTTCCTTGGAACATTTTTACTAAAGAGTCTGATTTATTAAATAAAAATTATCATAACAACACTGTGAAGATAATACATTTTTAAAGTTTAATTATTTTTTGTTCCATTGTCCCTCGGAATATTTCTATCAAAAAGTCTTATGACACTTTTCGATCGCAACGAAATTCACAGAACAAGAGCACTTTAATCATAGCCAAATGTATCAAATTTCAAAATTTTGAGTTCCAAGATTTCTAATTAGAGATGTACTCTTTCCCAGAAAATTACTGCCCAAAATGGTAATGATACTTTTCGATCAAGTCAAGATTCAAATAACTACAGCACTGAAAGATAATAAGTTTTTTGAATTTAATTATTTTCAGTACCAAGAGTTCTGATCAGAACCGTCCCCCTTTCCCCTTGGAAGTATCTACCAAAAAATCTAGTGACACTTCGATGACGTCAAAATTCATAGAAGTACTTTAGAGATTAATTTTTAACAAAAAAGCATTACGACAGTTTTCGATCAAGTCAAAAGTCACTCAACGAGAAAACTGTACAGATATCTTTTCGATCAAGTTAAAATCACATAGCTACAGCACTGTGAAGATAACTAAATTTGTTTTTTATTTAATTATTTTTAGTTTCACCGCCCCTCAGAATATTTCTATCAAATAGCCTTCTGTTATGTTTATGTTATGTTATGTTTTTTCCCGGATGATTTCTACCAAAATAGCCTTTCCTTTAAAGTCAAAATTAGCATAACTACAACATTTTAAAGATAAACGAAATTTTTTGAATGATTTATTTTGAGTTCCACCGCGCCTCGGAATATTTATACGAAAAAGTTTTATAAAACTTTTCTATCACGACAGTATTTACAGATCCACATCACTTCAAAGATGAACAAAAATTTTATAATTTATGTAAGAATGTTGAGTTCAATAGTTCTGATTAGAGTTCTATTCTTCCCCGGATGATTTTCCCCAAATAGCCTTTTCAATTAAATCAAAATGAACATAACTACTGATATAAATTTTCAACTAAACATATTAATTTTTATGAAAAAATTTAGATTTTTATCAAATTATTACATTTTTAATGAAAAATGTAGACCCTTAAGCTAAAAGAATTTTTCTTTACAAAAAATGAAGAATTTTCAAACAAGAAGATGAATTTTTTTTTAAATAAATGAATTTTCAACTGAAAAATATGACGTTTAAAGAAATTATGTTATTTTGTCGACCAGAGTAATTAATTTACTCCAGAATTTAATTGAAAAATAAAATTTTTCAACCAAAAAAGGAATCATTACATTTTTAGTTTAAAATAAATTTTTAAAACAAAAATGAATTTATGACAAGTTAAGTTCAACCAGAAGACATACATTTTCTAACAATTAATTAAATTCAAACTTGTGAAGAATACATTTTAAGCAAGAATTACATAGTTCAATTTTCAGATAAAACATTTATTTTTATTTTCAATAAATGAATTTTTAACAAAATACATGAATTTTTAACTAAATTGTTGAATTTTGAAACCAAAAAGATGAATTATCTACAAGGCAGTTAAATTTTCAACTCGATAATATGATTTTACCACAAAAAGTTTTTTTCTGCCAAAAAGATAAATTTGTATGTCAATAGTTCGATCATCGACCAAATAGTTAAATTTTCAACAAAATATATAAATTTCCAACTAAAAATATAAATTTTTATGGAAAACGTAAATTTTATACCAAAAACGAGTAATTTTTAAGCAAGGAAGATGAATTTTGACCAGTTCAATTTTCAACTGAAAAAGATAAGTTTTCAATAAAAAATAATATCATTAAATTCTTTTTCCATGAATTTCCAATAAACAAAAAAAAGAAATGAAAGAAAAAGAATTTTCTAAAATCCGAGGTTCAACACATCAACACATACATTTTTCATCAAATAATTTAATTTTAAACTTGTAAAGGATAAATTTTCTATTAAAAATGAAACAGATGAATTTTTACATAAAGAAATCAATTTTTAACAGAAAAAATATGATTGTTCAACGAAGTACATGTATTTGTTACCAATTTTTTTTCCATTTTAGAGTCAAATAGAAAAACTGCCTACAAAACAGTTACGTTTTCAAGCCAAACATATAATTTTTCATTAAAAATGTTAATTTACGATAAAAAAGAAAGAATTTTTAACAACAAAAAAATTATTTTCTACCAAAAAACACGAATTTTCTACGCAATACATTACTTTTCAACCGAATAGTTAAATTTTTTAATAGAGAAGAGCAATTATCATTTGAAAATAATAATTTCGACCAAAAATGGATTAACTCAATTTTGATTTTTAACTAAAAATCTGATTTTTTAACCCAGGAGGTTAATTTTCTGCCAAAAAAGAAGAATTTTCAACAAAATACATAACTATGTAACTGAAAAAGATCCGCTTTCAAACAAAAAGTTGAATTTTACAACAAAAAAGGTAAATTTAACAAAAAATGGAATTGTTACATTGGCAGTTAAAAAACTTAATTCTCAGCCGAAAAAAGCGTTATATGACTCTTGTCACTGACGACTGAGTTTTTGAATTGTGAAATTAAAGAATTTTTTTTAATTCAAAAATTGTATAAGATTTTGAAGTTATAGAAGGAATAGTAACTTTTAATCGTGAATCTACTAGTAGCTAAAAGTACGGCGACCCCCATCCGAGTACAAAACGATCTAAATGCTGCTTAACTTTGGTTATCGGATGAGAAGCCTTAAACAGTTTCATGTACTCAAGCGGATACATTTTATTATATTTATGTATTTTTTTATATTTTCATATAAATTTTTTATTATTGTTTATTTCATACACTAAATTTCAGCTTTGTTTTTTCTCTTCGTTATTGGACATTATTGTGGAATTTTAAGGTAAATTAATTTAATTTACTTGAAAGTTTTAATATACCTTTGTAAGTTTACATTTTTTTTTATTTTAAGTTGCATTGCATGTACGGAAATAATAGTAATGAAGATCGTCAATCTAAGCTAAAGTCACTGTTTTTGTGTACATGTAGGTGGGTGTGATTAGAAAGTGAACACACAGGGAAATATTTTCTCCTGTGTTATTCAGAAATTCCAGGCACTTGCGTTTGCAATACAGAATGTCAATGTCAAATTTCTCGTCCAGTATCGGAAAGAAAACTCGGTAAAGAAAGTGGAGACTTTATTTTTATTATTATTATTTGATTTTTGGAAAAAATTAGTGGATAATTTCATAAGATTTAGAGTTTTTTAATTGATCAGAAAACCCATTGTGTTAAAAACCTATTTTGTTAAAAATCAATTTGCTTAACTACTCCATTTTTTTCAGTTTTTTAGTTGTAAGATCAACTCATCGGCTGAAAAATCATTCATTTTATTCATAATTCGTCTTCTTCGGCAAAAAATTATTCTTCTTGGTCATAACATCATGTTTCTGGTTAGAAATTCGAATATTTAGTTGAAAATAATATTTTTATACATTCGTAACTATTTCATGTTTCGTTAAAAAGTAATCTTCTTGGCTAAAAAATTAAATTGTTCTGTAGTTAAAGATTCATCATTTTAGTTAAAAATTTATCTGTTTAGTTTTAAATTTTCAAAAATTTTCTTAAAACTGAAAATTTAACGGAAAATGCAACTAATTCAGTTAAAATCCGATAATTTTGGTTGAAAATATATCTTTTTGGTTTAAAATTCAATTATTTCAGTTCAACATTCACCACTTTAGTTTAAAAAATCGTCCCTTCGGTCAAAAATTAATTTTATAAACTGAAATTTTATCCATTTTCACTTTTGGTTGAAAGCTGATCTTTTTTGCAGGGAATTTATACTTTTTTGTTTGAAATAAATCTTGGTCGAAAATTAACAGGTTATGGTTGTACATACATCTATTTTATAAGAAAAATTTGTTGTTATTGCTTAAATTAAACTGTTTTCAATTTAAAATAAAAATCCTTATGGCTTAAAATATCAACTGTTTGGTAACCAATTTATGCCGTGTTGAACATACATTTTTAAGAATTATTTTTCTCTTAAATTAATTTTTTAAGTAAAAATTCAACGATTTCATTTTTATATTATCTTATTAAAAAGTGAACAATTTTTTTGAAAATTTATCTTTTTCATTTGAAAGTTTAACTACTTGATTGGAAATCTATATGTTTGTTTATGGTAGAGGATTTAAGTTTTTTTATTTTGTTATAAAATTAAAATCTTTTTTGTCTAAAATATCAACCATTACATAATACGTTAAGAATGCATTTATTTATTTTTTGAAAATTCAATTCTGTTAAACTGCAAATTAAACTATTTCAATTTTCAGTCGAAGATTTATACTTTATAAGTAAAAATGCCACTATTTAGCACAAAAATGTATGCCTTCTGGTTGAACTCAACTTATTAAAAGTGCCTTTTTTGGTTGAAAATCAATCTTTTAAACTAAAAATTTAGCGATTGTATTATTGTACGAAAATTTGTCTTTTTTGTAAGAAATTTAACCATTTATTTTTGAAATTATATTTTTATTTAAATATTCAACTAGTTGGTTAAAAAATTATATATTTTGTTGGTAATTTGTCTTTTCGGCTGAAAATTATTCTTCTTGATTAAGAAAATCATCTTTCTGGTTTACTATTGCACAATTAGGTTAAATATTAAACACTTGTTGGCAATTAAGTTTTTGTTAAGATTCGTCACTTTAATTAGTTCGTTATTTTAATTCCAATTATTTAATCACGTATTTAACTGAAAATGTAACTATTCCATTTTTGGTTAAAATTGATCTTTTCGAGTTAAAAGTTCAACGATTTGGTTTAAAAGTTATGGACTCTTTTAAAAATTCATCTTTTTGGCTAAAAACTAATCTTTTTGGTAGAAAATTTATTTTTTCTTTAAGAATGCATCTTGGTAGGAAATTTACTTGTTATGTATGACGATTAACTTTTTGTTTAAAAATTCGTCTTTTTTGGTTGAAATAAATTATATTTTGTTTTAAATTAGAATCTTTTTTGGTTAAAATATTAACTATTACATGATTTGTGGAGAATTTATTTTTTGAAAATTAAAGTACTTGAATTAAATTTCAAGTACTTTGTAAAAGATGATTTTTTAATTAAAAATTCATTATTTTATTTAAAAAATCAACTATTTCGATACAAAATTACACTATTTCTTTGAAAATTCGTTTTTTAAGCTAAATAATAATTTTTTTAACTGAAAATTGAACTTTTTTACTTTTGAATGCGAGATTCCTCCTCTACAATTTTAAAATTCAACTGGTTGGTGGAAAATTAATATATATTTCTTTTTAATTCGTCTTTTTAGGTAGACAAGTAATTTTCTTTACTGAAAATTTCTCTTTTTGTTTGAGCTGACTATCATATATTATTATATTCAGCGGCTTTATAATTAGAAAAAAATATATTATGCTTAAATACTGGGAAATGGTTTAAAATCTATAAGAGCGCGCCTACGTGGCCAATTTGAGTTATTGTTTTGTTTGAATAATGCAATTTTATGAATTCTATTTTAGCTAATATGCTAGGGCTCTAAGGCCCTGTTTTCAGTCACATTCCAAACTAAAATTCAATAAACTTGCAAAATTCAAACAAAATAAATATTCAAATGGGTCACACACCTGCGCTTGTCTATTTTCAACCCTTTCGTAAAATTTCAACATAATATTTATATTTTTCAAATTACATATGGCTGCCAAATAAAAAAATTTAATTTGTCATGCGACACTCTGAAACATGCTCTTAAAAGAAATATTACAGAAACCTGCCTGAAAAGTATAAGTTGAGCTATTATAAAAGTTATTAATATTTTGACAAATTGATAGTTAATCAAAAATAACTAATGACATTTATTTTTCATATTTTATAAATAATAAAATAATAAATTATCTTTGATCTTCAGTGGAAATATCACAGTACCATATAGGCAATACTAAATGATTTATTGTGAATGTGATCGCTGAACGATTAATGGAAATCGTCGATTAACTATATTATTGAACGTTCAACAATACATTAGACACACTCTCTTCTTTTTTCTTTATATTATTTACTCACGTCAATGAGCCCGTGGTGTGTCGGCCTTTTCTTAATGAGGTACTTTCATTATTTTATTGAACTTTATACATTGGAGACTCTTATTCAAATTATTTTTCTTACTGAAAATGCATTGAAATTTTATAATTTCTGTTTTTTAGTTAACTGTGAAAGGGAAACTGTCATATCACAGTGTGCAAAACAAAAACAAAATTTAACAGAATTTGTTTGAATCAAAAAAAAAAAAAAAATTAATCCTTTTTAAAAATTTATATTTAATGGTTCCATGAAGTTTAACTCGTATTTATAAATAAGAAAAAAATAAATTTTTTTTGTAAATTTTATCCAGAATCGTCAATATTAGGTAAATCGAGTTAAAACTCAAGATTTTTCTTCACAATTATTCATAAAACACGATTCTAAACATATTTTTCTAACAGAAACAACATAAGTGTGTTTCATAGGATCCCACAAAAACTACGTAAGTAAGTAAATTTTTGGCAACATTTTTAATTCTTGCTGTTTTTTAAATATAAATTATTTATGATACATAAAATACTACTTTCTACTTATAATTAGATATTTATATAACTTGAAGAATTTATTACTGTCTTCAGCATTTTTCTCTTAGAATAGAGTAAGGAAGTCACGATTTTTCCCTAATTTTTTACTTATTATAAAATTTTCAGTGAGAGCGGATCAATAAGGAATCGCATTTAATATAACTAATTGCTTAAACAATTTAGTGTTCTTTATCACAATATTCTTATTGAATAATGCTAGAAAGTTACGGTTTTATCTAGAATTTTTTCCTTCTTATACACTTTTCACTTAGGAAGGCAATAATTTATTGAAATTAACAAAAATTGTTATTTAAAGAATTACTTATTGTTTGTAACTGTCTTATCTTCTTAGATTTATGCTAGACAGTTGAGCTTTTTCTGAAACCTTCAGTTTTGCTTTGACTGTTTTGCTATGAACAAATACTGAATAAACAGCAACAAGAATCATATTGATGAATTATTATTTAATAAGAAGCCAATGTTTAAAAAATTTAAATTTAAATAAAGAGAGTATTTCACAATAGAGAAAAAGCAAAGAATTTAAAATCGCATACAACACAAAGTTCATTGTAAAGCCAGAAAGAACACTTTAGAATTGCACATATTTCACTATCAGTCCCCCCCCCCCCCTTTCCAGGGTTAGAAATAATAAGTTGTTAGCGATGATTATACACATATATTCATAAATATTAAAAAGTTCTAAATGAAATAATTAATTGATTATAACATGTGACAGGACATGCTAGACTTACTGCAGTTGGAAAATTGCTTCCGGTACTCTGCTACCACTTATAGTGAACATTGTTTTCGACTTTCGTTTCTTGTAAGAAGAAAAATGAAGTCGGATAGTAATTTAACGAATAGCTGTTTTATATTATAAACATTTATTCACAAGGAAATATATTATTTAAAAAATTATTTACTTTAATATTTATTTGTTATTTGTTCAGAACTAGAAATCTAAAGCAAAGATAAAAATGTCCGAAAAAATTAATTGTTCTTTAAGTTAATTTGATTGTTTAGATAAAAATGCCTGCTAACTTGCATTAATTATTATCCAACTCAGTGAAAAGTGGATAAAAAGTTGAAAATTTCAGAAAAACCCGCAAATTTCTGGGAACCATCAAAGAGAAGATAGTTATAAACAGTGATCAATTGTTTAAACAATCATGTTTACTAGCTTGCATTAATTATTATCTCACTAAGTAAAGAGTTGACCAAAAGTTCAGAATTTCAGAAAAGCCACAGCAATCTAGCATTACCGTAGAAGAAGACAGTTATAAATAATAATGATTTGTGTAAAAATTATTTTATTTAAACTGAAATTATTTTATTAACTCGCTTTAAATGAACAGTGAAAAAATATTGAGTAATTCAGAAAAACCGTAATTTTCTGGTAATATTTAAAATAAGGTTATAAAAATAATACAAAATTGTTTATATAAGATTTTTTGTTAAGTTAAAATGATTATCACTCCAGTCCATTTAAAGATTTGAAAATAAGTTGAAAAAATCGAAAAAACGGTGACTTTCTAACTACTATAGCACTAAAAACTCGCAAAACCAAAAGCAAACTTATCGGGGTGGAATTGAAAAAATAACTTTTGTTTCGTATTCCATGGCTATTTTTGAAAAGAAATGTTAAGTTTCAACTCGATTCACCTAAAAAAAAATTGATGATTCTGGATATAATCTACAGAAAAACGTTTTCTTCTTATTAATTAAAAAAAAATTCTAATTTTCTAGATTCGACCTAATTTCCGGGCAATATACATGGAAAAAAATTACTATTGCATTTTTGGACCAGCCTATGTATATAATAATATTTTTTAACTCCGCCCTTTATAATTCAATTTATTTTTTTTTTCGTGTGAAAGTAGAAAACACCCTTTTAGCCATAGATTGTTTATTTTTTGGGTGATAAAACATCACTAAGTTGCAATTGAAAAGATTTCGAAGTTTATCATTTTTCTTGATTAAAAAAAATTTGATATTCTTTTTTGGATAAACAATTTTTGTGTATTGTTTTCCCATGCCTTGTACCTTTTCCCCAAAACTTAAATTTTTTTGTTCATACTATTTTTTTACAATTAAAACGAAAAATACACATTCTATAATGTAAATAATTAATAACAAATTTGCAGTTCTGTTTTGGATGAACAGCTTTTCTCCTGAATTATTTTTAGGGTCGTACTATTTAAAAGGAGAGGAAGTGAAAGAAGGCTGGAGGGGGGGGGGGGGGG
>NC_046658.1:122867587-122913084 GCF_010883055.1 Belonocnema kinseyi
AGGAGCTTGACGAATCATTCTATAGAGATGGCATTACTAGACTAGAACACCGCTATGAAAAATGTATCAGCCTTGGAGGAGATTATGTTGAGAAATAAAAAATTCTTAAAAACGTTGTTTTTCTTGGTCAGGCCGGAAACTTATCAATCCACCCTCGTAACTTGGGGACATTTAAAAAGTGATTATAACTCTAAAAGTATAATTTCACATAAAAAAGATTCTTTTGTAATTGTGTCATAAATTCTGGAAAACAAGAGTATTTAACAATCAAAATATAAGCCTTCTTTTAAAAGATATAACGCCAAAAATTTGAAAAATGTAGTCAGGGACACGTAACCGGAAATAATTGTACATGATATTGTCAACTTTTTGATTTTCTCACCCATTTGATGAAGCAAATGAAAAAAGTCTCACAGAAATTCTCATTCGCATTAGGAATACGTGAATGATTTTTATGAATAGATAACACGGACATGATGAGAATTTTGTAGGGCTAAAGAATGTCGATTCAAGTACATTATTGCGTTCTTTATGCTCACGAAAATTAGCTTCATTTAATTAATATTCCATTGTTTTAAAACGCTTTGTAAAGAAATGAAACTGTGGGAATAAAGTTTTATTATATTGGGATTAAGCCTATAGTATTTAGAGATTGTCCATTTTTATCTTCTTTGAAATAATATTACAAACAATGCAGGGAGGTTTTTGTCATGTGTATTGATAAACCAGTCATTTTAACAAATGAATCAGTCAATATTGATAACTGAATGAAATAGACACATGGAAAGTTATGTATTAGAAGAAACCGAAATAACTGATTTCATCAATTACAGTTTTTGGTAAAAATTGTATTTTCTTAGTTAAATCTGGTGCAATAATCATCTTTTTAATTGAATTCAACTATATTTCAAGTAAAATTAAAGTATTTATTGGCGAAAATGTTAATTTATACATTTTTATTAAAACATTTACCAGTTCAGAAAGAAAATTACATACTGGGTTGAAACATGAAATACTTTTTTTTTAATTGATTTTTTTAAAAAGATTTATCATTTTAGTTTAATATTCAACTATTCGGTTCAATTTTCGTGCTGTTTTTCTAAAATTCATCTTTATTAATAAATTTAATAAAACATTTAGTCTCCTCATAAATGATTCATTATTTCAGATAAAGTTTTATCTGTTTGCTTAAAAATCTAAAAACTTTGTTAAAAATTCATTTGTTTGTTGTTAAAAATCCATGTATTGTATTCATAACTTCAAGTTGTTCAGAGAAAATTAATCTTCTTGGTTAAAAGGTCTTCTTTTTTGGTTATAAATTCAATTAGATAGTTAAAAGTTGAACTACTTTGTTAAAAATGTATTCTTTTCGTTCATAATTCATTATTTTAGTTGAAACTTCATCTGTTGCGTTAAAGAACTATTTTGTTAAAAATTTGGTTTTCAAATGAAAATTCTTTTTTTTCAGTAATTAAACTATTTATTTGAAAATTGAACTGTTTCGTCCAAATCCACCACTTAAGTTAAAAACTTATATTTTTGATTGCAAATTAATATATTTTTTGTAAAAATTTGTCTTTTTTACAGAAAACTAATCTTCCCGATGAAAATTTCATGTTTTTTGTATCAAAATTCAACTACTTGTTTAAAATTTGAACTTTTTTTCAAGTATTTATTCATTTGGTTAATGATTTATCATCTCATTTAATAATTCATCTGTTTAGTTAAAGATTTAACTATTTTGTTGAAACTTCGTTTTTTAGGTTTATAAAATTTTGGTATTTTGTTAAAAATCTATCTTTCTTGGCAGCTAATCTAAACGTGGGAATTTAGCGCCATACTGACGACTCATTTTCTATTCAGTAACGATTGTTTGGGAATTTAGCGACTGGCGACAATTAGGGCGATTTAAAATTAATTTTGGCGATCTTCTGGCTATCCGGTAATTTTCAAGATCTACTACCTCCTCGCCTCAATTTCCATCCAACATCTCCCCTACTGCTTCCCCTGCCCTTATTTTCCCTCACTTCCTCTAGTTCTCCTCCCTTGTTTTTGCTACTTTCCCTCCCGACACATCCTCTGACTTCACTTCCTCTCATTTTCCCTCACTCTACTAAATTCTTTCCTTCTCAATTTCCCGAATTTCCCCTCAATTACTTTTATTGGAAAAAGTACAATGGGCGGACGGACGGATGAACGGACATCCAACCAAAATTATAAAGGTTTCGGCCAAGAGCTGCTAAGCCCTAAAAAGTCCGAAAACGTAAGGCTCGAAACTGTAAATCTCAAAAATATAAGAGCCAAACAGTATCGAGCTGAAAATTAATGTATAAGAACCTCCAAGGCCCCTGTACATATTCCTGCACAAGAACCTGTACTTGTAATCTTGGCGGTTCCTGTGCAGGAATTTGGCGAAGGAATCTGCACATGATCCTGCAAGGGAACCTGCATCGGCAAAGGAACCTTTAAATGCTCGAGTATAAATTTCTGTACAGGTTCCTTTTCGAAGTAAATTGAGGCGCGGTGTTCTGTACAGAAACATATATAGGGTCCTTTACAGAAACCTGTCGGGAACACTCATGTCACTTACACCTATAAAGTTGCTTTCCTTTTATTCCCTTAAAGATCCAACTCACTATGCAGTGAGCCAAGTCACTAGAAAACCCTCGCGGATTACCTATGCAAGTTCCTGATGATGCTATACATGAACTCGGGCCTTAATTCTCTTTATTAAGGAACCTGTACCGGATCATTTAAAAGTTAGCTTGAATACAGACTCCTTTGCTAGACCATGTACAGTTTCCTTCGTCAAGTTCCTGTACAGGAACCATGAAGATTACCTGAACAAGTTTTCTTGCAAATTCGCGTCAAGGAACATGTCTAGGATCTTCGGAGCATCCTGCACAGGAATTTTCAGATGGTAAGACTCAAAACAATAAGTATACAAATTTCAAGGTCAACTGCAACAAATCCTTAGTCATTTGAGCGGCGCCTTAAACACCTGCAATCGAATTCCTGTGGGAGACGTGACATATGAACCCCGTACGTGCAGCGTGGTTACCGAGAAGAGTTAAAAACAATGTTTAGTATGCAAGAAAGGAATGAAATGTTAAATAGAGGAGTGGGGTCTAGATGAAGTATTCTATACCTATAAGGAAGAAATGTCTTCCTTTCACCACCCCCGCCACGTGCCGCAGCCGCTGACCGCTTCCAGAATTCAGAGTCTATACTTATGAACATATCTGTATGTATATATATATTTATGGGTAATTCTCTACAAACAGGGCATTTTCGTGTCCAAGGAATAAATGATCAAAAATATTGACTGTATTGTGAAAAAATTGACACGAATCATTATTTCAATGTCTCATAACATGATCCATCTAGAAAAATGTATTTTTTAATTGGCTTTTCAATACCCGACGTTGTTTTATATATCGTAAATTTACATTTTTTTAAATTAAAGCTACAATATAATATCTGTTAATAAAGAAACTCTAGAAAATATTATGCAAATTGACATGAATGTGTGGCTTTTAATACTATTTTCGATTAAATTACAACTTGTCAATTATACATGTTATAATTTAGTGCTTTTCACTGGAAATTAGTGTTTGAAAAAAAAGAATTTTAATACAAAGATATAAAGTTTGGAGAAAGACTTAATATTTCTAAAAATATTAGGTTTTATGTTAGTTCTTCTCCATGAAAATAGGCATTTGTTAAACAAACATCAGCATTGAGATTTCCAATTTTCAACATTCTTAGATTATGGTACCGCTTTACATACCAGAAATGCGTATTTTTTATACGAACTTTTAAAACATTAAAATTTGTTCAAAAATTAAATTTTGCCGGTTATTGAACTTTTTTTTATCGGAAATTTATATTCAGAAAAAATTACATCTTTAGGTTTCATGATTTTTGAAAGACTTTGGTTGCTGTAGCGCTTTACACTAAAAATTGGTCGAAGAAATCATGAAAGTTAGAAAAAGATGTTCGACTTTTGAACAGTTTAAGATCATATTCACGCTTTTCACCGAAAGTCGGTTAGTTCAAACAGAGTTGGGAAAAGTTAGATTGCAAAGAAGGTGCACAACTTTTCAACAATATTCTATTTTTGGTTTGAATAGCGTTTCTGACTGGGAATCAGTACAGATTTCAAAGAAGATTTATGGATTTACAATCTTGGAAAAATTTCAGGTCCTGTTAACACTTTTTTTTGAAAATCGGGTGTATGACAAAATTTTTCTATTTTTAAAGACGGGTTAAAATTTGTAAACATTTTTTTTTTGTCAAAAATTAGTAGTTTTAACTTAAAAATAATCAGATTTTTCAGATAAGTCTATAATTTTTTGGTGTTTATTGCTAGTGACCGGAAATCGCTACGAATTTCAAAGAAGATTTACGGATTTCAAATTTTGGAACAATTTCAGTTTATTCTAACATTTTTATAGGAAATCGGTTGTATGAAACAAAAATATTTAAATTTCAAAGAATGGATACAATTTTGAAAATTTTTTTTTCGCCAAAAATAAGTATTTTAATAAAAAAAATCATACAATTTTTCATATCAGTGAAGAGTTTTTGGTTTTGATTAAGTTTTTATCTGAAAGTCGGGATAGATACTAAAGAAAATTTACAGATTTATAATTTTGGAACAGTTTTATGTTATTTTAGCATTTTTTATCGAAAGTATGTTATTTAAAACAAAAATATTTCACTTTCAAAGAAGGTTTATAATTAAGAACAATTTTTTGTTATATTCTGTTAGTTTTTTAAAGAAGAATTAGTATTTTGAATAAATTATCTTAACTTTTTTGAGATCAGTCTGCAGTTTTTTGTTTTGTTTACGTTTTTCATTGGAAATCGGTATCGACATTAAAGAAGATTTACAGATTTATAATTTTTGAACAATTTTAGGTTATATAAGCATTTTTGACCAAAAATAGGTTATTTGTAACAAAAAATTTAATTTCAAAGAAGTTGAATAATTTGGAACAATTTTTGTCATATTATATAATTTTTTCGCAAAAGATTGGTATTTTCATTTAAAAAATTGTACAAATTTTTAGAGCAGTGTAGAATTTTTAGTTAAGTTGCCATTTTTTACCGGAAATCAGTATATATTTTAACGAATATTTACAGATTTACTTCAAAAATAAAAACTTATAACTTGAATTACTTTAGGTTATGTTAATGTTTTTTGTCGAAAATTTGTATTTTTAAACAAAAAAGAAACGGTTTGATTATCTATACATTGTACAAAAAAGTGATGTATTAGTTATGAAGTCAAGATACCAATTTCCATTAAGTATCACAAATATTGTCCTTGCTTTTATTTTTTATTGTTTCAGATGATGAAATACAATTTTTATCTATTATTATGAATTTTATTTTTTAATATAAAAATTTTGTTCGACGAAAAGAATAACAATTGCACAAAATTGCGCGTTAATCCGTTTTCTTATTTTATTAAAAAATTGTATTATTTAGAAAAAAATCGCTTTTTTGTAGTATTAGATCATAATTGTGTCTTTCTTTTTTTAGGATTCTGTAGCTCCAGGGCCCCGGGGTCCGTGGTTGATAGAATGGGAGTTACTAATAAGAAGTAAGGAGAAACGAGGGGTGAAAAAGTGAGGGTAGCAGAAATGAAGAGAGGCAGAGGAAGATGAAATGTTTAAAAGAGAAGTTAGGATAAGATAAGTTGGAGAAATGCCGAAAGGTGAAGTGTGGAGAGGCAAAGTTGGAGAAATGTGGAAAGAGGAAGTGAGGAATAATTAGGGAGAGAAAGTAGGGGAAGTGAGGGGAGGACTAGTAGGGTATTGCAGATGAGTAGGTATGGGTAAGGGAATTAAGAGAAGTATTAAAGAAGAAATGGAGAAAGGGGAAGTGAGGGGAGGCAATTTGGGGAAATACGGGAAGAGGAAGTAAGGAATAATTAGATGAGGGGAGTAAGGGGAAGTAAGAGAAAATAGGGCAAATGATTGTAAATGAGAAGGGGTAGTGAGGAGAAAGTGAGGGGAGGACTAGTGGCTGAGTAAGGATTGGACAGGGAAGTAAAAGAAGTAGTGGATGAAGAATTTGGAGAAATGATGAGAAGCGAATGGTGAAGTAAGAGGAGGGGAAGTAGGGGCGGAAAGGTGAATAGTTTCAACATTTTATTGCATTCCCCTTTTTTAGTAGATAATAAGCCTTAATCAGAAAAATATAGAAAATGCAAGACATTAAAATGCTCCAGGCGTGCTACAAATTACCACAAAATGAAGTTTCGAAAAAATAATCTATTGAAAATAATCTGATTAGCAAAGTGCTCTGTATGTGGATAATTACCCACATGTATCAATATATAACATTGATATATCTATATATTCCATAACACTTCATCGCGAAGGAATGGAACGGTCCCAAACCGACCCCAGAAGCACACTCCTTCCATCACCTCTTTATCCACCTGGAGGGGCCTCAAAGGTGGAATATGGAGGTGGGTATGGCGACCCCATGAAAGTAACAGTCAGAGTACCTCGCCGGTGAACGCGAAAGGGATATCGTCTTGTTTTTCGCGCCAGTTGGACGATCCTCGTCTCAGTGAATGCGCCAGGCCTTTGTGTAATTGTGATTTTTACGTTCCATTAACCAGTTGACCTTTTGTTGACATTAAACCTTTCTTTTTCGTTTAGATATTTTCAAAAATTTTTGAAACGCGCGTGATAAACCGGTAAGCGATATTGTCGACAAGATGCAACGGCCTTGAAATTTGTGACGACCTACCGGATATAATCATCCAGCTCTTCAGAGCGCAATAGCTGATCTTTCAGACAAGATGGATTGGGTAAGAACAAACAGATATGCATTTCTTTCGCACTAAAATTATTCACCGGATGTGTATTGTTTCGGTATCATAAATTCTATGTTAAAGGGGATTTAATTGTGTTCAAAGTTCGTAGGGAAAATACGGACAAGACTTAGGTTAAAGAAGGTTTTTTAAATTATTATAGGTTTTTTTAGTGATAGTTTTGATGTTCGTCAAATTATTCAGTTTTGCCTTCTAAATGAAAAATTAGGAACAATTAAATAAACAAATTACATTTGTATTATTGATAATAATCTTCAAGATCGTTCATTCCCTTTGTCCACTTTGATGTTCCTATGCTTCCGCTCACTTATTGCGTACGTCTATTAATTTTCTTTCCACCACCCAATTTGACAGTTTGGGACCGTAGGTATATCAGTTTAACATCTTATTATAGACATTAGGTATTTAAATTTTCTATTGCAACATTTGAGAATTAAAGAATTTTAAATTAAAAATAAATTAAGTTGAAGAATTTTTAATTTAAAGTTCTTTAATTTAAGGATTCTAAAAGGTAAATCTTCCAAATTAAGCTATTCCAAAAAAGGCATACCAAATTGCACCATTTTCTATTATACGCGTTATATATTGAAGAGGCGTGTAGCAAATCGTTTAAATAGAAGAATTTGACACTTTAAATCATAGAATTTAGCTATTGGAAACAAAAAAAGACAATTAAAAATTATGCTAGGTTTAAGTTTGAGAATTCAAAATTCTCTAAATTTTCTTACTTGTATTTGAAATGTCTTGAGTTTGAAAGATTTATAATGAATAAATGTGCTTTTAATTTTCAAAATCATAAAAAAATTATTTTATTTATTCATCTTTAAAACTGAGCTTCAAGAAAAGGCTTGAAACTATATAATTTCAAAAAATAAATCCGGTAAAATTGATATTGCAATTCTATATTTTCAAAATTCAACAATTCTGTATTGTGATTCTTCAAAATGGTAAAACTTTGAAGTGTAAATCATTAAAATTAAACATTTTTCATTTTGAAAATTTAACATTAAAAACCATACTTGTTTTAAAATTAAGAATTCTTTTAATTTGAAAATTTAAATTTGAAATTTTTTTATTTGGAAGATTTAAAATTAGAAACTACTCTTTTGATTTTCAAAATCATAAAAATAAAAAAAAAATTTATTCATCTGAAAAATTTAAGATTTTTTAGTTGGAAATCTTGAAAATTGAACTATTAAAGAAAACTTTCAAAATTACATACCTTCAAAATATAAATCTTCACGATGAAATAATTTGAAATTTGAAATTCTGTATTTTTGATCCTTTATATTCTAAATTTCTTCAATTTAAATAATTTATCACTGAAAACTAGTATTCTTATTTTCAAAATTATCAATATTAAACAAATTATATTTATAAATCTATCTTCAAAATTGAACTATTTCAGAAAAACTTTTAAAATTATATACCTTAATCGTATAAATTTTAAAAATTGAATAATTAGCATTCCTGTAGTTTCAAAATGCAAAAAAATTTCATTTGTAACTTCAAAATTCCTGAACATAAGATTGTAAACCTTTAAAATACAAAAAATTTTTATTTTTGCTAACTACAATTGAATGTTATGCAAATTTAAAGCTTTACCCTTTTTAATTATGTAATTTTGATACTTTAAATTCTTTATTTCTTGAATATGGATGATGGATGCTTTAAAACTGGCTTGTCGATTCTCAAAATCATCAAAAAATAAATAATTGTATTCATAAACCCTAAAAATTACAGATTTTTCCATTGTAAATATTCAAAATTGAACTATTTCCACAAAAATTTCAAAATGACATACCTTCAAAATATAAATCTTAAAAATTTAATAATTAGCAGTTGTGTAATTTGAAAACTGAAAAAGCTTCAAGTGTAATTTTTCAAAAAATGTTGACTTTAAATTTTAAGTCTTTAAAATTACAGAGTTCTCAATTGTAATTGATCAAAACTGTACAACTCTGAATTGTAAATGTTTAGAACTCAGAATTTTATATTTTTTTAATTCAAAAGTTTTCAATTTGGAAAATTTACAATCAATATTTATCCAAGTTTTAAGTTTTTCAATTAACAATTCTGTAATTCTGACTTAAATCTGGAAACTCTTGAATTGAAAACTTCACTTATCATCTCAAAAATTATGCAATGTTTAAGTTTTAGAAATGAAAGTGCAATAATTATGATGATTTACATTAGAAATTTCTTAAATTTGAAAAATTTGGAATTAGAAATTTTACATTTGGTCTCGAAAATCATCAAAATTTACAAAGTTGTATTCATACATTTTTACAATGAATGAATTTTTAATTGTAAATCTTCCGAATTGAGCTATTAATATTGTAAAAATTACGATACAAAGTTCTATTTTAAATTATTTTTTTTTCTTGTTCCCGCTGAGAAAAAAAAACAGAAAGGAACATTTTAGTTCGTTTATACTATTTGATGAAAGAGCAATTTCAATAATAAGACCCATGATTACATATTGATTAATAGAAAAGAAGCCAAAACGATTTCAGTTTCATTAATCTTTTATTTATCCTCCAAATCTAAATTAGATGAGATCTAAAAAAGAGAAAGATGAAAATAAATTTAAAAAGATTGATTGCCAAGCTATTAAGTTTGCGGTCGATCTTCACCAATTTCACAAACGGAATCATTATTCATTATAGATGCTGCCTTCTGAAGAAGTTATGTACTCTTACAAGAAAGGAATAGGATAAGCAATTTCGATCCATAACTACGACTTTTATGATGTAGACGATCCATAACCAATTTTATGACGTTTTTTCAAGTAAAAGAGAAAATAAGAACCGACCAATAACTAGATATGATTAAAGATAAGGGAGTAGAGATTTTCATTGTTAGGGTCTCCTCACTTATTATATCTTTTTTAGCACTCAATAGTCACGTGATATTGAATTTTATGGTTATAGCTGAGATGCTGAGAGTAAGAGTGGTCAAACATCTATTTCAGTCTTTTTCGGATCCACTTTTACTTTTCAGAACCGCTTTTACTTCGTAGTGCGTTCGCTAAGAGTTTTAGTAAAAAAGTATAGTTTTGTTGACATAAATCTTTTGAGAGATTGATGAAGATCTTGCGAGATTGATTGCGATAAAATAGAGAAAATATAGAATACATTAATTCTCAATTCTGCCGGATTTCCACCGCTTCAACTTTCAATACTAGAATTTAATCACAGTGAACCGCGGGATATCAAACCATTTCGTCATTCTGATTATCGACTTCAGATCAAAATGATCCATACTTTTGCGTATCTATAATTGAGTTATAGATAACTTCATTCACGTCTTTCAAGTGGCATTCGTTATAATTTATAATAGTATAATAGATAGATATTATAATATAACTATAACAAAAAATAAGATTTATTAAGGTCAAATTTTATTAATACTTAGTCAGCTAAAACAATTAATTTTCAACCAAACTGATGTATATCGTTGATATAAAGAAATGAATTCTTAACAAAAAGCGTAATAGTTGATATTTCAACCAAAAAATATTTTAATTTTTTGGTACAAAAAACTTTTAAATCAAACGAAGAAATGCGAGTCTTTAACAAAACAGTTCAATTTTCAAACAAGAAAGAGTTTTCAATCAATAATGAAAAAAATCTCATATAAAATAATTGCATTTCGAATCATAGAAGTTTCGACTAAAAAATGCTAGGTTTTAACAAAATACGTGGATTTTTACTGAAAAGATAAATTTTCTAATAAAAATAACATACCTAAATTTTTAGTAAAAAAAATCATTAAAAAAAAGAAGAATTTTCAACCAAATTTGTTAAGTTTCCAACCAAAGCAATAATCTGTTATATAAAAGAATGCATTTTCAATCAAAAAATATATTTTTATCCAAATAGTTGAGTTTTCAAGCAAGAAGATGAACTTTATTCTAAAAAAAAGAAACATCATTATCAAAATAGATTAATTTTTAATTAGAAAAGATAACTTTTTAAGACAGAATATAATAGTTCAATTTTAACACACATAAATAGTTTTATCCATGTAAATAAAGTTTCAACCAAATATTTTAATTTGTAATGTTATTTTCAATCAAAAAGATGAATTTTCAACAAAAAATTGAATAGTTTAATTTTAAGTTAGAGAAATTAACACTCAATAATTAAGAAAATATATATTTTTCAACCAAAAGAATAACATTTCAAGCAAAAAGATTACTTTTCTACCAAAAAGGAATATCTTCTAACTGAATACATGCTTTTTTAATCAAATGTTTTTATTTTCAATTGAATTTTCAAACATAAAAGTTCAACTTTGTATCAAGAAAACAAAACCAAATTTGCAACAAAACATGAATGGATTTTCTACCAAATATATTAAATGTCTATTGTAAATTTATTAAATTAATTTTCAACCAACAAAGAAACGAATTCTTAACAAAATAGTTCCATTTTTAATCAAGAATAAAAATTTTCAACTAAAATTATGAATATTCAACCGCAAAACATTAATTTTTAACAAAGATGCACAACTTTTAATTAAGTAGTTGAATTTTGAACCACGAAGATAACATTTGTACCTAAGGAGATGAATTTTAAAACTAAAGTCAGTCAAGGGCCAGTCTTTAGTCAAAATAGAACAAACATGTCAGCCAGATTATTGAATTTTCAACCATGTAAGACGAATTATCAACAAAAATCTGGAATTTTCAAGAAAATAAATTAACTTATATAACAAAATAAGTAAATTTGTTAAAAAAGATATCATAGTATACTTTTCAATCCAAAATAATTAATTTTCAACAAAAAATAGTTTGCTTTTTTATCAAAAAGATTATTTTTCAGCTAATAGCATAAATCTTCAATCAAAAAAATTATTTCCCAACAAAAGAATTCAACTTTTAACCAAGTAGTTGAATTTTCAAACTCGAAGATTAATTTTCTTTACCAAAAAGACGAGTTTTCAAGGTAAGTTACACCAGCCCCCCCCCCCCCCCCCCCCCCCCCCCCCCCCCCCCCCCCTCACCAGCTATTAGTTTTCGGGTTTTCTATAGCACACTCAGTTGCACCCTAAATGCGCTCAAATGCGCCACCCATAAAAAATGTTGCGCCGCAAAACGGCTGGAGTTATATCATGTGTCACGGGGTGAAGGGTTAGCGGCACGCTACCCGTCCCTCATTTGAAAAATCAAAGTTAAAATCACATGACCTTGCAGATTTTCAAATGTGCTCATATGCGCCACAAAGAAAAAATATTGCGCCACATTGATGACCGAGTTATCAGCAATCAAAATGGGGGTTAATTAATAAAGATATATTTGGGGGAGGGGGGCAAGGATTTATACGTCTTTAAATGCGCTCATGTGCACCATAAATTTTGTTTGAAAATCTTAAAAATTACTGCGCAAAATTGTTTATCCATGTCGCATTTCAACGCAGTTGGGGCGCAATTCAGTGAGCTACAGAAAACCCAACAATTAGAAATAGGGGGGGGGGGGGGGGGGGGGGGGGGATCGTGTAACTAAACTGAGTTTTCATCAAAATACAATAGTTTTAATTTAAATAGCAGAATTTTCAACAACTAGAAAATATAAATTTTCAACAAACAAAAAAAAAGATAAATTTCTAACCAGATAGTTAAATTTTGTACCAAAACAGTTGAATTTTAAAGCCAAAAAGAAGAATTTTCCACAAAACAATAGAATTTACCAGAAAAAAGTGTTTTTACCCAAGTTATGGAATTTTTAATAAAAAAAAAATTAACTCGAAAAGTTTATTTCTCATCCAAAAATAGTTTAGTGGCCTTTTGAAGTAAAAAATGCACTTTTAACAACTATATTTGGGATTTTAAATTAAAAAGATAAAATTTCTACGAAATAGTTCAATTTTAGGGACACAAATATGATTTTTCAACAAAAAACATCATTTTAACTAAATATTTGAATTCTAGGTCCAAAAAGATAAATTTTTAACAAAAAATGACTTTCTAATTAAATATTTAAGTTTCCAGTATAATAATTGTAACAAAATTAGGAAATTTTTAATAAAGAAAAATGAATTCTTAAACAGAAATGTAACAGCAGACTCCTCAACTTTCGAAATTAGTTTTCAACGAGAAGAAACGAGTATTTAACTTCACAAATTTTTTTTCCTTACAGTGTTTCTATTAATTTAAGGATTTCAAGTATTCGTCGAAACTTGATTATTTTTCGTTAAAAAAATGTAAGACCATAGGAAATAGAAAATGTATGTAGACAATGACCGTAATTTTCTGAGGAAATAAAAAATCCAAAATTTGTAAAGAAAAAAGTGTTGCAAATTATTTTGATCCAATGTCGGGGTCAAATCGATTAACTGTAATTGCCTGTGAGCGCTTAATTTTTAAATTACATACATAATTTAAAATCTAATAGAGGGCTAGAAAATAGAAGGATACTTAAAATGATTAGATCTGCGAAATAAATAAATAACGTCCTGAAAATACATTACAACAAGTCTTTTCGTTCAATCTGGCAAACAAATTGCATTATAATTCAGTGCTAATTAGTATTGCACCTCCAGCTGCAATAATTTTCCCGGCATTATATCGAAAATGCTCTGCAAGATATAACACTTGAAAACCAATCATTATTCAATTCCAGACACGTCACCTTCAGAGGGTTGAAAAGTTGTTTAGAGCTTCAACCTTTCACGCTTCTCGAATATTTTATGATTTCTCACGCTCAATTTATAATTCACAGCTAGATGGAATCGTGGGCGTGGTTTTACAAATTTTCTACGTGGAATTTGAACAATAATTGCTATAATTAAAATTAGTTTTCGTATTTCTCTTGATGCCGTTAACACTTTGATGTTAGAGACACTTGGTCAAAAATATTTTTTACACAAGATACAGCCAAACCTCGATTTAGTGATTCTGAATTTAGTGATTCCGATAATTAACGCCGTGGCACGGGGATAGGTGAGTGGAGCTGCGGAGGGACGTGCGGTGTTTAATGAGGCCTGACAAAACAGAGAGAAAAAATATAAGGGAACCGAATTACTGAGAGGAAAAATTAAACCCATTCTATTGGATGCAGCTATTTGAGAGCACAATGTAGTACTTACGAAGTTTGTCCGGAAAGTATCCGACCTTGTGCTCTAGCTTTTCAGCTGATTGTACTATTGTTAAAAATAGGTATTTAAAATTTAAGAGCGACCTCTGTGAGGCCCGTTACTAAGTGACATGAACTTGTGAAACTTAAGTCTACTAGTGTACGTATTTGCTTAAACGTCTAACCACGTACGCGTCGCATTTCAGGATGACGGTACACGCCCAACCAAGGATGTGTATTCAATTTGTCCAAAAAGTTGGTGATTCGTAGACGGAAACCATCGTTATAATTCAAAAAATGTATGGCAAGGATTCTATAAGTAATACCCAAATTCAAGAGTTGTTTAGGCGGTTGAAAAGTGGTGTTAGTTCAGTAAAAAGTGACCTTCGTTTGGGCGAGCCCGCAATAGTCAAAACAACCTTGTTTTTGGAAAGAGTGCAAGTGTTAATTAATGGAAATCATTGTTTAACAGTGTAAGAAATAAAGGAAAACCTCGGGATTTAAAAAAAACTATTGATTTGGAAATATTAAGCTAAGATTTTGGGAAAAGTGGCGACTCCTTCAACACGACAACGCACATGCTCGTTCATCGCAGCTCATTCAGCAATTTCTGGTGAAATATGGTGAAGCACGGAGACGCTATTATCCATTCCAAACGATGACTAAAGAAGTACTTCCAAAAGTGTAAGGATCGCTTGAAAATGTGGTGGTTTCAAAAGAGAAGTATTTTGAAATATATATCATAGCGATTGACCACTATTAGCTTTTAATTCTGGTACACCACAAAGTCGGGTACTTTCTGGATAGATTTCGTATTCTAACACCTAGTACTCTGAATATGAAAAAAGTGTATGTTAATTTATTGTTAATTGTAATAATTATTTATCTAATTAACATAATAATTCAAGTAGTATCTAGCAATGTTCGCATTAATATTAAATGTGATAATCATAAATGCACGAATTAATCATAAAAAATAAGGGGTCATCCAAAAATTCTGTTAAGTTTTTCTAAATTTTTTTCCTAACTAAATTTGTTAAAAGTATTAAAAATAAATTCCAATTCTCATTTAGACTATTATTCGTTAGTCTATAAATGATCAAGACTCCTCTTTATTTATAACAGGTTCCGCAGTCATCCTTTTCGATTAAAAATACAACTGTTTTGTTCAAAACTCGTGTTTTTCACTTGAAAATTCATCAGTTTTATGGAAACTTTTTGTCTTTCTTGGTTTGAAAATTCATCTTCCTTTATTGAAACTGCAAATTTATGGTTGCAAATTAATCTGATTTGAGTTGAAAATTCACTTTTTTGTTTGAAAATTTACATTTTCAGGTACAAAATTCAACTGTATTGAAGAAAACTCGTATTTTTAGCTCGAAAATTCAACAGTTTGGTAGAAACCCTACCATTTGACAAAAATTTCAACCAATTTGTTGAAAATTTATTTCTTAGTCAAACGTTCATCAGTTTATCTGAAAATTTAATTCTTTGTTTGGAAATATATCTATTTTGCTGATATTATGTATTTATTTTCTTTTAAAGTTTTTTTTCAAGTAAATGTTTTACAATTTCGGTTTAAAATTAATCTGTTTAGTTAAAAATGATACATCTTAGATAAAAATACGTTTTTTAATTTAAATTCATTTTTCAAACTGAAAGTTTAACCATTTATATAAAAATCCGACTGTTAGTTGCAAGTTAACTTTTTTGTTGAAAATTTAAATGTTCCGTAGAAAATTCAGCTATTCCATTTTTTATTGAAAATTTATCTTATATTGTTGAATATTCAATTTTTCGGATGAAATTTTATGTATTTTGTTAAAAATTTGACTTTTTATATAAAAATAATCTTCTTTTGTTGCGAATTTAATTATTTGGTTGGAAATTCACATATCTTGTTTAAAATTTTAATTTTTCTGTGAAAAAATCAATTTTGGTTAAAAATTAATCCGTTTTAGTTAAGAATTCAAGTGTTTTGTTTAATTTGTATTATTTGGATAAACTTGCCTAATTTTTATTTAAGATTACACTCTTTTTTGGTTAAAATATCAAGTACTAAGTTTTATATTGAAAATTCATCTTTTTAGGTTGAAGACTCAACTCATTTGTTGAAAGTTTAATGACTTTCTTCAAAATATATTTTTCTTTTGTTAAAAATTCTTTGTTTAAGAATAAATTTAATTTGTAGGGTTTAAAATTAAACTTCTAAGATAAAAATTTGTTTGTAATTAAAAATTAATTGTTTCAATTCATATTTTCATTATTTATGTAAAAATTCAACTTTGTGTTTGAAAATAAACTTTTTTCTTAAAAATTCAAATTTTTGTTGGAAAAATGACTATTTCGGATCAAATTCTTGTCTTCACCCCCCCCCCCCTCCTAGCCAAATTGTATTACGTTATTTTTAGAAACCCCCTAAATAAATTTATAAAAAAATGTATTCGGTAAAATTTGTGTAATATACGGGTCGGGTGGGGTAAAAAATTATGAACCCTCAAAACGGGGCTAAGTGGTTCAATATTTCGAGAAAAACAAAAGCTTCACGTAATCTGTGCACACTCCCTCTCATTAATTTTTTCCTGAAGATGCAAATATTTCCTGTAATTCCTCAGGAAGTGTCCTACATCCTTTTTAAAAAACATTTACTACCTATGTCTATATTTTCTAGACGAATTATTTACTTAACGTAAATCTTGTTCCTGATTCCAACATTTCTGAGATGTCACATCGACTTTCAGTTTCTGTACGACCACCATAAAGCTATCTTCCAAAGGCCATTAACCATCCTTATATGTGAAAATGAGGTTCATCGACATACAACATGAACTCGACTTTTGTTTATGGAGTACAATAACTATTAACTATTAAATCATTGTAAGACATTTAACAACATTTATAGTACCAGAACGTGCATATACACTGTCGTCCAAATGAAAAAAGGCGTATCTGCAATTTTTATCAAAACTGAATTATGACCAGAGTCATAATATAGACCATCCCATTTACTCATTTACGAATGGGAAAAATAATTGTTTTATGTTCAAAATAAGTTAATTTTTTAGAAATAGTTTATCCGTGTCTGCAGAAAGCTTGCCAATGCAAATATAGAATACGGATAGCGTATCTGTCAGGTGGAGAAATGTTCACTGGTGCGCGTGCGCGACATTCGTATACGACTTTCTGAAACAAGCCTTAAGGGCATGTGATACTTAGAAAATTGTCGATTTTACCAGTTTTAGGTTCCCCGGATTTTTTTCTAGAATAATAAATATTTTCTCTTAAAAATTTGGGAAATGATAGCGAACATGCTAACGGACGTCCCCACACACTATTTTGTGTTTTTTTTATCAAAAAATTTTTGATATTGCTAAAAACGTGCGTGTATATTTCGAGGTTATGTGTGTTACAATTCACCCGAGCGTTACTTCCAAACTACACAATATTTTTGGCCAAAAACTTTGGACTTACAAATCAACATAGTAAATAATCTCCCGGAACTAACCTTGTTTGCAGGCAACCAAAAAAGTTTATTTCATAAATAATTTTCAGATTATAGGAAAGGCAGAGATGAAAGACGACGTAACCTCGAAATAATGCATATGCATAACATTTTTATTCAGCACAAGAAATTTTTTGTTATTATCCCTCAAAAAAGAGTCCCGGGACGTCTGTTATGATATTTTATAGCATCTCCGAATTCAGTTTTTAAAAATTTTAATTTTTGTGGAAAAAAAGCCGGCGAAACTGTAAGTATCACATGCCCTTAAGTTATACTCTTAAGGCAGATCTTGACACGTTGTAAATTTTTCGTATTTACGGTTTTCACGGTATTCACGATACTTCTTGTTTTATAGGTTATGAATGAATCACATTTTCATTTTAATATTTAAAGTTTGAGAAGTATAAGCACCTTCAAAAAAGTTTCTCATAGCCTATTAAGACGTTTATTAAGTCGTTTAAAAATCCCCTGACCATGCTTTTCCTGTTCTACTCATAATGCTCCTTACTTCCCCTCTCCATCCTACTTCCCCTCTCCATCCTACTTCCCCTCTCCTCATTACTTCCCCTTTCCACATTTCACGATTCGCTTTTCCTTCCTTCTTCAACTTCTTCCTCCTCTAGTTCCCATCACCCCACTTCCCCTATTTCCCTTTCCCAGCCATCACTTCTTCTCTCTTACTCGCCCATACTTCTCTCCTAGACATCCACATACTTTCCGTTCCTAATTTATTCTAACTTCACTTACTTCCACTCCTCTCATTTTTTCTCACTTCAACTCACTTCCCTTCCCTATTTTCCCCTCACTGTAGTACTTCCCCTCCTTCCTTTTACCCTCAATTCCCCTATTTCACCATCCGTCATTTCCCCTCGCTGTCCGCCCCTCTTTATTGTCGCTCGTTACCCTAGTTCCCCTTCCCTCGCCCCTCCCCATTTGTACTCACTAACCCTACTTCCTCTCCTGTAATTTTCCTTCACACTTCTGTAAAAATAATAATTATACAATAACGGCATACTTCTTATCTCGAAAATTACTATTTTTACACGTGTTGTAAATAATATGAATAGAAAAAGGGATAAACCTCCGAAATGCGCATACCTTCGATTAATTAAAAACTACGTGTATCCACGTATTTTAAGGCGCTGATTAAGTAAATGATAGTTAAAATACCCGCCAATGCGACTTTTATGGTTAAAAGCATGGAAAATTCATACAATGTATGGTTTTTCCAGTTCTATCTCAGCAATTAAAAGAAATGCCGAAAAAAATTTTGACGCAAACGTTGTAGAACCAAACGAAATATATATTTTGGATTCTGCACACATTTCCTCTTACACTGTTAGAAATATGTTCAAAATTCAACCACTTTTGAACCACTTTTGTGGTTGAAATCTTGTTCAATCATAGAATTGAAATAAAATTTAATCAAATGTAGTTGAAAAATAATGAAGGAGCACATGCACGTATGCGCCATCATACTTCTCGCAAAGCTAGACCCCAACGTGACAAAGTCCTACGACTTCTTTGAGTCGTGAGATCCATAAAGATAACAGAGTACATACACACATATAATATTTAGTAAAAGATCGAAAAAATCGATTTTTTTTGTTACCTAAATTTATTCATGCACATGTGTAGAATATGGTTGTGAACTGATATTCCAATATTTAAAGTGATTGGAAAGTTACTGCTGTTAGCACGACTAGGCTTACTTCATTGTTTAAATCGTTCTTGAACTTTCAAACGCGTTTTTCTTGAAACCACATTTTTCGAATTGGCCGGCATGATATCTCAAAAACGGTTTGACCGATTGCTTTGAAATTTGTAGGGTAGATTCAACACATGTATTTGCATTGCCTGAACTAGGATAATTCAACAATTCCAAGGCGTTTCTTTCGTAAGGAAATAATTGAAAAAAATCATTAAATTTGAAAAAAAAAGTTCGAAACCGTGTCAATTACTCAATTTTCAATATTTTCAAAACATCCTAGTTCGGGCGATGGCCACAACTTCACAGATTAAAATGCTGTTTGGTTTTTTTTTTATTTTAAATAAACTGTTCGCCCGGCATCATGCCGGCCATGGAACACTTTTTTTTACAAAAAAAAATACCCCAAAAAAGGTGAAAAAAATGGGCCGTCACACTGAGTGAACCCCTAAAGAAAAACAGGTACGCAGGAATAATATTATTAACTTATATAATTAATATAATTCCGAAATACCATATGTTTTTCTTCTTTAAAGCTGCTTATTTTTCTAAATATTATATATGCACTTTACTAATCTTATGGATCTCACGACACAAACGTACGAAGTAATTTATGATTCCTTATCAGAATTATTTTAGTACAGTTAGTCAATTGCAAAGCACAGTATTTTTAAGGAATATTTATGGGTTTTATTAAAGATTTAGGATTATTTAAAAATCTTGAATAAAACCTTTTCAGTTCCCTGAGAAATTATACTTTCTTTGAAATTGACTAATTGTGCCGAATGAAATTTTTCCGCTTCACTGAAATTTCAATTACATGTAGTTTAATTTTCAAATCAATAGTTGAGATTTCCATTACACGTGTTGTTGATTTTTTATTCACAAGTAGTTGAAATTCTAACCACCGTAATTGTATAAAACTTTAACCAAATATGGTTGAAAATTCAACCAGATAATTTCTAACAGTGTAGATTGATAGTTTCTGGGAAAATCACTATTGAAATTTAGTAACTACGACAGGCTTGAGTCGTTGGAAAGGGCTAAGGGTATAAACAAAATGAATTATCTGACCTGTCACAGGGGTTCCTTCCGGGCTCTATACGGCAAGCTGGAAATAGGTTTTATTCTGACCAACATTATTTCTATTGCCAGTCACAAGGGTGCATTCTCACCCCACGGGAAGTTGGAAAAGGGTTCGGTTTTTAACAACAATATTTCTGTGACCAGCCACAGGGGTGTTTTTCTCTATAACTCTATAATTATAATTTTCTAATAACTCTAATTCTTTATAATCTATAACTTTCTTCTAAAAACTTTTTCGAAAAGAACCCCGCACATTTCTGATGGGAAAGATGTTTCGGTTAATTTGGTTGAATTTGTTTATATGTTTTATATCTCGCCGTCCTGGTCAAATGTCTCCGTAGGCGCAAAGCCTAAAACTCCCCGGGTTCCGAGATTAGGCCTGCTGAATTGAGTAACCAAATAAACCAAAACCACTTTTCCATAAGAAATGTGCGGGGTCTTGTGTTGTATGTACTGAGATGAATGAGAAAAACCATGATGTATAAAAAAAAATGTTATATACGTGTGAATGCTTCTTTTCGATTTCCAATTAAAAATGGATTCATTGCAACATTTTTATTTCCATCCATATACTAATTCTTCCTGTTTAGGTTCAATGGACGAAAAACGATTGGTTAGTTTCTAAATTGTAGGCTGTGGTTGTAATAACCAGACATCGCACCGTCTCTTTCTTCCTTCTTCGGAGAGAGTGAATAATCGAGCACCATACGGGAAGAACATTAGAGATTCACCCCATAGAAAATAAATATTTATTACGCACCGTATCGCCGCGCCGATTCGGTCGAGTGGAACGGTATTGGAGTGCAGTACCGCAACTTGCTGTCCGATGTGCTTTGGTTGCAATCTAACAGTCCATATTCCACTTTTAATGCCGTTAAGAGCCTTAGCAAAGAAGGAGCGAGCGAGTGTGGTAACTTGTTGCAAAACTGCTACCGAGGTCGTAACAACAATCCTCGTCCGCTTCCCATAGGTCCGTCTCTAGGCTCTAGTCTCGCTCGGACAGAGCAGAGTTTAACTCAACTGATAAAAAATATTCGGACTCTTAAAATATCGGACAGAAATTGATAGGATACCGAGTAGAAATAATTCCACTTGGCTCAGTTTTTAATTACGCGAGCGAGACTATTTTGTGTTCAAGTTCAACTCAAGAAAAGAGAAACATTATACTAAAAGTTTCCCAAGGCCTCCGAGGGTTATCACTAATCGATAGGTTTGACAATTTTCACTTGCAAATCATTTATTACAAAATTCTACGTTTTATCGGTTTTGGCCAACCTATCCACCCGTTTCAATTTCGGGCGGAAATGGATAGGGTCCCGAGCAAGGATTATTCGACTTAGCTAAGTCTTCAATTATCCTCCAATCAATACATAGCCCAAACATGCTTAAGAGGTTTTCTAATTTCGCTTCAGGCCGAAAGCAAGAGTTTATTTTGTCTTGATGTTCAACTCAAGAGAGCGGAAACATTATCCCAAAAGCTCCCAAAGGTCTCCTAAAGCCTCCGAGGATTTAGGAGAAATGTAAAAACTCAAGTTTTTAAATTTTAACCCTAGTAAATTTTAAAGTAATTTCGAATCCCTGAAGGACTCACAGTAAAAACGTAGAGATAAATTTTGTTGCTGGTTGAATTAAAATGGTGTTTACTTTACAGTTGTTGTAATTCAAATATCTCTTGGGCTTGAGGTACGAAATGCCGAGTTGTTTTTTGTTTTTTATTTTTTGTTTTTTTTTTTTTAATTTCTTATCCCAAGTAGCAGGAACGTCGTACCTTAAGTGGTCGGCACACCCTATTCTTTATTACAGGGAAGCATTAACTTTAGACATCCAGATAATTAGGAACTTTGCTTGCTGCAGTGCCGCATTCACACTACCATAGGTAATTTTTGTTGCAGGTTAATGGTACCCTAAAATTAGTATTTAATTCACACCTTTCTCTGTGTTGAAACATAAATCTATAATATCATTTTCTTTAGGAGAAATTCAGTCTATTCATCTAGGCTTACAATAAAACTTCTTGTTTTATGACAAGTTGAAATCGACTTAGCAAATATCCCCCCCCCCCTTTTTTTCGAGAATTTCAACCATAAACTTAAGACTTTCATCTAAGAATTGCAAGTCTCGCTCTTGTCTGCCAGCGAGACATAACTGTGTTGAAGTCGAATTCAAATCGACCCCTGTCTGAATCAAGTTGAAATATTTTTTTCGGAATGAGATGGAATGGCATTGAAGAGGATAAAAGGGGATGGAAATAAATCGAATAGATAGAGGTCGTTCATAAACTACGTTACTAACTTTATGGGGAGGGGAGTCGCGCCAAAAACTATGGCAAGGACAAGAGCGGAGGGCGTTATTCAGAGTAACGTTCGGAACTTTGATAACATTTAGTACAGTTCCTGATGATAAATTTTAACAAATTTTGCGCATTTTGTGAAACACTTCCCTGCAACAGAGTTCAATAATAACTTAAGAAGTGTGAAAGTCACTTTCATATTTTTAAATTCACACTCTGTGCCATATTTTCGATATTCCCCTTTTTCCTCCATTTCAAAGAATTCATCCTTTTCCCTTTTTTCTCCTTTTTTGCTCAAATGCAAATACAATTATTATTAAACCCGATAGATAATTCAACAGTTTTTGGTGAAAATTTATTTCTTGTTTTGTTTAAAATATTACATCATTTTTCGTGGAAAAATAAACCATTTGGTTGAATGTAGAAATGTTTTGTTGAACATTTATTTCTTTAAATTATTTGTTAAATTAGTTAAAAATTCATTTATTTCGTTGAAAATTTAAATGCTTTATTCAAAACATGTTGTTTTTTGTTGAGAATTAGTTTTTTAAACTGAAATTTAACTATTCCATTTTTTGTTAAAAATTGATATGTTCATTTTGAAATTTATTTTTTCCAATTGAAAATTCAACTAAAAATTTGGTTCAAAATTCAAGTTTATAATGAAATTTCGTCTATTTTTTGTTTACTGAAAATTAACCATCTTGGTACAAAGTTAATCCTTTTTTTAATGTAACTGTTTAAAAAGTTATCTATTTTGCTTATCGGTTCAACTATTTTTTCACAATTAATCTTTTTTGATTAAATTCAACAGTTTGTTATCTTGAATAAAAATACTTTTTGCCTTAAATAATAAATATTTAATTGCAAAATAAATGTTCTTTTATATTTTAAATTTTCAGATAAAAATGTAATGGTTTGAAAAATTAAAAATTTTGTAGAAAAATAAACAAGTTGGCTGACAATTAAACTATTTAATTAAAAAGTTAACAATAGTCAACAACTTTACTTGAAAATTTGTCTTTTTTGATAGAAAATTAATCCTTTTTGGCTGAAAATGTAAATGGTTAAAAATTTATCTTTATCGGTTGACGATTCTACTATTTTGTTGGAAATTCGTATTTTTCATTGAATTTAAAAGTTATTACTTTATATTTAATGGTTAAAAATTAAACTGCTTAGTAGAAAATTCGTATTTTTGACATATAAATTAAACTATTTGGTTTAAAATTAATTTTCTTATGGAAAAAAGTTATTTATTTTTTAATTTAACTAGTTGACAGGAAATTAACTTTATGTTGAAAATTAATCTTGTATTTGCAAGTCGAACTACCTTTCTTAAATCCATTTGGTTGGGGTCTTGGGGATTCAACTATTTTGTTTAAAATTCGTCTTTTTGGTTCGATTAAATTAGTACAATTTTTTTTTGTATTCTTGAATACTTCTGAAATCTCTACAAAAACCATTGAAATCTTTAAGAAAACATTAGAGATCTTTGAAATCTTTTGCATTTTTGGAATTAAACTTTGTGAAGTCCTTGAAAACTTTGTGAAATCTTTAAAATCTGTCCTAACTCTTTGAAATATTTGAAATCTTTTTGAAAAGCCTGCGAAATTTTTTGATATCTTTAGAAGTCTTTTGAGTGCTTTTACATCTTTTCGAAATATCTCGATGTTATTATAACCTAATAAATGTTAAGAATTATCTTGATTATAGAACTTGTAAAACATTAAAAAAAAGATCGCAGTGGATTAAATTTCGATGCAATTAATTTTTTATTTTCGCAGAAATTGAATATCTATTTTGGAGATAGCACAATATAGACCAAATGAATTTTTTTTTAAGAAATAGAATTTTCAATGTCTTATAAACATTTCAATTAGAGTATTCATAAAATAAATTTTTTATTTAAAATTAACCCAAAATGATTTTCCGTATTGCTAAATTTTATTAAATACTTAAGTAATAGATTATTAAGACAGTATGGAATTTTTAGAAAAATGAAAAATATTATCTTCAAGGGTAAATTAGAATTTGGTATTGTTTTTAAATTGTTTCTTAAATCCATAAGATAATGTTCTTGTCCATCCTCAAAATAAAATATATAGTTTTCCAATGAATTTTAGTTAAATTAATTTCTTCACTAGAGAAGGTTTTTTTCAAACAAAAACGTTCTATTCAGAATACAATATTTTTAAAAATAATTTTTAATTTAGCTACAGGTTTCTCCGTCTCTTTCTAGCTTAAAAATCTATTTTTTGGAAAAAAATTTAATGTAATTCTAAAACTGATCTAAAATTGATATTTCCAAGTAATAATTTTTATAATTTGAAAACTAAATATTGGAAGAAAATGTATATTTTAGCATTTTTTACTAAGTTCTAAATATAAAAAATGGCTCAACGTGAACCAAATATGATTCAATTTCTGCCCCAGTGCATTTTGACGCAGTTTCTTTCTTCAAAATGAAAATTATTTTTTCTGTTTTCGTACAAATTTTATATAATTCATTAAACCCTCTTATTAATCTTTCATCAAAGTTATGAAAACTCCTTCTTGCAAGTTTCACAGAAGTCGAGTCTCTATCACAACATCGGAAAATGAAATTGTTCTACTTTACTTCAAAGTGGGGTCGTCGTTGCTTTACAAATCACAACTACAAGTCAATCATGAATAATCAGGCCTCTTTAATCGACTGCATGGGCAATGAGGCGAAAGGAGGCGAAGCTGGATACGGATTTACTTAACTTCGCTCACTTCTTTAGTTGTTGCTTGTTGCTTGTTGCTTGTTACTTCTGTAATCGACTGATACTCTAATTAGGGTCAGAACTCAGCAATGCAATGACTGGAATTGCAATAATGTCTTAGGGAACCTACGCTATTTGTATCATAAAATACCAACATTTTGAGAATTCTCTAATAACTTTTACATCATTCAATTAACTCATACTCGGAAATACAAACAATCTCACAGACGATTGACCTGAACGCGATCTAAGGCAGTCTGGACACACCCTGAATATTTAGCCCCCCCCCCCCCCTGAGAGAATTTCTTATGTAACAATGGATATGATGTAGAGCAACTAATACAATGTAAGGCACTCGAGCTATTTGATTTCGATCCCATTCTTTCGGATAGAAATAAAACATTTGTAAGAATTTATTTCAGATTTTGATTTCTTCAAAATTAGCGGAATGTCTGTCTCACTTTCTTATACAGAAATGTGTCTTTTTGTCAGAAGAATGCTTCTTAAGGAGGGAATGGGGGATAAGGACTTGCAAAAAAATTTGTATTATTTTTTTTTAAATATTTTACAAATATTGTGTCCAAATTTTAAGTCAATCGGAAAAGTACTCTTGAAGTTATAGATTTAAAGCCAACCATCCTCATAAACCGCAGCTGCGCTTGAAAATATAGCAATGTGCCAGAAGACAATAAAAAATACTATAAAATAATAAAATTTTTATTAGTTTTCACTACACTTTCTACGTTTGTGAAGTGTGCACTGTGTAATGGAAAAAAGAAGGAGCTGAAATCGTTAAAAAAATTAATTTTTTTCTTCACTTATTCAATGTTTAAAACTTCAAAAAAGAGTTTTTCTCAAAACTACTTTTTAAAAGTCCGTTCCAGCAATTTTACAAAAAATACTGAACCTATCCTTCTCAAACTTAATAAAATTTTATATAATAAATGTATATAATATCCCCAACGACATTTTTGTTAACATTTTTTATATTAACTTTGTTTTTCACTTTAAAAATGACGAAGCTTTCGTACAAAATCGCATATTCAAATGATCACAAAATTTTTTTAAAAAATCGTAAAAATGATCGTTGGGGGAGGAAAAATGAATATTTTAACTAAATTTTGCAACTTTTTTGATTTCCGATAAGTCTACGTTGAGATATTGCTGGAACCGAAAATCATCTTTTTCAAGAGGCGTACTCGAAATTGCTCTGTCACTGGCTTATTTCACAATATTTTTCTACACAAAAATTACTAATTATTTTTAGAATAATACTTTTCAACATGCAAAATATTTAAATACATTTACTTCAACCAGATCTCTAAAACAAATTCATAAAAAAGCGTTTTTTCATGCATTATCCCCCATTCCCCCCTTAACGCAAATGAAAATTCCTGTTAAATTTAAGGTTAAAGGATTTTCATTTGTTGAAAGAAAATTTTTTTGCAGAAATCAAAGCAGTCAAGAAGACAATGATTTTGTGTTAACACAAATTTTCCTGTTGCTGAGAACAACAAATTTTTGAATCTAAAGAAAATTTACTATTGCATTTTCCGTTGAAAATTCATTTTTTTAAGAATTATCATTTTTTTAATTCATGTATTTTGTTGAAAATTCGTATTTTTTGTCCGAAAATTCAGTTTTTTTTAAATTACAGTGAAAGTATTGAATAGGCTTCCCTTCTATAGCCCTTCCAAGAATTGACGCCGCGCCGCATGTAGGTGTAACAGATGCTGCGCGGGGTGCGCGGGATCTGCGGCTGTCACTCAGGCGAGCAGTCAGACGTGAACAAACAAAAGCGGAGCGGGCTCTAATGAGTTAGTTTGCACCCACCGTCAGCCCCGAAATCGGCGCTATAAAAGAGTTTCACTGTAATTTATTTTGGTTAAGCATTTAACTATTTCGTTTAGAATTCATATTTTTATATTAATTGAACCATTCATAATTAAAATATCAACTGCTGCGTTCTTTGATGAGAATTCATCTTTTTTTGTTGGAATGTTAAGCACTTGCTTAGAAGTGGAACTACTTTGTTAAAAAACCTTTTTTTTGTTTTTGTTGTTAAAAATGGATCTGTTTGGTTAAAAATTTAACTATTTTGTAGAAATTTCATGTATTTTGTTAAACATTCGTTTTCTTTGGCCAAAATTTTTCTTTTTTTTCAAATTAACTTGTTCTTGTTCAGAATTCAGCTCTGTCGTGTAAATTTCGTTTTTTTTTTTTTTTGAATGTGTGCAGCGGGTTTTTCAAGAAGTATTAACTATAACATTTTACGTTGAGAATTAATCTTTTTTGGTTTAAGAGTCAACTACTTTGTTAAAAATGGAACAACTTTAAATAATTTATTGTTCAAGATTCGTAATTTTCTTGAAAAATTCATCTCTTTGTTTAAAAACATCAGTATTTTTTTGAAAATTTACTTTTTGGTGCAAAATTAATCTTCTTATTGAAAAATTCATCTATTTGATCCAAAATTCAACTATTTGGATTAAAATGAACTTTTTCGTTGAAAATTATATCTTTTGGTTAAAAAATGTAACTATTTTGCACAAAATTCGTGTTTTCAATTTAAAATGTCGTTTTTGGTTGAAAATACATATAGTTGAGAATGTTTTAAATTTTTTTTAAAATTTATCTGCTATATCATCAGAGATTGTACCTTACCGACAGTAGATCAACTCTCCAAACCATGAAGGCAGAAAATCCACAGTTTAGAATGAACCTTTTTTTAGTTGAGGATTGAAATTGTTGAAAATTCCTTTTTTTTATGGGTTTAAATGTATTTCTATTCAAAATTAAATTCTATTTTGGTAGAAATATCAATTCTACATTTCACTCTTTTTTGAAATTTTATCTTTTTAGGCCGAAAATTAAACTATTTGGTTGAAAATTAAGTTTTCCGTTGAAATTTTGATTTAATATCATTCGAAATATTCAAATATTTTTCGAAATTTTCTCAATAATCTCAGGAAACTTATATCCACTTGACTTTAAAAAAAACACTAAAGAACACATAGTAATTTAATATTCGTTTTTAATAAAAATAGTTTCTCCCTGAAATCGAAAAATTAATGATTCTAGTAATTTTAAATTATACAATCTTTCAAAAATGTAACAAGACATCATGAAAAATATCCCCCCGTTTAAGTCCTTTCTCGTTAGAAATAAGACTATTTGAAGCAAAATTTTACATAAATTTGCGAAGCTAAATATTCTTATTTTATTACAGTAAAAATCTCTAAAGATTACGTTAATTTATCTTTTATATTCGTTTAAAGGTTCTCAGGCTCTTAAGAAAATTGCTTACCAGTAGAAAACAAAAACTCAAATTTTGTAAATCAATAAGAGTAACAGAGCAATTTATATATTTAAAACTGCCATTACAAGATTTAAGAGAAGTACTTACAATGGTTAAGGAGGGCTTTTTCTGTTGAAGTAAGAGCCGAAGAGAGTGTTAAATAAAAACTTTTCTTTTCGCATAGTTAGGAGAAAGCAGGTATAAATATAATTGTGGCTAAAGAAAGAAACTGACTTCAGGTTGATGAGAGAATTTCAATTTTTTCTGTATATATTATCCACATTTCAGAATTTACACTCTTTTCCCTATACGCCTCTTTTCCCCTATTTTTAAAGAATTCCTTCACCAATTTTTCCACTTTTTCGCTTTAATCCGAACCCCACAAGAAAGGCCAACTATTTTTTTCTACAGAATCTATCTCGTTTAGCTAAAAATTCTACCATTTGGTTTTTAATTGAAAAATGTACCATTATATTTTGTGTTGAGAAATCATCTTCGATTCATTTTTTATACTATTTGGTTTGAAATTACATTATTGTGTTGAAAATTGAACTATTTGTTTAATAATTCACTTCAATTGGCTTTAACTTTAACATCTTATTAAAAAACTAATCTGCTTTATTAAGTGAAAAATATAACTGCTTCATTTGTTATTGAAAATTCAACTATTAAATTTTTCATATTTTTTCATAATATGGTTTAGACTAGGTAAAATTGAATAAATAATTTTATCTATATTTTTTGTTCTCTACTGGTCTAAAATCAATATTTTTTTAATATTGATTTTTATTTCTAAATCATGAAAAAATTTCTCTCAAGCTCCGCTGGGATTAGAACCCAGGTCTTAAAGGTTGTCGGCCTTATGCTCTTACCGACTAAGGTACGGAGGAACAAGATTAATTTTTTCACAACCCCTACAAGTTGAATTCCAACATAATTGCTTATATTTGTAAGATTAATTTTTCAAAGATTCAGAAATAAGAATGAATATAAAAAAAATATGCATATTAGACCAGTAAACAAAAACAATTAACGTAAAATTATTTAATACATTTTATCTAGTCAAAACCGTAACATATAGAGATATAAAACATTCGAATGTTTAAAACATTAATCTCAAAGTTATAAGAAATTGCGTCGGAATTCAACTTGTAGGGGATATAAAGAAATTAATCTCGTTTCTACGTAGCTTATTTTCAGACCAGTAATTTAAAACACCTGGGTTCAGATCCCAGCGGAGCTTGAGAACATTTTTTGCACAATTTAGAAATAAAAATCAATAATAAAAAAATATGTATTTCATACCAGTAGGCACAAAACATCTAACATTAAATTATTTAATAAATTTTTCATTGAGAATTCATATTTTTGGATAAACATTTAACTGCTTGGTAGAAAGTATTTTTTCACGAAAAAAGTATTTTATTAGTTTAATATTTTATCTCTTTAGTTAAAAATTTAAGTGATTTGTTAAAAATCAGTTTTTCGTTAGTTCAAAATTAAGTTCTTAAACTCTAAAAATTAAATGTTACTATTTTATTTGAAAATCGATAATGCTTAGTTAAAAATTATTTTTCTTGTTGAAATCCCCACTATTTTGTAGATAATTTGTCATTTCGCTATAAACTTTAAACTTTTTTTCAATTTTCTAAAATTCTATTATCGTGGTAGAAAATTAAAATTAAATTGTGGTAATAAAAACTACATTCTTAGAAATGTATCGTTTTGGTAGAATCTAACTAATTTTGATTTTAAATAAAATAATTTTATTTGTAATATTACCCATTACATTTTTTTTAATTAAGTTTTTTGTAAAATTTGACTGTTTTTTATTTTAAATAAAAATATACTCTGGTCGGAATATCAACTATTACATTTTCCCTTCAAAATTCATCTTATTTTATTGAAAATTAAACTACTGAATGGAAAGTTAATCTTCTTTGTTAAAAATTCTTTCTTTTGTTGAAGATTCATTATTTTTATTCGAAATTATTCTCTTTGATTTAGAATATTACTATTTAAAAAAACTCTTTTGTATTTTTTTTGTTAGCTTAAAAATTAATTGATCTATTCTCTCGTAGGTCAATAATGTTTCTTTTTTTTATTTGAAGTTAAACTTTTTGGTAGGAAATTCTTTCTTGTTGAAAATATTATTTTCTAGAAACTTAAACTGGTTCTTTTTTAGTTATCTTTTTAGACGGAAATTTAATTGTTTTTTTGAAGAGTCGACTTTTTAGAAAAAAAATCCATCCTTTTTAAAATAAAATTCAATTATTATATTAAAAGCTTATATTTTTCAGTTGAATCCTAATCACTATTCTTTCAAAATTCGACAATTCGGTTGAATATTCATCTTTGTAGCTAAGAAATTTATCAATTAGTTAGAAAATAAACTATTTTATTATAAAAAATGGCTCTTTTGCTTTAAATTTAACTATTCGGTTTTAAATGCAAATGCTTGATCTAAAACAATTTCAATTCTTGTTTAAATTCAACTGATTTAAAAAATCATATTTCTAAGTTAAAAATTAACTTTTTTGTTGAAAATTCACCTTGTCAATTTTAAAAATTCAATTTTTTTTGATAATATGACTTTTTAACTGGTAAACTCAACTGTTTAACTTAATATTCATCCCTTTTTATCCTTAGAGTCTCATAGCATACTGATTTCTAATGCAATATCGTACATCACTCCTAGGGTCACATACATCTTCGCTATTTTTCCTGGTTTGAGGTGATACTAAACAGTGAAGTCTGAAATCGCAGAAATATATCCGGTATATAAATGTAATCTGAGAGTAAAAATTGAATTAAAAAATAAGAATATTTGTTCAATTCGTTTTTTTGTTTTACCTCATTTGGAAAAAGCTCTTCAGAAAGTTTTTTTTCTTTCATTACTTTATATGCATTCCTGGCAAGGACTAAGATAAATTAAAAATAAGATGTTGATCCTTATTATCCTTTTATATTTCTTTTTTGTCATTCATGTATCCAAGCAGCTTTAAATCTTTTTTTAAAGTATCCCTGGGGACTTCACTTCCAATTTTTTTCCCCTTTTTTAAATTTCGAGGGACCACTTTTTCTTAAAGATTACAATTTTGTTTTCTTTCTCTTCATCCGTGACTTTTATTCGTTGTTTATTTTTCGGATAACTTCTTATCTGGAATGAAAAAAAGGCTTTGAAGAAAAAATAAAATGAATGGAGTTGGCCCGAGGACGATCAGCGGTTGACCTTTTGTATCGTTTTATGCAGATTACCTCAAGGCAAACAGCTGTACTTTGAGAGAATGAATTTCTATTCATATTGTTCTCTTCTTTTCCTCAACTAAAATTATTTATTTAGTCATTATTATTTTTTTGTGTTAAATTATCCTATCTGGAAATAGTGGTGTAAGGATACAGGGGAGACAATCCTTCAATAGATAATAAACATACACTTGATAATAATTAATTAAATATACAAATGCATGTAAACTAATTAATTTAATTTTATGGATAGTTATGGCACTACATGTGTTATTGAATTAATAATAATTATTTTAAGTACATTTGTTCTTTTTATCGATGATTATATTATCCAATATAGGTTCATAATCTACTGCAGGGTGGTTACTAGGGTGGTCCAAAAATGGATCAGATTTTTTTTTTCTAATTTTCATGCATATCTCCTCCAAATTTGTTAGAATGTATTTTAACATGTAATTTAACATATGGTTTAAAACATATTTCCCATAAGAAAAAATACCGAACCTATTTTTTTGACAATAAGCAATAGAATATGAATAAAAAAATACTATTAAAATATCCACACTATAAGTTTATTTTATTGGGGTCCTGAAAAACTCCCATAAGTGAAAAGTTGGATTTTACGAGTTTTTGGCGCTTATTCTGATTTTGTTGCAGCATTTTCAATACGACATTGTTATATGCTTAAAATACCAATCTCTTCTGATAATTAGATGTTTAAATAAATTTCCAAACAATTTATTGACAATTGTTTATTATTTATACTAATATTCTCTCAAAATAATGTTAGAAAGTTGCAGTTTCTTCTGAAATTCACGAAAACGTATGTTTTCTTACAGCAAATTCAAATAAGTGTTAAATTTCATGGAAACTCCAAATTTTTGTTTTATTCAACAACAAAAATCAGTTATTTTTTGTAGATTCAAAAAACTTTGTGAGCGATATAAATGAAATTTCGAGAAAACCAAATTTTGCACAATCTTGGTGAGTCAATCCTGTCCCAAAATTCTCATAATCATTGTTGCTAAAAACTTGATTGTATGTTCATTGCTTGAAATGTTTTTAAATCGGATTCTTCGGATTTTTCGGATTTTTCACCAGAAATACGCATTTTCAAACAAAAATCTTCATAAATATTGCCAACTTAGAACAAATTTAAGTTATGTTACTGTTTTATACAGAGATGTCTAGTTTCAATCAGAAATTATTAGATTTCTAATACTACAATTTTTCCAACAATTTATGTTTACTGGTTAATTTAGCGTTTTTACCACTTAGCGTTTTTCAAACAAAAAATAATGGATTTTAAAGGTCCAGCATTTCTTAACAATTTTAGATTACGCGTTAGCACTTAAAACCAAAAATTGTTAATTGAATAGAAACATTATAATTCGAGCAAGATTAAGTAGAATCATTTAATAGGCTTGGACTATCTTAGTTTTTTTCGTCGGAAATTTGTATTTTCACCTAAAATAAATTAAAGTTCCAAGAAGAGATAGAACCGTTAACAATTTTAAATTACATTACTGTTTTAAATACATAAAAAATTTCTATTTTAAAACCAAAATCATCCAAATTTGAAAGAGATTTGAAATCATGGATTATGTTAGTGTTTTTTGCCAGAAACTTGTAATTCTAATTTTTTTCACAGAAGATTTCAAAGAATGTTTACAAACTTTATAAAACTTATGTTAGTGCTTTGCACCAAGCATTCTTAATTAAAAACAAAAAAGATCATTTAAACAAGATTTAGAATCTTTTAATAATTTTTGATTATGTTAGTGTTTTTCGTCGGAGATTGGTATTGTTAATTTTATTTTTAAATCATATTTTTAAGCAGATTCAGAACATCCAACAATTTTAGGTTACGTTAGCGTTCCACGCAAAAAGATAGTATTTTAAAACAAAACTCATTATATTTTGAACAAAATTTGTAGTTTTTCATTTATTTTAGGTTATATTAACTTTTTCAACATAAAATCGTTTAATTTTTTAAACAAAAAATATTAGATTTTAAATTTTCATATATCATGAACAATTTTATAGAGTTTCACACCAAAAATTAGCAATTTAAACTAAAATCATTATAATTTAAACAAGATTTACAATTTTTTAACAATTTTTTTTGGAAATTTAAAACATTTTAGATTATGCAAGCGTTTTTTTTGTATTATTCCAGTTTTGGATTATTTCAGTATTTTTTGCGGGAAATTAGTATTTTTTTTAATAATTCGAAAGAATATTCACAATTTTTAAAAAGTTTAGGTTACTTTAACACTATAGACCAAAATTTCGTTTATAACATGAACAAGATTTGCAATAATTTTTAAACCATTTAAAGATTTATTAACGTTTTTAAAGGGAAATCGGTAATTTTTATCTAGAATTTGTTAATAACTTTAGGTTATTTAAGTGTGTTTTACCTCCAAATAGATTTAGATCTAATATTTTTTGTTTAAAATAATAAAATTTACAATTTTGAGAAGTTTCGGATTGTTTATAGTATTTTTCGTCGAAAATCAAAATTTGTATTCCAAAATAATATGATTTCAAAGAAGATTAATCAATTTTCAACAATTTAAGGTTATGTTGGCGTTTCGCCTTGAAAATTCGTATTTTGAAACAATAATTATTATAATTTAAAGTGAATTTAAAATCTTTGAGGAATTTTTTTTTTAAATTGGAGCTTTTAATAAAAAATATTATACATATTTCAAAGATTTTTCGCAACTTTTTAACAATTTTAGGTTATGCTAACATTCTTAATTGGATATCAGAGACTTAAAAAAAATCTATAAGGTTTGAAAGAAGATTTACAATCTTAATGTAATTCTTCGTTGAGTTATGTTAGAGTTTTTGGTATAAAATTTCTATTGTTTATAAAAAAAGCATTGAAATTGAAAGAATAGTAACAATTTTTTAACAGTAGGATGTCATGTTAATAGTTTTATTCGGGTTTTCTCTAATTTTACATAATGCATGCTATAAATTACATAAATTTTGTATAAGTATAAATTTCACATTTTAATTTAAAAATTGCATAATTTGAATTCACGTTTCTCGTATGTAGAAAAAATCGAGATGGCTTTAATGGTCCATTGTATCTATTTTTATATTCACTTCCTTAATATTCATTATAAATTCTTCGATTCTTTCTCTTTTGACATTTGAATCAAGTGCCCATCGTCGAAATTCATTTTAGCCTTTTCGCTATTTCAACATAACCACATAGTTTCACCATCTCGTCATGAGACTCATCATCTTAAGCAAAAGTCTGCATTCCTGGAAATCAGTATTCAATTTTCACGTGATGATTGTATAATTGAAATTCTTTCATTTCCTTATTGACTAATAAAATATTTTTTTCTGGAGTTCAATGTATTTTCATAATAGGAGAATAAAGGTACTGCAAGTGATTCGCTAATTACTTCAAGTTATGGCAATTAGATTTACATCAGTTGCGAAATCATCCTGAAAATTGCAAAAAGGGATTTTTCTTAATGAGGGAGAGTAAATTCAATTACAGAGAGAGGTATAATTTAAATTCATTAGCTTTTAAGTTAAGAATATAATCTTCAAATATTAGATTTTGATTGCTAATTTTTATGCGGTTATATTTGTGTTGGGAAATAAGCGCTTTGTGTATTCTGAATTTAAATCAGTCAACAGTTGACTGATAAAATTAATTAAACAATCTTCTACTGCAAAATCAGTCATTTCTACTAACAAGCAGTCCTTTTGAGAAAAAAATTGTTGTCAAAAATTAATTTTTAATCAAATAAAATAAATTTTTAACGAAGTTGTTAAATTTCCCACAAAGCAGATGATCTTTCCAACGAAGGAGATGCATTTTGAACTGAACATGCAATAGTTCGATTTCCATTTCGGAAAATTAATTTTCAAGCAAAAAGATAATTTTTAATTCAATAGTTAAATTCTTAACAGAAGAGTAGGTTTTTGACGAAAATGGTAAATCGTCAGCTGAAAATTTTTTTTTTTTAAAGTACAGTGAAACTCTCTATAGCGCCGATTTTGAGGCTGACGATAGGTGGGAACGAACTCTGTATAGTCCGCTCCGTTTGGTGAGATTTAGATCATTCAAAATTACTGATTTGGTCAGTAAACATTACTGATTATATCGATTCGTCTTTACTGGAAGAAAATAAATCTGTTTGTTAAATTTAACCGTTTGTAATTTCAAATACAAATTTGTTTGGTAAGAATATCAACTATTAAAGTTTTTGTTGTAGAAAATTTTTGAAGACTGTACATTTTTTAGAATTTCAAAAAAAATTCTGAAGATTTATAAGACTTTTAAAATCCATAAAGAAAATAAAATACTTTTCTTAAGATTCCTGGTAAAATTTTGTATGATTTTGTACTTTAAAGGGAAATCATAATTTTTAAATAAAATTTAAAAAGATTTCTAAAGATTGCAAGAAAAATTTAAAAGATTTTAAGGCATTTTTGAAATTATAAACAAATTTACAAAAAATTATAGAATAATTTGAGTCAGTTTCAATTATGTGTTTTTGGTCAAATATAAATCATTTGGTTCGAATTAGATTGTTGCGGTCAAGAATTGTACTACTAATTTGTTAGAAATCTTTTTTGTTTTTTGAAGGTTAATAACTATTTTGTTTAAAATTCAACTAGTAGGTAAAATCAGATACTTCTTTTAAAAATTCATCTATTTGGTCAAAAATTTAACCCATTAATTTTTAATGTATTTTATGATTAAAAATTATTATTTCCAGTTTAAAAAATAAAACAATTTTTGAAAAAATTCATCTCTTGGTAAAAATTCAATCTTTTTCATTTAAAAAGGCAAATGTACGAATCTTAGGAAAACTATAATTATCTAACCTCAGGAATAAATATACAAAAAATTCGAAACTGAATGTTTGGTGTCTTTTTACATTTTACATTACATTACACTTGTTGGAAATTTATATTTATTTATTTCAAATTTATAAAATTGCTTAAAACATAAACTGTTCTATTAAAATTTTATTTTATGGTAAAAACAACTTTTTTTCGTAAAATTAAATTATTTTGTTCAAATTTTTTGTTTTGGAAGCGATTTTTAAAATTTTTTAATTCAAATGTTCGATTTTTCGATAAAATTGATTTTTTTTGTGTTAAAAAATCAACTATTTGTTTGAGGATTCAACTATTTTATTAAAAATTTGTCCTTGTAAATTGAATTTCACTGTTTCTGATTTAAAATAACAATCTTTTTTCTGTAAAATGCTGGGTTGAAAGATGTACTTTATTGTTAAATTTTTCTTTTGTTAGGTTTATCATTTTTGTTGAAAACAAATCTTTATAGATTAAAAATGAATATTGTTAAATAAAAATGTAACTATTTCATTTTTGGTTTATAATTGATCTTTTTTAGTTGCAAATTTAACTATTTAAATAAAAATTTATGTATTTAATTGAAAATCCGTATTTTTTGTAGAAAATCAATCTTATTGGCCATTTTCTTTCAAATTCAACTACTTTCTTGAACTATTTTGTTAAAAATGAATCTGTTTAGTATAAAATTTAACATTTTTATGATTTCTTTTTTTATTTCTCTTTCTTAGTCAAAGAACTTTCTTATTTTGAAAGTCCTTTGTTTGGCTTGCTTGTGATAATTCAGAAATGTACATTGTCATGTCATGAAAAACTTTATTATTAAAAGCAAGTTGCTTACACGAATATGATTCAACGAATTTATTTATGTAATTTGTTTATAAATATCAAATTTGTGGTCAAATGACAAGGCACTTTACTGAACTATCGCTAGTAAGCCAAAAAGCAACTTATAAAGAAAGTACCTGAAAGTTAAACAAATAAACTAGCAATTTGTTTATGCACTAGTCAATAGCAATTTGTTAATAGCAATAAGTAATATAATTTATTATATTTTAATTTGCGATTATCACTTGAAATTAATTCAAAGAAAAAAAGCTCTACGTAATCAAACACCTTTATAAAATCTCCGATTAATCCCTATAACAATACATTTGTTGATTATAATTTCTGTTTTCATTATTAATCATATTAATTTGTGCTTTTTGGATTTTTCCGTATCGAAATAGCTTGCATATTATTATTGCATTCGTATCTTAAAATGAACATTATCTTCAAAACTTATGTTTAAATAAACAAATATTTTTCTCTCAAAAACAACACAAAAAATATACTAAAATTGTATCCAGCTTTAATTTTCAAAAACCAATTTGAAATCAGTCAAAAATTTTAGCTCGAATAATATTTTACACATTTTTACATCATGATGCTCTTGGGTCGAAAATCCCCATTATTGGCCCTCCTCCTTTAGAGTGCAAGCTTATAAATAAACATTTACTTGAAAATTTATAGAATTCATTAAAAAAATTACAGTCTTACTTCTTGAAAATACAAAATAGTGCATTTATGATTTTATGGATCACCCAAGAAATATAATCACCATTTTATTAGTACTAGAAGACAACCTAATTACACTGCTCTAAAATAGATTTACAACCTAAACATAGAGTTTGTAACTGTTAAAACTTATTGAAAATTCTTGATTTGGTCGTGCGATACTTACCATTAATGAACAATAATTTTTTTATGATTTCCTGAACTTTCACATGTTTCATTCTCTACATTTTACTTTTTACACCTAGTTTTGAACGATACCTCACATCTATAATTAAATACTCTGAATTTCTCATTCCTGAGCACGGTAGGCATGAAGCAATTGTGACAGAAAAGTGTTTGCCCATCCCGATTTTTTTTAAATGCTATCTTTTTTTATCATAAATTTAATTATACTTGGTTGAAAATATACCTTCTTTGTTAAAAATTCAATTTTTTGTTAAAGCTTCATTTTTTTATTGAAAATTTAACTATTCCATTTTTCCACAATCAATCTTTTTGTTTAAAGAAATCATCTTTAGAGTTGGATATTAAACACTTTTTGTTGTTTAAGGATTAAATTTATTAACTGTAACGATAACTTCTCGACTTTTGTTAAAAAATAAAAATTTTTGATTGCCACTGGTATTTTAATTTCAAATTGAAATCTTTTTTGGTTGAAATATTTGCTATTACATGTTTCGTAATAATCGGTGTTAAAAATGCATTATTCCTGGTCGAAAATTTAACAATTTGGTAAACAATTCAACTATTTGGTTGAAAATTAACTTCGGTTAAAAATCATCGATCACTTTATAGGTCACCAAATTCAACTATTTTGTAGAAAATTCATGTCTTTCTTTTTTAATTCGTCTTTTCTATTAGAAAATTTACTTTGTTGACTGACAATTGATTTTTTAGTTAGGGATTCAACAATTTGTAAAAAAATTTGTTTTCTTTAGTTGAATGCAACTGATTAAATTTTTTTTTATTTTTTGTCGAAATTAAATTTTTAAATAAAAAATTTGACGATTCCATATTTGTTTCGAAAAATATCTTTTTTACTTGAAACTTCAAATATTTGGTATCAAATTCTTTTTTTTTATTGAAAATGTATCTATTCGATTAAAGACTTAACGATTTTGTTAAAATATTTTTGTTTGTTTGCTTAATTTAAATGCTTAAAAATTCTTCTTTTGGTAGAACATTAATTTTTTATGGTAGAAAAATAATCTTTCTTGGTTGAAAATGATCGTTTCATTATAAATTATACCTTTCGGGTTGAAAAATCTCTTTTCTAAAAAATTTGCCTTTCTGAATGAAAACTCAAGTATTTAGTTCAAGATATCTTTTTTGGTCAAAAATTTCAGTTTTGTGTTAAAAATTTATTCTTTTGGATTACAAATTTATTTTTTATGGTAGAAAAGTCTTCTGTCTGGGTTGAAAATGCACGTTTTTGTTAAAAATTCTACTATATTCAAAAAATCTCTTCGTTTGCGCTAGAAAAAGGATATTGGTTTCAAAGTTAAACTATTTTGTTGATATTCGTGTCTTTTTCTCGGATGTTCAACTATTTTGTTCGTAATGCAACTATCTGATTAAAAATTAATCATATGAATCTTAGGAATGCAAAGTGTTTCATATTGACTTAAATATAAATACCTACACATTAATTTTATTTAAAAGAATTATGGGTATGGATCGTGGGCGAAGAAGGGGGGGGGGGTGGTAAATATAAGCCTTAAATTGATAACATAGTTTGTGTACGGCTCCTGACATGCCGATTAGTTATTAGCGGCTTTTTCTGATGTCAGACTAAATGGTGTATACCAATAAACATGAAATTTTCAATTATTTTAACGAAACTATAATTGTAGTAACTGCAGCGAAGAATTAGTTAATTTTATAATAAGACGGTATGCGTCTGAGTAAATAATACGTTATAAAAAATGTGAGTGGTATTGCAATGACATAATACAGACCAGAGAAATACCTTGATGATGTTAACAAGATCCTTTAATGTTAAATTTTGAAGAAACAAATGCATAATACAGACGAGAAAAATACCTTGATGATGTTAACAAGATCCTTTAATGTTAACTTTTGAAGAAACAAATGCTCTTCTCATCAGGAAACAAAATTCAAAATAAAAAATAAGTGCTTAGTAAAATCAATAAGGTAAATATGTCGCAGTTGAAGGAAACCATATTCTCAAATTATCCTCTCGATTTAGTTCTGTGACGAACACTGTAGTACTTAGTATTCTAAATTTGACGATGTTGAAATACAGTGAAGTCAATTAATCGAAAATAAAAGAAATATTGAAAATTGTTCAACAAAATAGACGTAAAAAGAATGTTAATTTTGAAAGAGGGGACAAAAAAGCGTTCCGTTCCATATTGATGTTTAACATCGAGAGAGGATCTTAATTTCTCTTATTTTCTGTCTACTGTTTCTAATTTAAATTATTCCTAATGTCTAATTTGTAAAATAATTTTTTTAATGTGTCCTTCATTCTTTATTGATGGACTTCAGCAACTTATAATATGGTCAAAATCTGAATAGTATAACGACTACAGTGTTTTTTTTTACATATACGTTTTGTTCCTTTATGAGAAGAGAATTTGTCTCTCGAAACGTTGACAATGAAGAAACTGCTTTACTGTCTTTTAACTCGTTAAAATTTATAATACTGTAACTATTACCATGTTTTTTGGTTTTTTACTGATGTGTTTTGTTTCTTGATAAGAAAAGCATTTGTCTCTCAAAACTTTGACAACAAAGCATCTCCTAACATCATAATAGGTTTTTTTTCTGGTCTGACGTTTGTCATTTTTTGTTTGTCCAATGTTTTTTATAATTTGCGGCTTAAAGTACTCGGGTAGCATCCCCAAAACATGTTCGGAAACTGTTCCGCTCTATATTGATGGTTAACATCGAGAAAGGTAAAACAGAGAAGTTTCAAAATTAACTTTTTTTACTTCTATTTTGTTAAACAATTTTCAATGCGTCTTTCATTTTTTTTATTAAGGAACTCTACTGCATTTCAACATGGTCAAATTTAGAATACTGTAACTACAGTGTTTTTCAAAAAATATTGTTCAGTAATTTGTTTTTTTTTCTTAATGAGAAGATCATTTGTCTCTCCAAACGTTGAAAACAAAGGATTTTCGTAACATTATCGTGGGTCTTTTTTCTGGTCTTAAGTTTGTAATTTAAGTTTTCCCAATGATTTTTATCATTTACGGCTTGAAATAGTCGGTTTTCTTTTTATGTCTATTTTGTTAAACAATTATCAACTTGGCCTTCATGTTTTATTAATGGACTTCACTGCCTTTCAAAATAGCAAATTTGGAATACTAACAACTACAGTGTTTTCCTCAAAACCAATTCGAGAGCAGCATTTGAGAGTATAGATCCTTTCAACAGCTACATATTGGCTTCTTTGATTTTATTAAAGACAAATTTTTGACTTTAGATTTTTGTTTCTTGATGACGACAGCACTTGTCTCTCGAAACGTTGTCAACAATGGATCCTCTTAAAATCAGCGTTGGTCTTTTTTCTGGTCTGAAGTTTCTCACTTGAGTTTGCCTGATGATTTTTATCATTAACGTTTCAAAATACTCGGGTAGCATCCCCAATATACATTCAGAAAAGTCTTCCGCTCCATATTGATGGTTAACATCAAGAGACGTAAAAAAGAGAAGTTTACATCCACTCTCGACGTTAAACATCATTATCGAGCGGAACCTCTTTCTTTCTCCTCTTCCAAAAAATTTCTTTTCCTCACATTTTGTTAAACAATTTTCAATGTTTCCTTCATTTTTTATTAATAGGCTCTACTGTTCTTCAACATGGTTAAATTTAGAATACTAACAACTGAAATGTTTTCCGCAGAAGTAATTCGAAAGGAAAATTTAAGAGTATTGATTGTTTCAGCTGTGACATATTGGCTTATTTAATTTTACTTTCGATTTTTCTTTCCTGATGAGACGAGTATTTATCTCTCGAGACGTTGACAATAAAAGATCTTATCAATATCATCGATTTCTTATTTTTCGTCTGACGTTTCTCATTTGAGCTTGCCCAACGATTTTGATAATGTATGATGGACAAACACGTTTGAGTGAAAATTGGTTAAATTAAAAATTGTTAAAAGTAAAGGCCCATCCCTGTTACTGACGCAATTTATCGTTAGCGTCCGATCGTTGCTGAAACGTTTACAGCGCATTTCCTTGGTGTGCTATTTCATAGTGCATTAAATAATGCGACAGGAAGATTAATTAACGGAATAAGCAACATGTTGGATTTCCTCGCGAGTAGCTCAGAGCCCGCCTAGCTTTTATGCTTCGGATTCCATCGAAAGTAAAAGTGAGTTAAATCCGGTACAGTCCTCGTCCAGAGACAAGATCAAATCCGATCAACTCACGACCAAGCTATAAATAGTTGGCTCCCAGGTATACCATTAAGTTCTTTTTATAGGTACCTATCATACAAAAAAATCCAACAAAAAACTCGACTTTTTTCAATCATAGCATGGGAAATTATAAAAGGTCGTGAGTTTCCTGACGATCGATAAAAATATAATCTCGTTTTTATTGTTAGATCTCTGAGCTTAATCGTCGTTTTTTATGCATTCCATTTATTACGAGAGTGAGATCGTTAAATTATAAATTAGTAATTAATGACAGTACGATATCTGGAGTTCTGAATAAATTTCTACGTTCTAGTTTCTATTTTTAAATTTAAAAAATCTTTTGATGGATACTTTCTGCGTGGATTTATTCTAATTTATATATTTTCTTAAAACAAGTACTAGTAAACATTTTTTTATATCGTCTCATTAGTAGCCATTCATATAATATTTTCTTATTTTATGTACTAAGTTTAATGGCCCTATAAAAACAATGCAAATAAATAATAATGTCTTAGTAATAAATGAGAGCTCAAACTCAATTAAATTATTTTTAAACCTTTGAAAGCTTTCAGAATTTCTAAAAATATACTGAAATCTTCTGAAAACTCATCAAATCCTATAAATTTTTTTGCATTTTTATATTCGCTAGCGTTTTTTCTTTTTCCGAATTTCACTTTTTCCCTCTTTTTAAAAAAAAAGTTTCCTTTTTCCCCTATATAAGAACCATTGTTCGTTTTATATCATCAAAATTATTCTATTTAAAACTACGTTTAGAAAAATGTTTGAATCAAACAAATCTGTGTTTGAACCTATATGAAAGATAGAATTTGTTTGATTCAAATAAAACTTGCTTGATTTAAACAATGGTTTTTGTTCGATTTAAACATTTTTCTTAGAGTAAAATATGCGTAAACAGTGTAACAAGTCGAATATTAAAAAATTAAATATTCAAATTTGATTAACTGAATTTTTATTTTTAAATCTTACTATAACAAATTTGCAATGCTTATTTGACCGCTTTTATAATAAACTATTTGGGATTCAAATAAGTCGGTAAAGTTAAAGTATTTCTTTCACTAAAACTTGAAAATTATTTTTTTTTAATGTAAAATATTTTAGGAACTCAAACTATTTAATTATAGTTAATTACAAGTATCACGATTTCATTATTTTTTACTGAAATCAATAATATATACATTTATATTATTTAATATGAGAACGATTTTAAACATATAAAAATTATTTAATAATTTCGATTTTTTATTGGACTTTCTTGTATATCGCTGTGAAGGAAGTTCTAATGACCTAACTATATCCAATTTTTAAAAGTAAATTCTTTAAAGACGGAATTAGTTAATAAATCATTTAACATTATTTAAAAATATAACATTTCTTATAAAAGATTGTTTCTTCTTTTCTTCATGTACAAATAAATTTTTTTCATTGAAAATTTTTTTTCTAAATTGACAATTTAACTATTCCAGTTGAAGATTCACTATGTTAGTTGAAAAATCATAATTTTATTTGAAAAGTCATCTCTTTGGTTGAAAGTTATACTATTATGTTGAAATTGATCTTTTTTCATTGAAAATTCAATTATTTCTTTGAAAATTGAACTATTTGGTTCAAAATTCCCTTTTTTTTAATTAATTTTTTGAACTAAGAATCTAACTTCTCCATATTTAATTGATAATTGATCATTTATAGTTGAAAGTTCGTCTGTTCTGGTAGAAAACTAATCTTCTCGGTAATAAAAATAAATTATTTGTTTCTTTGTAGGTCTGTCTTTTGGTATAAAAATTCATCTGTTTTAGTAGAAATTTAATCTTTTTGGATAAAAATGTAACTATTTGATTAAAAATTAATATTCCTTTGTTGGAAACTCACCTACTTTGTTTTAAAAACTTCTTTGTTTGAAAACTGAAATAGTGAGTTAAAGATATAAGCCATTGGTTAAAAAATTTTTTTGATAGAAAATAGCTTTTTTGTTGAATTCTATCCGTTCTTATGTTAAAATTTCTTTTTTTTTCGAAGATTCAACTTCATGGGTCAAATTTGCACTATATTTTGTTAAAAATGTATTGTTCTAGTCAAAGATATGCAATTTTAGTTGGAAAATGGTCTTTTCTGTCAAAATTAAATACCTTGGTTCAAAATTCTTTTTTTCGTTGCTTGAAATAAATTTTTTTAACTAAAAATGTAACTTTTCCATTTATGGTTGAAAATTAATCTTCTTTGGTTGAAGACATTCGTCTTTTTGGTTGGATTCAACTGTTCTTTATTTCAAATTAAAATTTTTTGGTTGAAAATTCTATTATTACCATTATTTTTTAAAAGTTCGTATTTGTTATTTAAGGGTTTAAACTACTTATGCTTAAAGGCTCAACAATTTGGTGTAAAAAAATCTTGAAAATTTATCTCTTCCGTTAAAATTTCTTTTTTTTGATTGAAAATTTTTTTTTGATGAAAATTTAACTATTCCAGTTAAAGATTAATCACTTTATTTGAAAATTTCTAATTTCATTTGAAAATTCATCTTTTCGGTTAAAAGTTAAATTCTTGTGTTAAAAATTTAAATTTTTAACTGAAAATTCAACTTGTTCGGTAAAAGTTGAACTGCTTTGACTAATGTCTTTTTTTGGTTGAAGGTTGTCAGTTTAGTTAGAAATTTATCTTTTTATGAAAATTGAACTATTTGGTTGAATTTTTTAAAAATTTGAAATAAATCTTTTAACTAAAAACGTAAATTTTCCATTTTTGATTGAGAGTTTTTTTATTATTATTATTACACCATTAAGCCATTTCCCTTTCGGGGTAGGCGTGACTCACTCGGCAGGAGAAAGGAGTAGTGTGTGGATGGGATAGAGATTTTTCA
>NC_046658.1:122913184-122933108 GCF_010883055.1 Belonocnema kinseyi
CTGGGCACGTTGCCATTTACTTTACCTTGATACACTTGTTTCGTTAGTCGTTCATTTGGCATTCTCTCAACATGTCCGAACCATCTTAATCGATTTCTTTCCATGTGTCTACTAGCGTCTCTTCTGCACCACATTCTTTTAGAATTATCTCGTTACTAACTTTATCCATTAGGGATTTCCCGCTTATTATGCGCATGAATCTCATGTCAATTGCGTTAATTTTACTCTTATCTTTTTCTTGATAAGTCCATGTCTCGCTGATCTTTTTTTACTTGAAAAGCCGTCTTTTTGTTAGACGTTTATATTAAAGGAAATTAACCTGGAAGACATCATGATCCCTGTTAATAAAAATTAGCGCAATCTCCAACTGATCTTCATTAACAGAGATCTATTTCTGGGGTACAATCGCCGGTTAATTGCCTTTTGAATAAGAAGTTGCTGTCATTAGTATTTGAATTCATTTCGAAATGAAATTGCATAGTAGTAGGTAAAAGAGGCTAATTGTGTAGGCCTTTAGCTTCCGGTAGGATAAAAATTAAGCAGTATATTGCCACAGTTGTTTTACCGGAAACGCAATCTTCATGTGCGTTCTGTGGAGCGCTGAGGGCTCGGTGGAGCGCCGAGGAGCCCGGCGGATTGCTGTGGGCACTCTACTCACCTCTCACTCTCACGCTCACTATAAGCCTGCAAAACAAACTGTTTTTATCGTAAATCTACTCAATAGATAGCCAGATACCTACCCATTTACCTACCTTGGGATAAAGTCCCGTTGCAGTGACCGAGAGTTCGAAATGAGCTAAAACATCGAGAGTGAAAAAGGAGAGACTAATAATAAAATGAAAAGTGAAATGCACTTATGACTCAAATATTATTATGAGGCTGAAAACTGATTTAAAATAAGCGAAAAGAGAATTAATGTGAAATTGAAAATGAATAAAACTCTATAACATTATTGATGTTCAGCCTGAACTGAATTGTAATAAGATTTGCAATTAAAGTTAATCCGGTAATCAAGGAAAACTCTGTCTGACCATAAAATACTTTTTTCACTTGAATTACATTGCTTTGAAATAGAAGCATTCAATTTTTTTTAAATTTCAAGCACAGCCCTCAGATTTGTGATGATCTAAAAAACATGTATTTTTGGTTAATGAAGAAATACCGATTAATCATTATTTCTTTAATTCAACTCTTGTGAGTCCCTTTTATAGGGGCTTATTATAATTTTGACGTTTGCACAGGGAATTTTTTAAGATTATAATTTTCACTTTAGGACAGAAAGTTTATGTAAAGAATTATAATTTGACTTGGAACAGGACATTTTTCACATTGCACAGAAATTTTGTAAAGAATTTTTATTCTAATTTTCAAGAATCTAAATGTAAAAATCCCTGTTCCAATCATAATTTGTTACAATTAATGTAATTATGACTTGGTATAGTAAATTTTCTGAAAAAAAATAATAATTACGTGCCTCGACGGGGAATAAATAAAATATTTTCAAAAAATTCCTTTCAAAAATTGAAATTCTGACATTAGAACAAGCAATTTTGTACAGAATTATAATTTTGTCTCGGAACAGGTAATTTTTGACACGGAAGGGGAAATTTTGTAAAATAATTTTCGTTCTGATTTGTAAAAAGGGATTGTAAGATTTTGAAAATTCCTTATTTAAAATCAGATTTTCTTTAAATCAATCAATTATTTTTTCTTTGAAAATAAATCTTTGTCAACATTTCTAACGGTTGCATTTTACTATTTAAATTTGTAATTCTCTACAATTTTATTTTTTTAATTCGAAAAGCTCACAGTTTCAAAATGCACGTCTATAATGCGAACTTTAATTTTATACCACCGATTTAATGAAAACACTGCATTATTTCTTTTTAAATTAAAATTTCTGAAAATTCTGATATTAATATAATATAAATTTCAGAAACAATTTTCATTCTAGTTTAGAAAATGGATACAGTGAATTTTCTAAAAAAATACATAATTTTCAGTTCGTATTGGAAATTAATAAATACATTCCCGTAAAGAATTAAATTTAAATTTTGGAAAATAATTTTAGTTCATATGCATAAAAAGTGATTGTAAGATTTTAAAATCTTGTATTGAAAATTAGATTTTTAAAATTTTAACATTCTTTTTTTACAAACAAAGATTCGCCAAAATTTGAAAGAGTGGAATTTTACACTTTAACTTGTTGAGTCCATAAACTTTTCTTTGTTTAATTCGAACTGCTTATAATTTTCAAAAGCACACTTATAATGTTTATGCTTAACCTAACCGCCAATTCCTTAAAAAATACTACATTTTTGGTTTTATCGTAATTTAGATCCTTGCGAATTTGATATTTAAAAAAATGGAACTTTTAAGATACAGAAAATCTTTTCTCAATTAAAATGCATAATAGTTACCCAATTTGAATTTTGAAGTATTCAATATTGAATATTTAAAAGAAATCATTTACATCAGAAAAACTTTAAATTTAGAGTGTTGAGTAATTTCAGATTGATTAATTATACATTAAACTTTATATGGGTTTAAATTAAAATTGCTTATTAATATTTTAGTGTTATTGTTGAATAATTTAAGATAATTTTTGTTTTTAATTTCCCAGTTTTAAATTAGAAGCGCTTGAATGAATTTTAATATTTTTAAATTTTTAATTCATAAATATGATTCTTTTAACTTTTAGACGCTCAATCTTCTACAATTTCAAGTAGAAAGTCTTAAGACAAACAATTTTTAATTTCGAATTCAGTTTGTCTTAAATTAACAATTTTTAATGTTTCTCATTTGAATATTGTCTAGTTAGTGAAGCTTTGATTTTGCACAACATTAAACATGTCATGCTAAAGGTGTCCTTTTTTACGGATATTAAATAAGTGGATTTTTTATACTATTGAAAGCTACGAGAAGTTTGATAATTATGGACATTATGGATATCGTTTCAAAATTATATCTTTGAAGTTCGAAACTATTCAATTTTTAATTTGCAATTTGCAATTTTAAAGGCTTTATATTAAAAAAATGTCGCAATAAATTCCTTAGCTTTAAAAGGTTTTCTTGGAATACTTGAAATCGTTGATTGTTATACTTGGAAAGTTTAAATTTGAAAATTTTCACGCCGAATCGCATAAAAAAACATTTTTTTTAAACCGCAAATTTTTTTCTGAAGCCTTGAATGGTCACATTGTACTTTCAAATATAATGTAGTTATCTTTTCTTTATTTATTCACGTCGAATGCGTTTTCTCAAAATCGCGTGATTTTTCTATAAAAAGTGCAAATTATTTTGTTAAAAAAATTACAGTCGAATGTATTTACTTGTCGATTTTGAGTTCCCAGTATAACCTGGACAGTAATTTAATGAAATAATAAGAGAATGTGAATAACCAGTGCGTAGAGAGTAGACTCTTGACTCTCCTTCCTACGCCAAGAAAAAAAATGAAAAATGACAATCAAACGAAGCATATTGTTATTATTGTTATTAAATAATAATGAATGAGTCTTTCATGAATCCCCTTGAGAAATGCAGTAGGCGTTAAAAGTTCCGAAACCTTATTTCTAAAAAGGTGCTAATGTGGGTGACTGAAACAATATTTTCTTTAGAAAAGATTACATTGCACATCTTAAAAGCCTTTTCTCTTTTAAAAATAATTGCCCTCTTAATAGTGAGACGCGTTTTCGGAAAAAAGTTATTTTAACTTCAAAAAATAGATAGTATTTTCGACACTTAAAGTTTTTATTCTCGGAACCTACCGATTTTATTTTTATTTCCAGAGTACTTTTTTAGGGTTCAAATATGTGGTACTTGTTAGCCATTATTATATGTACGACAAGGGCCTTGGCGTGAAATGCGGTTCTTGTAGACCAGTTCAACGGATAACGAAATTGTTTTCTCCTGCCTTCGGTATGTTGGCGTCCCCATTGGCAAACAAGTTCTCCATTCCAGGGTCGAAAAAATATAAAACGTCAGTTTAAAAATGCAGAGTCACGCGTTTTTAATTTTTCATTCGGAGAAAAAGTTATCTTGAAACAAAAGCATCGTCCTCTTGGAAGTGGTATTGTCTTAAAAGAAAAAGTGGCCTGGTGGTACTTTCCATAAACTACGTTTCACGTTTGATAGGGGGGGGGGGGGGGGCTGAAAACTGAGATTAGTAACAAGGAGGATGAGCTAACACAAATAACGTCACGAACTTTGGTCATATTTAGAAATTAAGCCCAGTAAACATATCCAACTATATTTTTGGGTAAAAGTTCTTTTTTTATTGAAAAGGCAACCATTATATTTTTAGTTTGGGAATTAATCTCATTTTGTTAAAAATTCTATTATTTGCTTGAAAATTTAATTCTTTTTTTGGTAACGCAACCATATTGTTAAAAAGTCATATTTTCTTTAAAAAATTCAACTACAGTGAAACTTGAATTTAGTGATCCTCTATTTAATGTTTCTGAGAAATGACGCCACGCGGTGGGGGTTGGTGAGAGGAGCTGCGGCAGAATATACGGTGCTCACTCAAACGTCACAAAACAGAGAGAGAAACAAGGAAAACAAGAAACAGGAGAGAGACAAAATAGTTCCGAGAATCTGGATTCAATGTCACGTACAGTCCCAAAATTGACATTAAATGCAGGTTTGACTGTACTTTGTTAACAATTAAATTTTTTATTTGAAGGTTGATCTTCTTGGTGGAAAATTTAACTATTTTGATGAAAATTCTTATAATGTTTAATTGAAAAGAAATTTTTCAAACTGACCATTAATCTATTCAATTTTTTGTTAAAAATTGATCTTTCTCAGTTAAAAATGTATCTATTTCGTTAAGAATTTATCATTTTTAGTTAAAAGTTCAACTTTTTGGTTAAAAATTCACGTATTCTAGTAAAACTTCGTCTTTCTTGCTAGAAACGTAATCTTTATGGTTGAAAATTTATCCTTTTTGTGGAAATTGCAATTGTTTTTTCGAATTATTAAATGCTACATGCTTTGTTAAAATTCAAATTTTTGTTGAAAATTCGTAAGTTCAGTCAAAAAATCATCTCCTTCGTTGAAAATTTTTTTTTTTTTTTTTTAAATAACGTTTCAAGCGAAAACTAGGCTATTCTAGTTCAAGATTTATAATTTTATTTAAAAATGCATTAATTTCGTTGAAATTCGAACTATTCCGTTAAAAATGGATCTTTATTCATTGAAAAATGAGTTTAACTCAGTTAAAGTTAATCTTAGATAAAAATTTAATTTTTTGATTGAAGACCATAATTTTAGTTGAAATCTCATCTTTTCTGTGTGAATGTAACTGTTTTGTTGGACTTTTTTTGGAATTGTATTTTTTAACTAGAAATTTTACTCTTCCATTTTCGGTTAAAAGCTTATATTTTTTAGTAGAAAATTCGTTTCTTTTTGCGAAAATTTAATTTTTTTAATTTATTTTTTTTGAACTGAAAATTCAACTATTAAAGTTTATCTACTTAGTTAACATTTTAATTTTGTCGTTGAAGATTATAATTTTAATTTAAAACTCATCTTTTCCGCGAAAATCAACTATTTTGTTGAAAATTTGTTTTTCTTTTTTTTTCGAAGTTAATTTTTTAAACTGGAAATCTTACTTTTCCCATTTTTAGTTGAAAAGTGCTCTTTTTTGTTTTAAAATTCGTCGTTTTTTGGATTCAAATTAATCTTCTTGGTTTCAAATTTCTTTTTTCTCGCTTAAAAATGATTTTTTGTTGAAAGCACATACTTTCGGGTTGAAAATTCAACCGTTTTATAGAAAATTTGTCATTTGGATGCAAAGTTTATGAATGTGGATGAATTTATGTTCTTTCTTGACTGAGAAATTTTTATTTCTTGAAAAATCGTCTTTTTATTTAAAAACTCATCGTTTTCGAAAATGAATATTTTTCATTAAAGTTTAATTTGTCCAGATTTGGTTAAAATGTATATTTTTTTGTTAAAAACTCAGTTATTTGTTTGAAAATTAGTGTATTTTTTTGAAAATTCTTCTTTTTCTGAAGGAAATTATACTCCTTCTTTGATAATTCGTCTTTTTAATTTTAAATTGACTTCTTTTGGTAGATATTTAATCTCGTTTGGTGTAACTATAGACAATTACATTTTTTGTTGACAAATTAGCTTTTTAAACTAACTATTTGTTTGAAAATGCAACTCTTATTGGTTAAATTTTAATATTTTTTGAGTAAAAGTGCGACCATTCGCTTAAAAATTGATCTTTGTAGATAGAAAATTTAACTATTTGTTTGAAAATTAATGTATTTTTGGTAAACGTGTCATCTTTTTTTTGTGTTGAAAATCAGTCTATTCTGACGAACTCCATCTTTGTGGCTATCAAACATTAGAGTCTGGTTAAAAATTAAAATATTTGATTGAAAATTTATTTATTTTGTTGAGAGTTTGATCCTTTCATTGGAAATTCAAGCATTTTTTTAATGTCATTCTTTTCTGTAAAAAGATTGAAGTTTCTTTTTTACTCAACTGGCTTCTAAAAAGTTTAATTATTCGGCTTAAAATAAAACGATTTGATTAAAAAATTATCTTTTTTGAGAAAAAATTCAAATCTTCTGTTAAAAATTTGTCCTTTTGTATCGAAAATTCTTCGTTTGTGGTAAAAAAAAACACTTATCTTTCCGGTTAAAATAAATAAAATTGAAAAATGTTTTCTCAAAGTCTTTTTTTATGTTAATAAAATATTGTATGTACCAAATTTTTGGAAGATTAAAATGCTGGTCTTCGAATATTAATAGTCGAGAAAATTAAAAAATTGGTGAGGAAGAAATCAGAGAAAAGTCAGGGGATTCTAAAAATAAAGTTTTTTGGCCATCCTGTAAACTTTAAAAAATACTTGTTCATGTTAAAGTATTTAAAAATTCATTTGAGTCTAAATTTTTCATATATTGTAGTTTTTAATTCCCATATATTGTGTAAATAAAGAAACAGGTGTGTTTGAAGTTTGTGAAACTTGTAATAATAATTCAGAAAACGGTAGAAATACCAGAATATGAATGCTAGAAAATTTCTTACATTTCTAGAATCTTTCCTGGGCCTTGAAATGGGTGTATAGTGTCATAAGTGACTATTAAAATGAGAATAGTGAATGCTGGGAATCTAGTTATGTCATAAGAATGTAGCTATTGCAAATGATTTTCTACCAGTGTTTATGTCTGTTCATTTTATCTAATTTATTTTCTCTTTATCAGACGTAAAAAATGTAATTGTTGGGAGGATGAATTCTGGGAGAAACTACATTTCACGTTATAGCAATATAGAATCTTGCGAAACGAGAACTTTTAATTATGGATAAAGAAAGACTATGCGTTTAATTTCAGCCACGAAAAGGGGTAAATATAATAATAAACTTCAATTTCAATTTCTCTCCTGAGAAATTAATTATATCTTGTCGATGGCGAATTAAATCATGTTATTCGTTGCTAATGTTTATATTGTAACTGGGAGTTGAAGAGTTACGTCAATGGGAATTTCACAGTTTAAGAGTGAGACAAACACCGGTTCTCGATACCAAGAAAGTTTAAAGTTATTTTTACCTGATTTCGTAAAAATAAACGTTAACTGTACAAAATTTTACTGTAAATTAATATACTAGATAAGAAAAACGATTCAGGTTTGGCATTACGAAAATGTATGGGGTTCCTAAAATGAATTTGGGTATCTTCATATGTAAATGTACGAGTCATTTATCTTTCTTAATTATATTGTATATTACCTTTTTGGGGTCAGATCCAGAAGTTTTGAATTAAATAAACAGATAAGTCGGAATTGCATTTCTGGCGGCAAATGTCGAATCATTATTTGAACAGAGCGTGAAAATGACACTTAATCCAAGCAAGTGAATTATATTATAGTGCAGAAACTTTTATAATATTATTAAGAATGTTTCATGTGATTGTAAATACTCAAAGTACTTATATCTATCATTGCTCTCGTAAGAACTTTTGCGTTGTTATGTTTCTAGCGACATACATTTCACAGGATAAATGTCGAGTAGCTAACTACCTAATACCTATTTTTTACAAGTCGGCGCTGTCATTTACTGTGCGTCGTTTTCCGCGTGAGCAAAAAAAGTGCGGCTTACGCAACTTTTATTGGTATATTTTGTTGAAAATTCCTCTTTTTGTGAAGAAATTTCATAGTTGAAAATTAGTCTTTTTGGTTTTAAGATTTGTCTCCTTTGATAGACATTTAGTATTTTATTCTTGCAATATCTCTTTTTATATGCTGCTTGTACATTGTATGCTTTTAAATATTTGTATTTGCAAATATTTTACTAGTAAATACTCAATAAGTAAATATTGTGATAGTACGTATTGTAATTAGAAAGATCGTGCTTGTAAGTATTTCATTTGTGAATATCATGTTTGTATAGATGATATATGTCAATTTTTTTCGTAGTAAATATTGTGCTTTTTGAAATTCTGCTTGTAAATATTGTGCATGTAAATATGGTCTTGTTAGTATTGTACTTGTAAATATTGTACTTCTAAATATCGTGCTTGTAAATATTGTCCTTGTCAATATCGTGCTTATACATATTGTGCTAGTACATACTTTTCAAGTACGAATTGTGCCTGTAAAAATCGTGCTTTTAAATACTGTCTTTGTAAGTATCGTGCTTGTAAGTATTGTTCTTGTAATTTTCGTGCTTGTAAATATTGTGCTTGACAATATTGTACTAGTAAAGCTTATGTCTGTGCATATTGTGCTTGTGCATATTGTGCTAGGAAATTATGTGCTTGTACATATAGTGTTTTGCTAATATTCTGTCTTAATTATTATGTTAGTCAATATTGTACTGGTACTACATATTGTGTTTTTACATATTGTTTTGATCACTATTGTACTTGTACATATTGTGTTGGTAAATATCGAGCTTGTACATATTTTTCTTGTAAACATTCTGCTTGTAAATATTACTCTGGTATTTTAATTTTGAATATTGTGATTGTAAATACAGTACTTATTAAATACAGGGCTTGTAAATATTGTAATTGCAAATATGGAGCTAGTATACATTGTACTTCTAAATATTCTACTCATAAATATTGTGCTATCAAATATTTTGCCAGTTAGTATTGTGATTGTGCATATAGTAATTAAAAATATTATTAGTAAATATATATTGTGTAATAATGTTTGAACTGTGATGTATGGTGGCTTTGTGAAGCTCTCCATCCGGGATGTTTGCTAGGGAGATCGATCAGCGACTCGTGTCAGACCGGTATTGGGAAACTTGTGCGTTTTTTGAATAAGCCACATCTGAATTCTGTATTTATCTAAACGAACGACGTACGCTTGCCCCGAAAGGGACATCCAAATATTGTTCTTGCAAATATTAAACTTTAATATTGATCATCTATTATAAATATCAATGTAAATATTATATACTGTAGATATTGAGATTTTGAATATTGTTATTGTAAATATTGTACTTATAAATATTGAGCTTGTACATATTGTACTTTCAAATGTTAGGCTTGTAAATACTCCGTGGGTGCAAAACTATGAAAATCGCAAGAATGTCTTTGGGACGTCCTATTTCAGGGCAATCAACGTCTCTAAGACGTCCAATGTTCTAAAGATGACCTAAACACGCCTCAAAGACAGGGACATCCTCGAGACATCTTTCGTATTCTAGGACATCCTTCATTTTTTGCCCACTGGGTAGCCCCATTAATTTATATTCGAAAGTTTGAACTGAAATGATTTAAACAAGTTCCAAAATGAACTATAATCATTAGCAATTTTGCCAATTCTAGGGTACTACTGTACAATTCACTGAGAGAAATTTCCTCTCTTGTCAAGAAGAGATTTCTTGATACAGATGAAGCTTCCTCTCAAACTTAAGGTTAAAAGGATTTTTTATTGGTCTCAAAAAGAATCTTTTTGAAGCAAAAATGATCTTCGGGCGACAAACTTCACGTAATCTTGCAGCCAAATAATTCCGTTTGTTTGAACAGTTTCTCACGTGGTCCGATACAAAATAGGCAAGATGACGATGCTTTTTTTCAAGCTAACTTTTTCTCTCAGCAATTTTCGGCTGACGAAGGACCATACAAATTTATTTTTTCAACGGGAAACTTGTAATTACTGGTTCTCACTTTTACGAGGATCTGTTTACACTTTCCAGTTATAGTAAGTCAGACAGGACAAGGACTTTTTTCAAGTGGGTGTCTTCCTAGCTCTTAGCGATGGAATTCGAGGTCGTCTCATTAAGAGTGTAATTACGGCGACTCGCGACGACGTAACTGTGTTACGTTATGTTCGCAGGGGCCGAAACATTTGCGAGAAAGTAGTTTCGTCGCTGCGTTCTTTCTTCTTGCTTTCTCTTTACACACGCTTGAAAATTGCATAACCAGGAGTCTGTGTCATGGCCCCGCTCTGATCTGCTCTAGCGCACGCTCCTTCATGACATGCCGATTATTTCACACGATCTTTTATGTTGACTTATATTTATTAGTAGGTGGGCAGTTGGGTCCTTCCCCATTGACGCAAAACCATTTGGTTCCACTCAATTCGCAACACACGTATATAACAGGCCGGCCTTTATTTCCAAACTTCAATTTTTGGCTCCCTCCCCTTTGCCTCCAAGATCGGTTTTATCTGATAAAAAAAAGAATGCCTGTAAAGTTTTAGCTTGATCCGATAAGCGGAAAAGCAGCCCCGGGCCAATGACGGCTGCAGACGTTTTCAACTGCGCATGTATCGAAAAGAGCGGGCCCATTTGCAACTAATAAATACTGTGAATAATCATACAGATAAATAGTAACAAAAGTTTTTTTTTCATTATTGTAAGCAAATAATATGATTTAATAGAAATACTTAAAAAAATTAAAATGTTTTGTTATTAATGTAATATTGAAAGTGTGTATTGAATAACTTTAAATAGGCCCGCATATTTCGGTACATGCGCAGATTAAAAATTCGGATCCTAAATATAACCTTAAAAACTGCCATATCTGATGTGTATTATCTTCTTTTCATGAATCACTAATCGCTATGATTTTAGTTTTTTTATTAAGTTTTTTCCAGTGCAATATTATTTAATCTGCATCATAAAGTGAAAGGTGCATCGTTAACTTGTAAGATCTTTGAAGTGAATCGAGACAAAAAAATGCGTTCTGTACAAAAAGTCTACCATAAATCACATTTTGGGTTCCTTTGGAAAATTGTATCATTTAAGGTTCTTTTTTAGCGAGATACAGCATCTTGAAACAAAAAATCGGTTTCAACAGAGAGCCTACTTTTTTTTGTATATATTTATTTTTCATCAATCATGTATTAATTATTCGGGATGTACACTACGTATAATCAATCTTAAAAGTTGCATATCTTTAAAAGGATTTATGAAATCAACAAACAAAAATCTATTATTAATTTCTGTAATTATTGATGGATGCTTCTACGCCCACTTCAGGAAAAAATAATTCAGGTTAAAATTGTTTATTTAACAGAGGTTATTTAAAGGCTTAGTTTTTCTTTCTTCTTTAGGGAAAAATTTGAATCTTTGTTTAATCTTAATGATCAAGGTCTCATTTTATTTTTCGAAGGATTCTCTAAATTTCTATTCGGGTTGATTTTATTTTAAAAAATTTAATGAGAAATTATACAGTTATTGTTGTTATAAACAATCATAGTTAAAATATTAATTAACACCGCCCAAATAGAATTGTAAAGAATCCTTCAAAGAAAAAAAAGTGAAGCCTTGATCATTAGGATTAAATAAAAATGGTAACTTCTTCCTAAAGAGAAAAGAAAAACTAAACCTTTAAATAACTATTGTTAACTAAACAATTTTAGCCTGCATTATTTTTTTCTGAAGTGTGCTTAGAAGCCTTCAGCAAGATATACGGAAATTAATAATAGACCTTTTTTTATTTTATAAATCATTTTAAAGATAGTCAACTTTTGTGATTAATTTTACGTAGTGCACATCCTTAAAATCGCACAGTTCTTAAAAAATTGGTAAGAAGCGATATTAAGAAAAACTTAAATTACAAAAAACATTGTTCAATTAATTTTTTCTTGTCAGCTTTCACATTTTTCTTTAAAAAATAATATTTTTATTAAAAATGACACCATCAGCAATATTAATTCAATTTTTATGATCATAGAAGAACTATTTATTCAGTAATCTGATTTTTGGCATAAAAAATACGTTAAAATGTGATTTTTTCCATTTTAATTTCATTTTTTTAATTTTCTGTGACAGCATTCAATCAATGTTTTCCGCTGGGTTCAAATAATTAAATTAATATAAAAATTTTTATTTCATCATACTAAAAATGTTTTAACTCAGTTATAAATCGATAGAAACAATTACAATTTTTATTTTAGAGTAGAAAGATTTTAGAAACTTATTTTTATGTCTTAAAGAAAAAATATTTAATCAAATAGTAAAAAACAACATTCTTTTAAATTCGTGTTTTAAAGAATTTGTTTGAAGTCAATAGGTTTAAATATTTTTTCTCTAAAAGAATATTTTTAAGTAAAAAATTAAGAAGTATGAAGAAATCAGGGCAGGCATTGTTCAGTTATCAAGTTTCTTAACAACAAATATATATTTTTTTAACATCAAAAATAATTATGACGAAGCTGCTGGAATCAATTAAAACCTATTTGGATTCTCGTAGAGTTTTGATATTAAAAAAATATTTTCTGTTTAAATTAAATTATATTAAATTAAAATTAAAAGAGACATTTATGAAATACTTAAATTCGTCTTTCATAGATTCGAAAAGTACCCGGAATAGAAAAAGTGCAATAACTTTAAAAAAGTGCAATCTTTCGCAATCTATATTTCTACAAAAAAATTTACAATAATTATTCGAGTTCTTGCAGCTGTGAGAAGTGTAACTAGTGTAATTAAAGTTTTTATAGAAAAAAGCAACGTCCGTAATTGGTAGCCACTTATCACACAATTTTAGACATATTGAAATAATGTTATAATGGTGAATTTAAAAACCTTATATATTGCATTCACAGAAAAAACTTGAGGTTCACTAAAGTTGCGGCTCAAATAAAATTTGGTATCATTTAGAACTTAAGCTCCAATAGATATCTGTGGAGAGCCAAAAGGATTCGTTTAGAGCACTGTTGAAAAGAACATAAAGGCGCATTCACAAACAAAACGCTTGGGATCGATTTACAGTTATCGACCGATGACTTGAGGCGAAAAGTTTATTGCATATGAATATGCCTTTATGTTGACATCTTTGCTACATAACCTTCAAATTATATTTATGAAGTTTTTATATCTATTTTAATTGCGGTAATATATTGTAATTTAATTATCTTAATTTAATTATGTCCATCAGAGTTTTGTGACATGTATGCTTTGAGGTAAAATGATGTTATTAATTAAACAAAATGTCGAAGTGGGCAAAGCAAAAAATAGGTTTCTTATAAATAGGCTCAATTACAATCGGGATCCTTCAGAACACTCACTAAGGTTTCCTTCAGAGCTTATTTATCATTTTGGGCTCCTTTTCAGCAAGTGGGGCTCATTGTTGTTTCAGCTCCTTTGGAACCAAAGATAGGTTCTTATGGAAACTCTAGTTTTTTCTGTGTTATACATTTATAAAATTGATTATTTTTCAACCAAACAGTGGAATTTTTTAATAAAAGAGATGACATTTCTAGCAAAAGAGATAGATTTATAGACATCTTTTAAAATCACTCGAATAATTACTTAAATTTTGAAAAATATTTCAAAATTAAAGAAATTGCCATCAAATGCTCGAGATTTTTTTGTACATTCATAGGACATTTTTGTAATCTTGTGACATTTCCATTTAAAGTTCATTTTCATAAATAAGAAATCATTTCAAATTTTTCTAGGAATCTTAAGGAAAGTTTCAAATTTTCTAGAAATCTGTCACAGTATAGATAGAAATTGTTGGATATAACGAGACAGAACTTTTCCATCTCTTTCAAGTAGCTTTCTTCCCATCAATCAGTCTATTCCTGTGCCTAGAAAATCCGCCAATTTCGCCTTATTTTGATCCGCCATATTGTAGCTGCCATTCTAAATTTTTGAATTCTGGCACCATATTCGGGTTCAGAAACCCAAGAAACCTTTGTATACCAAGTTTTATGATAATTACAATAGCATCAATATATTTAAATCACATGACGCATATTGCGTCAAACGCACCCTTGGACTTTTTTGACGCAAAGAAAGATAGGCCTGGTGCTTCTAGCGGCCGCTCACCTGAACCATTACTAAAGAATAAAATGAGACAGAAAACTGGGGCCTGGAAGAAATAGGCATTAATCTAATTGGACGAAGAGATATAAATATATCGGCAAGCAATTATAAGGTAGATCGAAAGACATAATCGTAGATGAACAATAGATAGGCTGTGAGAGAGAAGAAGAGATTGAAAGAGATAGGCGTAAATCTGAATTGACGAAAAATAGAAAAAGATCAGCGTGGATACTGGATAGGGGAAGGATATGCAGAGAAAGAAAAAATGAGATTGAAAAAGATGGATTAGAATCTGCATTTTCAAAAAGATAGAGATTTATAGTAAAGGGAAAAACTGGGGTTGGAAAGAGAGAATTAAAAGATGGACACTTGGGCAGTGATAGTAAAGAGAGCATTTAAAAAAGGATAGAAACAGAGGTAAATGGATAGAGAGATAGATAGCAAAAGAATAGGCTAGGATTGAAAAGAAGGGATTAAAAGAGATGAAAAAAGATAAAGGGTTTTATTGGAGGGATAGAAAAGGATAGAAGGAGATACAGGAAGATAAACGTGGATACGATTGCTAAGATTCCTATCGCATTACTTCCAGCAATGAAAAGCTTCATCAAGCGGCCGACAGATGTCTGGTGTATTCTCTTCTACAAGTTGAACATCCTGGATGTTTTAGTCTAACAAAAATATAAGTATATTTGACGGTTATATCTAAACTGGTATTGCTTACGATGAAATAAAAAGTACTCCCTCAGATTCAGGAGTTGATGAAAACATAATGGTGGTGTGAGAAAAACAAATATGAATTTCACTGCATGATATACACCTTCATGTTTTACAGGTATCACCATAAACGCCATTGCAGTCATTACAATTACGCCCCAGAATAGACTAAGTTATGTTCCTCGTGCAAGCTGCCACCGTAAATTGGGTGGTGTAAAAGTGAGAACTCGATTGTTCGATAATCGTAATTCGCCACAGAACACAAATTGCAATTTCTATGGCTATTCCTGCTTCAAATCGGCGGTTTCGTAGTTACGTCAGCAGCAGTAAGTCTAAAACATTATTAGTGGTTTCAAAATCTTGTTTATTTTCTGGAAATGAGTGCAATCCCATCCCATTCGCTTTAAGATCCAATTAGGCTGCCCCATTATTACTAAAATACGTTAAATTTCTTATTAAGATCCGAATTAAGAGTTGATTTACCTATCTTTCAAGAAATGTAATTTATTTCCTGTTTTATTTTTTATTTATTTACTTATTATTATACTTTCTGGGTTTTTATATTACAAGCACTCGTACTTTATTCATAGATTGAAATAAATATAATATAGTATAAGGAATCGTTCAAAAACTGCGTTACACTGAGACTTCTTTAATATCAGTCAGTGACGGGAGCGGAAGTTTTAAACAGCGCATGCACCAAAAAGCGCGGGCTTATTTGAAACCGATTGAAGTAAATAAGTAAAAGTGAATGCGACATCGCACATGGAAAACATAAATATGATTTACCATTTTTTTAAATTCTTGAAAAAATGTAAATTTTGGTTTTGTTTCACAAGTAAAATATTAATATACGGTTATTACACTCTTTCGTCTATTAGCAGAACCCAGCGAGAAAATCCAACTACTTTTCAACGAAAGTTCATTCATTTTAATTAAAAAGCGTAATATTATATTAAGGTTCCAGAATGAATCTCTTCTGATTAAAAATTCCTTTATTTGGTTGAAGATGGAATTATTTTGTTGAAAATTTGATATACTTGTTGGAAATTACTTTTCTAAACTGAAAATTTATCTGTTTCATTTTTGGTTAAAAATGTATCGTATTCAGTGTAAAAATTTAGCAATTTGAATAATATTTGTTCTCTCTCTCTCTCTTTCTTGAATGAAAAATCTTTTTTTGGTTATGAATTCATCTTTTTTAGTCAAAATTGTATCTTTCTTGGTTAGAAATGCAACTTCATGGTTAAAAATTAATCTATGTGGGTTAAGTGTTCAACTACTTTGTTACAAAATTGTTTTTTTTGTCGAATTAAGCTGCTTTTGACTTAAAAATAAAACCTGCTTTTGTTTGAAATATCAACTATTACAGTTTTCGTCGAGAATTAATTTTTTTAAAGTGAAATTTCAATTAGTTAGTTTAAATTTAAACTCCATTCTTTAAATTTGAATTTCTTTGTTGATTATTCGTCATTTTAATAAGTAATTCAACTATTTTATTGAAAATTAAATTATTTTGTTAAAAATTGAACTCTTTTTTTGGGTGGAACTTTAACTGTATTGTCAGAAATTTTATCTTATGGCTAAAGATTAAATTTTTTTGTTGACAATTAGTTTTGTTGTCAAAAGTTAATTTTTTAACTGATAATCCAACAAATCTATTGTTGGCTGAAAATTGATCGGTTTTTGTTCAAATTTCAATTACTAAATTTTCGGCCAAGAATGAATTAATCTTTTTTGCTTGAAGATTTAGCTACTTAAGTGAAAATACGCTGTTTTTGTTTGAACATTAACTTTTTTCTCTGAAAATTCCACTAATTTGTTTTTTGCTAAAAATTGAACTATTTGGTTAAAAATTGATGTTTTTTGTTGTGAATTCGTTTTTTTTTTTTGTCGAAAATTATTCATCTGTTTTGACCATTCGTCTGAATAATTGAAAGTTAAACTAATCTGTTAAAAATTCTATTTTTTTAAATCCAAAATCCATCTCTTTAGCTAAAAATTTAATTATTTTCTTGAAAATTCGTTTCTTTGGTTGAAAACCATTTTTTTCGCTGAGAATTGAACCCTTATAACCCTTATAATTATTTAGTTAAAACTTACCTTTTTGTTTAACAATTCATATTGTCGGATAGAAAACTTTACTTTTTGTAGAGAATTCACCTTTTTGGTTTAAAAATTCAACAATTTCGTTGATCCTTTTCATCCCTCTTGAATTAAAAATCTTTCTCAGTTAAAAATTCCTCTCTTTCGGTAGAAATTTTAGAGCAACTTTTTAGTTAAAAATTAAACTATTTTTGTTGACAATTAAACTATTTTGTTACAAAATAGTATTTTTTTTGGTCGAAATTAACTGATTTTGATTTTAAAATACAATATTTTTTAGATTGACATGTCAACTCTTACGTTTTTGAGAATTAATTTTTTTTTATTGAAAATTCAACTATTTGGTTTAAAGTTGAACTTCAATGCAAAAATATATTTTGTTTGTTGAATATTCATCATTTTAGTTGCAAACTCAACTGTTTTGTTGAAAATTTAATTATATTCTAAAAAATTAACGTATTTTTTCAAAAGTGATTTTTTATCGATCATTTAACTACAGTGAAAACCTTCGATAGCCCCTCCGAGAATTGACGCCGCGCCGCAGTTGACTAATTGGTTGCAAATGCAATTGTTTGCATGATAAATAATTTTTTATAAATTATCTTTTTGGGAATAAAATTAAATGATTTTGTTGTGAAAAATGGACAAAGTTTTCACAATAAAGTAGTTTTGGAACAGCCCCAACAATTAGTATTAATTTTGTTCTTATTTTATATGGGTCAGAAGAATTATTTTTTATACTAAATTTTTAATAATAGAGGATATAATTCTTGAAAATTATACTTTTTAACACTTCATTGCAACTCAAATTGTTAAAGTTTGACCGGCTTTTACTCTACTTTGGTGTTTGAGGTGTAATTACTTCCAGCGATGAATTTCTAGACAAGGCATAATTAAATACAAAGTAGCGAACTTCAAGAAAAACAGTTATTGGGCAATGAAAATTACAATGCAATATTCAAGTTGGCTAGACATATACAGAAATTTAAATAATTTAATAAGATTAGTAAATTCAAGTAATAATGGAGTCTAAAATTAGAATTTAAAAAAATATGTAAACAAATAAATCAAATTTTATTAAAGAACTGCACCGTGCAATAAAGTTATTTGGTCTTCAACCAAGAAAGATAAATTTTTGACCAAAATACTAATTTTCAACCAGTTGAATTAAACGAAAAGAAACTAATTTTTATCAAAATAGTAGAACCCTCAATTAAAATGATTAATTTTCAGTCACCAAAGATGGATTTTGAAACAGATAGTTAAAACTTTAACTAAAATATATATGTTTTTAAACCAAAAATATAATTAACAAATTTTCAGTTTAAAACATTCATTTTGAACAAACAAAATGTAATTTTAATTTTCAACTGTGAAAGATGAATTTTCTGCCAAAAGACGAATTTTCAGCCAGTTGAATTAAATGAAAAAACACGAATTAAAAAAAAAACTTGATTCCTCAACTGAAATGATGCATTTTCAACTAAATCTTCAATTTAAAAAGAAATTTTTGTCCTCAAATGTAATTATCAAACTTTCAGTTAAAAACATTGAGTCCTTCCAAAAAATCGAATTCTCAACCACTTTTTAATCAGTTACAAATAGTTAAGTCTTTCAAAAAAGGTTATTTTTAAGTAAGTCAAACAAATGTGTCAAAAAATATGGCAAATTTTCAACCAAAGAGGTGAATTAAAAAAACGGATTCTTAAAGAAGTAGTTCGACTTTTAACCAAATCGTTGAACTTTCATCCAAAAACATATAAATTTATAAACAAGTAGTTCATTTTTTAACAAAAGAGATAGAATTTCTACCAATTTTCCACGAAAACTTTAATTTTCAACTCGACCATAGCATTTTCTAACAGAAACTTTAATTTCAAAAAAAGTAATTTGTTTCTTTAACAAAAAAAAAATATTTCAACAAAATAGTTAAATGATCAAAAAAATAGATTAATTTTCAACCAAAGAGTTGCATTTTTCACCTACAAGAATTAATTTTTAGCCAAATAGTTGAATATTAAATAAAAAAATAAATTGTCAATTAAAAGGATCAACAACTTTGAACCAAAAATTGTTTAATTCAATGTTCAGTTAACAAAATTATTTGTAAAAAAAATGTTAACAAAATCACACTCTGTCTTCCTCCTGTCTTACAAAATTTTGGCCCTTTAATTTTTTTTGTGAAATTATTTAGAAAGCATAAAAGAACATAAGACTTTATGCTCAATCAGGGCCGACTTGAAGAAAAGTTTGCTATTTTTTAAATAATTAAATAAACGGAAAAATAATTTTTCTTTTTTAGAACAGTACCAGTTTTAAAAAAATACTTGTATTTAATCAAAAATACCTAGAATCAATTAAGCATATCCAGGAAATTTGTCTAATAGCATAGAAATTATTTATAAATTTATTGAATTTGTTATAAACAATTTTTTTGGAAAGAGCCGAAAAATGCATCTTTCAATTAATTTTGTTTAAACAATCATCAATATAGTTATCGACCGACAGTACAGAGCTATTACTAAATAACAGTCTTCTAATTAACTAAAAAAACGATATTTTTTCTTAGAAAATGCCCGAGATGATAAAAAATTGCTCAAATAATTATTGTTAACAATGAAAATTTTTAAGTATTATATGAGCTCCTAAAAGTTCAGCAATTAGTTATCTATATTACATTATGTTAAAAAAACCAAGCTTTTATCTCTAAAAATAGTCAGATAGTGCATTTGTTAATTAAATTTGCTTAAAAAATCATCATGTACGAGGGTGGATTGATAAGTTTCCGGCCTGACCAAGAAAAACAACGTTTTTAAGAATTTTTTTTTTTATTTCTCAACATAATCTCCTCCAAGGCTG
>NC_046658.1:122933208-123030379 GCF_010883055.1 Belonocnema kinseyi
CTATCTAAGGATGGTACTATAGAACGCCACCTCAAGGTAGGCCTAGTGGCGCCATCTCTTGGTCAGGCCGGAAACTTATCAATCCACCCTCGTATTATTGGATGAATAAATTTGATAATTTTGTGATATTTCCGTATAATTTCTAAAGAATTTAGAAGAAAAAACTTGGTTTATTTAAACAAAGCTACCTGTTATGGATATTTTTTTCTAAAATTTGTTCATAAAATAACAATTTTTAATTATATTTCATGAATTTAAATAAAAACGGTTTTTGTCCATAGATTTCTCGAATTTAGTGCAAATAAAATCACGAATCACGGCCCATCCCTATGAATCCATTTTCACTCATTTATTTTATTTATAATTTTTCTGGATAATCACTTGATTGATTCTAGGTATTTTAGCTTTAATCTAAGTATTTTTCGAAACCCGGTACCGATTAGCTTTCATTAAAAAAAGAAAGGTTTTTTAACCAAAAATTTGTCCAGAACCATTTCTTCTACTCCACTTTGGAGCATTAATTAATGAATTATTTATTAATAAATAGTAAGTAAGTATTATTTAAAATTAAATATTTATATATTTTTTATATTATTATATTTTATTATATTATTATATGTTATAATGTTTCATTGAATATTAGTATATAATAATATATATTATATTTATTATATTATTATTAATTAATTTGAAAATAGTTTATTCATTGTAATGTTTTGCGACTTTTTCTTAATGCCTAATAAAATAATTCATTAAGCTTAAAAAATAATCGCACAGGAAGCAAAGCAGATTAGAATCTTAAATTCTAATTTAATCTCTAACTATTACACTAGCAGATTTTCGATTAATTTTGTTAAAGCCGATCCCTCCCATTGAGTTGCTGAGTGAAAGTTTCCTATCAGCTACTACACTGAAAAAATTATCGATAACAAAAAGATAACAAAAGGAGTTGGTTTCTATTGAAGCAATTTTTTTTCTAGTTCAAAAAAATATGGTTGTCTTTACAAACATTTTTTAGATGGAACCCAAAGTTTATTTAATCGAACTTATGAAAAATTAAAAATTGAAGAATGTTTGATTAAGTCAATAATCCTATAATCTCATATAAAAATGATGAATATTGATAATAATGAATTTGATTTAATTATATCGAAAATTGTAAAAAAATTAGTTGTCATTCAATATGACAATTGATTTCGTCGGATTAGAGTGCTCAGTGCAAATTTGAATTTCGAACTTTTCAGAAGCTAACCTCTATATTTGTTCCTTTTAGTGAAAAAATATTGCCTTAAATTTTATTTTATTTTTAAACAATTAGTTGGAGTTTCCACTAGGCCGCTTTAGGTCTGAAAATAAATTTTCTTAGCTTTCAATTTCTTTTCCATACAAATTTGGAGCTGAACAATTCTGTATCCCCTCAAAAGTATTTATTATTATTTATTTATTATTTTATTTTTATTTATTATTTTATTTATTTTATTATTTATATATATATAATAATTATTATTTTATTTATTATTTATTCAGGAATTTGAAATTGCATTACAATTAATGCCCTGAAATAGTCTAAAATGGCACCTATTATTTTTTACCCTGATACAATATGCAAAGAAATCCTTCTAGAATATAAAGAAAATATTCTCAATAATATATGAACTTACATAAAATAATTATACTAAGTGGATAAAAATCTGAAAATAATAATTGCACAAAAATATACATCTTTATTGTTTAAAATTGATATCTCGTATTACAAATGTACTTTTAGCTATAAGTTGCCCAAAAAGAATAAAAGTTAGACCGTTAATGTCGATTTTGGGGCAACTTTGAATTTCTATAAATTTCGATCAGTTTTTTCTACTAATTTCATTACATTTTGAATTGCTGAAAATAAGGCTTGATATCAATAAGAATAGTAAGTATGTCTTATGCAATAGGGTACATTTATAAACATGACATGAAATATGTTACAAGAATTTAGATGAAATTATACTAAATTCAACTAAAAATGACTAATATGAATTAATAATGTAACTAATTTTGTTTTGAATTCAGAAGAATTCGATGAAAATTATAAGCATACCAGGTGAATTAAAAAGAATTGATGATAAATTCATAATAATTCAGAATGAATTCAAAACAATTCAAATGAATTTTAAAAAATCCAAAATATTCATTTTTTCAGCAATTCTAGGAAATTCTAGGGAACTTAAGAGTCTTTGATGGCATTCAGAAGAATTAGAGTAAATTGATCCACATGGAAAAAATGTCTATTGAATTGATTAAAATAGGAGTGCATAGAATTCAGGGAAAATTCAAAAGAATTGAAGTGAATTAAAACAGAAAAGAATTAAAAAGTAATCGAATGCATTTAGAGGAAAATTAAGAAAATAAGAAAATTGTGTATACAAGTCTTGAAAATTCAATGTGAAAAAAATTCAAGTGAAATGAAAACAATTAAAAAATACTAACAAAAATAATTGGATTCATTAAGTTAAGTGTGAATGGGATAACAATCCAACTTGAAACCCTTTTTTAACGTCCAAAATTTAAATTGATGAGAAGCATTCCTGAAAATAAAATCAAGAATCTAACGACAAAATTTGGACAGCCACCACAAAATGTTCCCATTGCAACCTAAAAAAAGTACCATCTTCCCCTTCTCTCTTCCCCCAAAAGAAGAAGAAAAGAAAATCATTCGTCCCCAATTTGGACAAAAAACTCTCTCATTTTCCTTTCCTCCTTTTTATTTTTTGTCCAAATTGGGGACGAATGATTTTTTTGCTTCTCAAAAAAATTGAAATTCTTCATAATATTTCATTAATTTTAGTTATATTAAAGTGAATTGAAAAGAATTCAAGGGAATTGAAGAGAATTTATTGAAACTCATACGAATCCACGATGAAATTATAAAAATGTAGGGTGAATTTAAGATAATTGAAGTGAAACCAACAAATCGTAAAAAAAAATTCCCATCAAACTGAGACAAATGGAAGTGGGTACAAATCTGATCAAAATTACCAGAATTCAAACAGAACCTAATTGGTATTTAAAGTGATTGAAAGAATTGAAAATCTAAAAAAAAAACCATCGAATTCAGTGGATTTCAAGGACATTCTAAAAAATATCAGGTGAATTCAAAAGAATTCAAAGATCAGTAAAGTGATCTTTTCACTTTTCAAAGTGACACTAGTGACTTTTTCTCATAAAAGTTAGAAAAAAGTGACTAAAAGTGACTCATAAAAGTGATATTATATAGCTAAAAAAATTTCACATTACTATCTGGTACAATATAAATCTTTCATTTATAAAAATGTATATTTTTGGTGTATTTCGAAATTTAATATTTTTCTGTCGCTCGGTATAAATATATTGAATGTATTTATCAAAGACAATATTCTTTTTATATTGTGGAAAAAATTCCTCTATAGATGAGGCGAGTAAAGGAATATAGATGTAGATGCGCAAAAAGTGTAGAAGGAAGGCAAGTTAGAGCGATTGATGAGAGCAAGGGAAAAGAGAGGGTAATGATGAGATGAAAAGGTGAATTAAACAAGAAATAAGTGGTGGAATAAGGAACGGTAGAGCAAGTAGGATAAATATAGTGGAAAAGGGAGAAGAGAGAAAAGATGAAGCTGAAAGGAATAACGAGAGGGGTTGATTATGAAGGAGGGGTTAATGAGTGTGGGATGGACAAAATAATGTTGGGGTAGAGGAGACTAGTGGAGGAATATAGCAGTAGATGGGAGGAAAGTAGGGATGTAAGATGAGTAAAAAGGTTTGTTCAAAACGAGAAGAATGAGGAGGTGATCATAAGAAGAGAGGGGTGACTAAGACCAAAGTCTGGTGGTGCAGAAAAAGGTGGGTAGAGATAATAGAGGTACTAGAGAGCGATAGATAAGAGAAAAGTAGTAGTGGAAGATGAGTAAGAATGTTTCATGAGATCGAGGAGAATACGGTGGTGATGTTGAGAGGAGAAGAATAAAAAAGACGGAAAAGATGTAACAGAAAGAAGAAATGCAGAGAGCGTGATCAGTATAGTAGGAAAATAAAAAGGGAGAGAGTTTTAAAAGGAAGAACGGAAAGAATTGATTACGAGGGAGGGGTAAGACGAGCAAAACGGTTTGATGAGAACGAGGAAAGATATCGAGTAATGATAAGAAGAGAGGAATAAAAAGAAGTAAAGTGCGGCGAAGGAGAGATGAGGAGGGAAAAGAGCGTGATAAGTATAGTAAAAAAAGAAAAAAGAGAAAGGGGTAAAGGGAAGAACAGTGAGGGCTAAGAGTAGGATGAGTAAGAAGTAGAATGAAGATGAATGAAGGGTAGATACAAAAAAGGAAGCATTGGAAAATATAAATAATGAAGATTTGGTAAGGATGGTATAGTATATTTAGAAGGGTTAAATGGAGGGAGCAGAATGCATCGAACCGAAAGAAATATAAATGGGATTAAATAATTTACAACTTTTTAGCCTTTTCTTATTATAAATAATATTATTATTAATAATAATGAAAATTCAACGAGGATTTAATAACATAATTTTTTGAAATCATCAGTCTCGCTCATTAAAGATATCTCAAAAAATGTTTTGTTTTTCTTCGCGAGTGTTTTTAGTAAAATTATGCCCCAAGCAGTTGTTAAATTAGTCTTTAGAAAAGGTATTTCAAAACCGCGTCATTCCTTTGTGTACAATGCGCAAAATAAAGAAGGTAGCTTTTCAAAATTGATAAAGTCAAATATTTATTGGAGACCCTAAGCTACATCTATAATATCAATTTTTATTTACCTTACATATAAAAGGAAATCCATTGCCAATTATTAGAGACTTGTTGTTGGTCATGATGTTATACAAATTTAACAAAATTTGTAACCGGTATAGGTCTCCACAAAACTTATTATCTTTCATAACGAAAACTAACGAATAAAGATTTAAGGTCGAAGTACTTGCAGTACGATAAAATATGTAAATAATTATTTAGGAAGAGATGGAAATGTATTCAGATAGTGAATGAGAGAGTCGGTCGCATTCTCAGCCAATTAATTGTGACATGTGTTATGTGTATTGTTGGTCGAAGCCTTGAAAGTCGTCTTGAAACGAACAGTTTTATGCTCCTTTCTCTCAGACACTAACTAATGATTAATGTGAGTAATGCTGCATTCAAACACGAGGAGCTGTCAAATGACGTGACATCCTTGTTAATTCTTGTCAAGTGTCGACTATCCTCAGAAGTTGGTATTCCCTTTAGGAAACAAAAATAAGGTTAAAGCATTAATGAACAAAAAATCTAGAAATGCTACATACCTAATGTTTTTTTTTTCAAAATTTATTAGTATTCTTCAATACTTTCATACGAACACTACCGGAAGAAATTATCTACACGCCTGTTTTTTTACATTAACTTTTATAATATAAACATGAAAATTTTTTTCTCGGTAGACCCTAAAATGTGACGAAGGGTGTGGGGGAAACCAGCGCATTCTTAGATTTATATTTTAAATGCTGCATTTTATACTTACCGATTTTTTTCTCTTATACAAATATTAAACATGACTTGAAATCTAGTTTTATTTAGTTTTGTTAGTTATAACGAACAAAAAGTGCATTTGGAAAAAATTGCTCAGTTTTTAATATATGTTATAGGTTGTTTCATAGTCTTTTATTATAAACTATGAAAATTTGTTTCCCTTGATAATCATTCTATCCACCTATATCTCTTTTTATCACTGTTTTATTCACGTGTATGTACAAAATTTTTATAAATTGTTGACCTATCATGAGGTCTCAGACAGTCAATTCTAGTTTCTACAACTTATCTTTTCCCTGTACAGGAGATTAAGAATAAATTTGTTGATGATTATTTAACTTTGCCATACATTTTAGTAAGTTTATTCGCTCTAAAATTATTGGAAAACTTAAAAATAATTACGTTTTTCTCTAAAGATTTTCTTCTAAATAATTTCTTTTTTGATGCGGGTAAAGTTTTATTATGGGGTAAAGTCGCTCACGTTTTAAGGCATGATAACAAAGCGTTACCCAAATTTTTTGATAACATTGAAATTTGACGTTTTTTTGCAATATTTTTTTATTTAATTGACATTTTGCTTTCAAATTGGGTCTTTTAGAACCACAATTTTAATAAATTTTATGAAACAATTCAAATAAGAGGTATGCAGATCATTTCCGCTGGTACTGTAATTTGAATTTTTTTAGCGTATTAGCAATAATATACTTGTATATGCAATTCAAAAATTAAATACTATTTCAAAAAGAACAATCAAGGTAACATTTGACACATTAGATAACATTAGCTAATGTTCTGAAAACCGAGAAATTTATAAAATCTTTAAATAAATTTATTTAAAAATTATGATTACAGAAGATTATTATTTATTCCAGATAATTTTGTTATGATGATTTCGTAGACTGTTTGATCTCTTCTGCCCCTTTGATTTTCCCATTAAAAAAAAGATTTCTTCTTTAGATTCCTGGTTAAAGGCGAATTGAAATATTGAACCGAAAATATAAATCAACAATTAATATAAGTGATTATTAAAAACAATTTTATACAAAAACTTATACTTTTCATTTTTACACAGAAAAACGATGTCAATTGATTAAAATTATCTGATAATAAGATAAAAGTGATTTTTCAAATGTTGGTACCGAACATTATTTATAACAATGATAAAAAATAATAGTTGCTACAATTTTCTATGGTAAATTTTCATAATGAAGTTGTCACCTACAATAATGAAAGAAAAAATAATTTTAAAGCAAAAATACATTTTTTCTAGGAGGAATCCTTAAATACGGACATTTGTCCAAACAAATGGTTATTATTATTATTTCCATTAATTATTATTTAATGTCTAATATCCAGTTTTAAAATCACTACTAAATTATTGTCACATAATTTAAAAAAATGGTTTCTTCAAAATTTGAATTATTTAAAAAATGAAAAATGAGAAAGTAAATTCTAGAGTTTATGGAACTTGGAGAAGTTAATACTTTCCAAGAAAATTATCATAAAAATTTGCATACGTTTGTAACCATTTAAGTTCCATGAAAAAATTTAATTTTTTAAATTTATTTTTTACGCTCCAATTAACATCAAATATACCAGTGAAATGCCAGAAACATATTAATTTCACGAAATCGTTTATACAAAATTTAAATTTAAACAACTTTGTTAAAAATTAATTTTTTTTCGGTTAAGATTTATCATTGTAGCAGAAAATTTATTTTTCTGGGTTAAAAATTACACTGTTTTGTAGAAAACTTAATCTTTTTTTGCCCAAAAATCAACAATTTAGATCAATATTAACTTTTTTCTTAAATATTAATATTTTTGGTTAAAAAGTCAAATAATTGCTTAAAAATGAAAGTGTTTTGTATACAAGTTCAACTATTTGAAAGTAAATTTAACCATTCTATAAAAAATTAGCTTTTTTGTTGCAAAATTAAAAATTCGGGTTGAAAGTTTAACTGTTTGTAGAGGATTAGCCGTTTCCTCTTAAAAATACCACAACATGGTTGAAAATTGACGTATTTTATTGAAAGTTCGTTTTTTTTTCTTTCGTTTTAATTATCTTGCTAGACATTCATCTTTTGGTTAAACATTCATCGTTTATGCTAGAAAAATCAACTTGATTGAAAATTGATGAATTTTGTTAAAAATTCATCTTATTTGGTGGAACGTTATTCTTCTCTTGAAAATCCATTTTTTGTTTGAAAATGTAAATTTTTGATTGAAGATTCGTTCTGGTGGCTCAAATTGAATTCGTTTATGTGAAAATTTAATGATTCAATTTTTGGTTAAATAAGTATGCTTTATAAGTAGATATTTCAAGTATTTGGTGGAAAATTAATATATTTTGTTAATAATTCGCCTATTGGTAAAAAATTAATCTTTTTTAGTTGAAAATTAACTTTTTTAGTAAAAAAATAAATTGATACAAAGTATTTTTTGTCTGATGTTCAAAAAAATATAATTTTCGATATTGTTTTTTAATAAAAAGAGATACAAATTCATCTTTTTGTGATGAAAACTCAAGTTTTTTGTAGATAGATCTGTGGGAAAAACTATTTTTTGTTTAAAATTTAACTTTTTTTGTTGAAGATTTTTTTTTTTAGTTGAATACGAATTCATTAATCTCAAAATTTGACTATTCAATTGATGGTTAGAAATATGCGCTCAAGTTGATATTTAAACTATTTTGTAGGAAATTCGTGTACTTTGATGAAAATTTGGTTGTTGGTAGAAAAAACATCTTCTATGTTAGAAAAATCATCTTTCTTGGTTGAAACGGAACTTTTTTATTGAAAATTTTAATTTTTAGAGTTAGAAATTCAACTTCTCCGAATAAAAACCCAAGTTAAAAATTTTATCTTTTAAATTAGAAAATTCATCTTTATTTGTTGCTAGTGAACTTTTTTTATTAAAAAAATTTATTTTTGAAGTTAATAATTTAACTTTTGGGCATGAAATCTCAGGTCCTTCAGAGCTAATTCGCCATTTCCCTTCAGATTTCAACAAACTGATTAAAAATGGATATATTTTGTTAGAAATTCTTCTTTTTTCGTAAATCACTATTCTTCTCTGTGAGGTAATTCGTTTTTCATCAAAAATTTAATCTTTTTTTCGTTAAAAATTAATATTTTTATCTGAAAATTCGACTATTTTTTTAGTTGAAAGATTCGAACATTTAGTTGAAAATTAATCTTTTTATGTTGAAAATTCACCTACTTTAGAAAAAATTTCTTCATTGGTCAAAGATTCAAGTGATTTGTTAAAAATTCATCCTTTTGAATGGAAAATTCACCTTTTATGGTGGAAAAGTCATCTTTCAACTGTCTTCTGAAAATTTCGTCTTTTTGGTTTGAGAATTTAACTATTGTTGGGTATATCTTAATCTTTTTTGTTCGAAGTTTAAACCATTTGGTTGAAAAAACCTTTTTTATGTTGAAAATTAAACCACTTTGATGAAGTCGTCTTTTCGGGCAAAAAATAGTAATATTTTGTTGAAGCTTTTTTTTTTATTTTTTTTTCTTCTTATTGAATTCCAGGAGTTGAAAATTCAAATTTTGTTAGAAAATTCCCTTTTTATGAAAAAAAGTCATATTTCAACTGTCTTCTAAAAAATACGTATTTTTGACTCGAAAATTCAACTGCATTTGTTTGAATTTTAAACTTTTTTTTCAAGATTAGACCATTTGGTTTAAAAGGCTTTTTTTAACTCGAAAATTCAACTCTCTTGGTAAAAATTTGTTCTTTTTAATATAATATTATACATTCACAGTAAAATAATTATCTCTCTCGTTTAAAAATTAAATTTTTTGTTGAAAATTAAAGTGTCTTTAAAAAATTCTATCTTCTTGGCTCAAGAATTTAACTATTTGGTTAAAAATTCAACTATTGTGATGGAAACTCGTCTTGTTAGTAAACAAATTAACTTCTTGTGTTAAAAATTCATCTCTTTGGAATAAAATATTTAAAAATGTAAATTTAAAGTGTTTACTACTGAATTCAGTATGATTTATATTAATTCTATTTGAAAAATGTAATTCCCCTATTTTCGTTAAGAATCATCCTATTCCTTCTGTTTTCATACAGGGGGGGGGGGGATAACCCAAAATTGGTAAACTCTTTTATGAACGGTTCCTCGTACTTTAAACATCTACGTTTGAAAATCCAGTTTTCTGCATGAACTAGTTTTCAGCATTCGTAAGATTTGCGCAATGATTATCGCTCTGCTTTCAAAAAATAAATAATTATAATTATGTGAAAAGGTCGATTGTCGTACAGGAAGTTAGAGTTGCAGCATTGGGGCGTCGTGTTTCCTGAATGACTCGTATAACGGTATCAACGTGTCGCGTCGCTGAATACTTTTACGCGCGTTCCTCAATATAATCGCATGCGCACTCTTTGCGATTTACTAATGCAAGTCACGATTCTTTCTTTTTTTCCAGAAGGTGCGGGCTTTTACTCTCGTTCTGTGGCTGGGACTCGTTCTTGCATCGACACAGAATGGTAAGCTTCATTTTCAATGTTAATTATAAGTCTCCATGCAGTCCACAACATTCAGTGTCGCAACTTCTAGATTCTAGAAGTTTAGCCACATTACTTATACATATAAAATGTATGTAGATTAATCCTTCTCAGTTTCACCAATTGCATTTATGTAAATATTTCAATGCGGTTAGTCAGTGCCCTTATTCAAAGTATTATCTAATTATTCTTTATGATTAGTTGATGCAATCGTATTTTTTATGATCCTTGAATTATTAATTTTGTTAAAAAAAACTGATGAGCAACATTTTGGAGGGATGTTCCTAAATTGATAGTTTAAATTTCTGAAGGTGGGTGGTTTTAACCATAATCGAAAACCAGTTAAGGTTCGAACTGATTCCTAATTCTTGGGACAGTTTTAAGTAATGTATCTTATAAATTAAGGGAATTTAGGGGTTTCGGAATTTAACCCCGCATGTCCGAAATCACCCTGTTTAATGGTACCCCGCCAAATGTACAAACAATGATATATAGGAAGTTTGTGGATTGTTTTAACATCCCTTAAATCTTCATGCAAAGAATTTACCTTTTTCTACAAACCAAAACCACGGGGTATTTTTTATTTAACTATCCGGTTTGACAATCACTTCGCTTTAAATGTAAGAAGCATCACCAAGCAAGTAAAGTGTTCAAATTCATTTAAGGGCTGTGTGATTATTGCTTAAAGATTTAAGCAAGCAAATAGATATCGCTACAAAATAAAATCAATGAAAATTTTTTAAATTACATTTTGGGGTGCAAAATCACTTCAAAATAAATTTGGGAAACATCTTCTATTAGGAAAAGTCGCTGAATCTATTTTAAGGATTGTTTTTGACAGCCCTCAAGGTTTCAAGTAAGGCAATCATCTACTTTTTTAAATCAAAGCCATAAGAGATTTTTTCTTAAAAATATTAGGATCAGAAATCATTTCATAATAAGTGCACAAAGCATTTTCTAACAAGAAAAGTTGTTTCATTTATTGTGAAGGTTCATTGAACATCCCTTAAGTATCACGCAAAGAAAAAGACATTTCAAAACAACCAAGAATATATAAGATTTGTTTATTGAGTTATTTTAACATTTCTTAAACATTCAAGCAAGGAGATACACATTAAAAAACAGAAGATTTATTAATAAAAGTATTTAGGGGTAAAAGTCACTTTACAATCAATTGGGGATACAACCCCTAAAATAACCATTAGTCAAATTTAGTTTAAGAATTGTTTTAACATCCAATGTAAGAAAATCGATATTTCCTAATAATCAAAATCACGGGAGATATTTTGATTAAACAATTGTAGTCGGAAATTACTTCAGAATAAATCTAGGAAACATCACCTAGCATTAAAATTGCTAAACGTATTTTAAGAGTTGTTTAACATTCATGAAAGTTTCAAGTAAGGAAATCTACCTTTTTGAACAATCAAAACCAGAAGAGATTTTTCATAAAACTGCTGGTGTCAAAAATTACTTCAAAATAAGTGCAAAAAAGATGTAAAAAGAAAATTAGTTGAATTTATTTTAAGGGTTTGTTTAATGTCCCATAAACATTCAAGCAAGTCAATCGACATTTCCAGAAAACAAAAACAAAGGGAAATTTTTTGATCAAAGTATTGGAGTCTGAAAAACAACTTCATAATAAATAGGGAACACACATCATAGTAACCCCATTTCTGAGAAATCAAAATCACAAGAGATTTTTTTAGTAGAGTAGAAAAGTCTCCAAACATATTTCAAGGTTTGTTTTAAGAACCCTAAAAGTTTCAAGGAAGCAAATGAAACTTTTCAACCATCAAAACCACAAGAGATTTTTTATAAAACATTACTTAAACACGGAACAAAGAAAATCGACATTTCCAAAAAAAGAAGTAATGGATGATTTTTTGAATAAATTATTGACGTCAGAAATCACTTTACAATAAATTTGGGCAACATCTAGCAAGAAAGATCGTAATACTTATTTTAAGGTTTTATTTTTAACATCCCTTAAAGATTCAAGCAAGAAAATTGACATTTTCTAGCAATAAAAATCCCGGAAGATATTTGCATTCAAGTATTAAAGTCCAACAAATTACTAAAATAAATTTGGGAAATATACCCTGGAAGAAAAAGTCGCTTAACCTTGTATGGGGCATTTTAACATCTTTTTAGATAAATTCAAAACTCTTCTGGTAAAAAATCCTTTCTAAACTCATTTTGAAGCGATAGAATAATTATACAATCTTCCGTGGATTTTATTGTTGGCAAATGTCGATTTCCTTGCAATTTCTTATCTTTAAGGGATGTTAAAATAACCCTCAGAATAAATTCAAACCATTTTCCTGGTAGAGGACATTCCTTGCGTTTATTTTGAGGTGATTTCTTTCCACGGTATCATAATCATACAAGCTTCTGTGGTTTTAGTTCTTTTGAAATGTCGATTACTTTCATTGAATCTTTAAACAATTTTGAAACAACCCTTTAAATAAATTCCAACACTTTTCCTGCACTGACTATCTGCACTGATTTCAAAGCGATTTCTCCCATTAACTGCTCAATTTAAAAATCTCCTGTCGTTTTGGTTTTTTTGGAAATGTCGGCTTCCTGGATTTAATATTTAAGATACGTCAACACATACTTTCAACTAATTTCCAACTACTTTTCTGACACACGATGCTTCCTGCACTTGTTTTAAATTGATTTTTTACCCCGGTTCTTTATTTAATAAATCTTCCGTGTCAATTTCATTGCTTTAATTTTTAACGAGCAAATAAGTCTTAAAATTAATTTTAAAGCTTTCCCAATAGCTTAATCAAAAACTACCCTCTGATTTTTGTTTTTAGGAGATTTTTATCTCCTTGAAGGAAAGTTTAAGGGGTGATAAAACAACCCTTCAACATCTAGCCAAAAGTTTTCAAGAAGAATAACATTTTAATAATAAACAAGCATTTCTATTAATGTGTAAAAATTCGAAGTTTAGCAATTGTTTCAGTGAAAACTGTTAATTTTTCTCATTATTTTGTTTTGAGTCATGAATATGCAGTAGGATGTCCTAAAAAAATGTTATTTTTATCACGCACTTTCCTTCCCAACTTGTTCTGTTTGGTGAAAAAATAAATTCCTATTTTTATTTTATTCATAAAGAAAGTTTAAACCACGGTCCTGGGATCTTAAATAGCCCCAGGCGTCAACAATAAAATTGAACTAATTAGAATAAAAATTTTACACTTAATTTTTCAGATGTTTTAGTACTTAAATATCTCGGTACGATATGGGAAAGTGGAAAATAGAATATTTTGAAATCTAACCCCTATAAAGGGAAGTTTTCCATGATTAAGGGTAGTATTTTGGGGTTTTTCTCATTGCCTGGTACCGTCAGTTGTATTTCCTGCATTACACTCATTCTGTTTATGGAAATGAACGTTAAATAGTAGTTTTAATCTTTTCTTGAGGTAAAACAAAAACACGTGTTTATTTTTTTATCAAATTAAAAAAGTTTAGGGGTACTTGATAAAAACAAAAAATTGTGTTTTCTATGCCACCCTGATGCGCAGATTCAAAACTATTTAAAAAAATATATAATGAGCCTTTTCTACTAACACCGATTTTTTTCACACTTGGTGCGGTGTCCTTTGATTATAAGCTGTATTCTTGTATGAAAATTGAAACCTTGTAATAAAAAAACTTTCATCTCCGTTTGGACTCAACTTTCTACTACGGAAGCACGCTATACGGGATTCATTCTAACGCTACTGTTATGAAATATCCTCTATGAGAAAATACTTGAGTATATATAAAGTTATATGGTTCTTTAATCTATACAGTGTCTTAAAAAAAATTTAAAGACTATTTGTTTTTATCGATTCAATTCATCCTGTCTGATTCACTTTTTATGATTCATGCATTGGACCAACCCAGATTCTTCGGTATGTTCAAGTAGAGCAAAGAATGAAGGTTGAATTTTAAACTCCTTCTGAAGGTTTCTCCATGAGACGAAGTTTTGCATATTTATATATTAAAGCCCTTTCGCTTTCACATCGCCCTATTGCTTATGTGCAATTTGAGGACCGTCCTAGTGATTAAATTAAATCCAGGCCAAAGGACCCTTTCATAAATCATTATTTCGCAATCGTCATTCCATTTAAAAAGCATTCCATAAAAGAAATGAGCCTGCTTGCTGATTTAGCTATCATTAGACCTTTTTTGTATATATCGTGAAAAGTCTAATTATACATGAGAACATATGATACAGGAAATGATTAATTACGACATTTTCAACACGTTAATTGAAAGTAATTACATATTCTCAATTCGTAGTAAACTTGGAGTTCTAGTCTGTAATAAATAAATTATTCAGACTAAATTTTCAATCATCAAACTCATTTCTCTATATCTACGGGATATTGCAAGATGTCCCTAACAGTAATCAGTTTTTCCACCATACACAATTTCATGAATAAATTTAGGATTTAATTTAAAACTTAAAGAAGGTATTCTGTCTGTAATTGAAGAAGGATTGATGTTGACCCCGGAGCGATAAACGTGAAAACAAAACATTCCAAATAACTTTCACTACGAGATTTCTGCGATTTGCCTAATTAACTCATGTTATTCAAAGTCCGAAGAGTCTAGTGACTACTAAAGTTTAAGTATAGTAATGGCCTTTCTGATTGGCACGCATTGCTTAGAGAAATTTCCACTCCCCAGATGTCTCTTGCTCGTAGTGTAAAATCCTCATTGTAAGAGAAAATTATGTCGAAAAACATTATTTGAGGGACGATTGAACTATCACAGTTTCTGGCACCCATTGCGTTGTTTTACAACAATAAACCGCAACTCTCATTTTGCGTTACTATATATACATAAAATATAAATCTAAAAAAATTCAGAGAGATTTGCAGAATCGTAGAAGACTTGTCTTTGGTTCGTAAAGTTTCGTGTAATTGTCTCCTGTGCTTCTTAATGAGATAAATGTTCGCTGTAACGATCTTTTTTCTCTTAACAAGACCCGAGGATTTCCTCAGCTAAATGAAGAAAGTCTTTAAACTTCTTTTGTCGCGTAATCAGAATTCGTAGTCCCCCTTTAAATTAAGAACCACAGAAGCGAGAACAATACTTAAATTTTTTTAAATAACTTAACATAATTGCAGTTTGAGGGTCGATTAAACGAATCAGAAAATCAGAGTTGAGAGAATATCAATGAGATTTTAGTTTTAATTTTCTTTATGAATTTCCGGTAGAATTCCTTGGTGGGAAAAATATTTATCTCTGCAAATATAACATATTAAGACTGTTACTTAACGATTTCCTTATTCTTTTTTATTACTATTGTCTTCTATGTGTTCTAATCTTCACGAGAGATTCCTTAAATCTACAATTGGATGAACTTTAAAATGGGTTTCATGTATCCCTACCATGACCTTAGATATGGCCATTATGAAAGGTGAAAGCACTGGAAATCTAACAACACCTGAATCACCTTTCTGAAGAAAGTAAACGAATTAATCTTCAGGGACGATTTTCGCAATTTCCTGCATTTTTAAAAATTGAGTACAACAACTTCGAGCTAGTTTAATCAGTTAGATTTCTTTTTAAGTAAGTAAAAATGTCGACAGATTTGATCTAATTACCATTTCTCATTGATTTTAGAGAGAATGTCTCCAAACTCAAGTCATTAGGGTCTATTTGTGTGAATAGAGAAAAAATATTATTACATTTTTAGGTCAATCTATTGCCTATTAAGCGAATAAAATTAAAACAGAAAAAATCTGCCCGTTGCACTGGCAGATTCTCATCGTGCGCTTTGCAAGCGGATCACAAATTTGACAGCGCCTAGGGCGCGCGAATGTCAGTTTTCGCGCTTCGCGCTCTATAATATATTTATTTCGCGCTTTGCGCTCGATGATTCCTTCAACTTGCACTACGCGCTCGCTCTTTGTACTTACCCTAGATTTGTGTGTGAATTTTCTTTTGTTAAAGCTCCTTCGACTTTAACGAACACATTCTCATCACGTATCTCATACTTCGCACTTGAAAACGTCTAAAATGCGAACTTTTTGCATTATGTTCAACTCTATTAAATCAAATGCATATTGTATTTATTTCTGTACCTCGGTCTGGGGTTGTTTATTCAGATATTGCAAAATAAAGTACAAATCTTGTGTTTACTGATTACTTTGATATTTGTTTCGTATTTTGCATAAAATTTTATTCTCAGTCATGCTGAAAAATGTATATCATTTCAATAAATGTATACTATTACTAATCATAATATGCATTAGTATTCGAACAAAAGTATTTTCATTGTCTTATATTTGTCATTAAAAAAATGCGCATTCTAATGAAATAAAAAATATTATTAAACATTTTATTTCAACTTGTGTTATTTTTCCATGAATTTAAATTGTTTATATCCAATGTAGATATAATTCAGACGAAAAATGTTGTTAAATAAAATGTTATTGTACCTTGTGTCCTTTTTCCAAAGAGTATATTTTTTGTTTTTATATATTTTTATAACCAAAGTTTATAACAAAATGTAAGATATTTTTTGATTGAACAATTTTTGAATTTTTATTTTTTTCGTCTTTTGTGTCCTTTTTCCAAAAATTTTATTTTTTATTTTTATTCTTATTTTTTACGATTAATAGAAAATCTACTCGTCCTATGTAAAAATGATTAATAACAAATTTATGGATCTCTGTGGGTGAGCAACATTTGTCTCTTAATTTAATTCGTAACTTGTGTCGTGTTTTCAAAAAAATTAAATTTTTAATTTTGAATGTTATTTTTTACGATAGAAGAAAAAACTGCGTGTCCTATCAAACATTATTCATAGAAAATTTAAATGAGTTTTCTGTATTTTTTATAAAAGTAACTTTTGTCTATTTATTTTTTTCGTAGCTTGTATCAGGGGTATAAAAATTCATTTTTTTATTTTTATTATTTTTTACAAATAAAAAAAGCTACGCATCCTGTAAAAAAATGATTATTAAAAATTTGTAGATATTTTCAGGGTGCGCCATTTTAGTTCATCATTTTTTTTCTTATCTTGCATAGTTTGACCACAATATGGAGTTTTTGGATTTTTTATTATTTTTTGTACGATAAATTTAAATTTTTAACTGTGTACGATAAATAACTGAGTACTATAAATAACCGTTTATAACATTTTTCAATCTTGAAAGAAATATGGTTTCAAAAATTTTGAAAATGCGCTCACTTTTTGAATTTTCATACAAAATAGCTGGCTTACGAACTCGTTCTTTCTTTTCAGGCCTTAAAAAATGCGCCAAAACAGAATCCAATCTAATCAAATCTTCTAAAGTTATCGGGCAGGATACAGAATGCAGACTACAGAATATAGATTATAGACAGACAGGCACCTTCGTAAAAATCGTGTTTTCTGACTCAGAGCTCTCAAAAAATAGAGATTTGATGAAAACCGACAAAGTGAAATTTTACTTAAAACCAATATCTTCTCCTTAGGATGAAAATATAAAAAACGCGACCTTATTTATAATAGTTTATGTGTGCATTAGCCAATGAATTGTCTAATAATTTCCAAACTATAACTAAAAAGGTTATATAAGCCAATGTCTAATCAAATAAATCAGCTAAAACAAGCAAACAATGAAAATAAATACACGAAAGAACAAAATTAATCACCCTTAAGTGCAAAAAGGAGAGAATATTTTACGACCGTCATCGTGAAATTTTTAAACACTTCCGTACTTCTGGTGGTTATTTTTTTGACTGATTAATTGTTTTAGTTGCTCATTTGTTTTACCTGAATTTATTCAATCAGCTATTGAGTGATTTAACTGTTTTTGTTCGTCTGGCACTAGTTAAACAATTAATTGCTTGAAGTACACAAAACTATTATAAAAAATGTATAAACAAACTCGCACCTTAAACAATGTTTCCAGCTTATACTTTGTTTATACTTCCTTTGTTTGGCATGAAAAGAAACTTTTCTGCACTGAAATGTTACTAAAAAGTGAAATGAAAGAGATTCCAAAAATGTTTATAAAACTTTTCAAAATGCTCAACCTACAAATATGTTTAAATAATTTGTTCCTAATAATCACATTTTTCACGACATATGTGTATGTTGTTCAAATTATAAATTTTGTTGTTAAGCTTGTTAAACGGCTAGTTTTTAAAATCGTTTATAACAAATGAATTATATTTTAAAATAAACTATCAAATTGTACTTGAAAAATATAGATTTATCGATTACACAACAATTATACTCGGTCTAAACAATTTATGTTTTGTTAATGCATCCAGTACTTAAAAATATATTTCAAAATTTACGATCGTATAAAAAGATGAAAAATTTTTTCGCTCCAATTTTTTATTTTCACTGACCATTGTTCTTTGATTACCAGTATTTTAATTTTGTGGCATTCTTAATATCGAATCTTTTACAAACGAAATAAAACAATTTGAGATTAAAATTTTGTAATTTCGAATTTATTTGATCATTTCAACCGAAAAAAATGAAAAATATTCAACAAAACAGTTAAACTTTTGAAAAATTGAAAATGATTTTAATAAACTAGTTCAATTATTATCGCCAAAATTTAATTTTCAACAAAATAGGTGAATTTTGAAGCAAATATTTTTGTATTCCCTACCTACAAAGATTAATTTTCAAACACAGGATCGATTTTTTAATAAAAAAGATTAAACTTTAAGCGAAAGTCGAATGTGTTAGAAATAACTTGACTTTTAAACCCTGAAAGGATGAATTTTCAACAACAAAAATGATCTTTTAACCTTTAAACATTAATTGTCAATGAAAGGGTCGCTTTTTAATGAAAAAAAGTTAAATCAAAAGCAGTTTCATTCACAACCAAATAGTTAAATTATAGATGAAATTACAAGCAAAATAGATCAATTGAAAAACCAAAAAGAGACATTTTTAACCAAGAAGATTACATTTTTACTAAAAATACAAATTCTCAAGACAATTTCTGAATTTTCAATCAAATAGTTAAATTTTTAAATAAAACAGACACATTTTCCACCAAAAATAGAAATATTAAATTTTCAGCATAATAGATATATTTTTTAAGAAAAAGGACGCATTTTCAGCTAAAATGATGAATTTTCAGTTAAAAAAAAATTTATTCAAATTATTGATTGTTGAATGCTGCAAGCCAAAAATAAAAATCTTTTGTAAAACAGTTAAATTTTAAACCCGAAAATATAAATATTATAATACTATATATATAAAACATAATATAATAATAATTTTTGTCTAATATTATAATATAAATGCCGCTGAATTTTTAACAAAAAAAGAGGACATTCCAAACCATGAATGCTGGTTTCCTGACAAGCAGAGATAAAGATGCCATAAAGATGAATTTTTAACAAATCAGTTAAGTTTTCAAACAAAAAGGATGACTTTTTAAATCAAAATTAGGTGAAAGAAATATTTTTTCCAGATAAAAATTATTCATCGAATTGAAAAAAATATTGATCCAACGCTAAGAATTGACAAGATTATTGCAACTAAATATTTGATACATTCAAAAAACATTTTACACTATTAAAAATTGATCTATTCTATTGCAAGAAATTGTCGTTCTAATAAATAATATGCAATTAATTAACTCGAACAAAAATTTTTTCAAAGGAAATAATTTCTTGAAATAGATCGATTTGCATTTCGCTGAAATAAGTATAATTTTTGTTTTAAAGTTTTAGCATACTTGTTTTAATTATTGTACATTTATTTCAGTGTGAAGATCATTTGTTTGATCATTCTAAATCAATATTTCTTTCAATAGTAAATTTATGATTGCTATTCATTGTCTCACAATAAAAATTGTGTCTAGGTTACAAGTTAACCAAAAATGTTCACCATACTTATAATAAAAAGATGTGATGATGCAGGTATGTCACCTGATTGCTATGCTTTCTTAATTCTGACCATCCGCATTGACTTGTCTTTAAATGTTTTGGAAGTGTTTATTTTATTTTTTTAAATAAAAATAAATATTGCTATGAATATAATATCACCTTGTAATGATCATAACATTAAACTTTTAACAAAATGCTAAATTCAAATTTTTATATTTCAACTATTCAAAGTTTTTGAAGCATGGTGATATTCTTGTAAGCGCTCGGAGAAATTTACTCTTATATCAAAAGGATGCTTCTTGACACAAATGGAATTTCATCTTAAATTTAAGAATAAGAGGATTTTCATTGGAGTAGAAAACAATATTTTTGCAGCAACCATTATCCTTTTGTGACAAACTTACCTAATCTTGTATCCAAACCGTTATGTTTGTGTAAAAAATATTTTCACGTGGTTCCAGACAAAACAGCAAGAGGACGGACGATGCTTCTGTTTCAAGACAACTTTTTCCCCGAGTGAATCAATGGAATATTTAATTCTAAGTTACGCTTATTTTCATAAATTACGTTATTTAAAAAATATATATTTCTTTTCTTTAAGTTAAGGACTTGGTTTATTGAATAAATTAAAATTTTTTAACTTTTGTCACATACCTATTCTGAACAATCTGCTGTATCTTAGGGTCGCATAAATATTTACTCGTCATAATAACCCGTGTCTTTGTCATCAAGATATATTTGGTAAAACTAAGAGTACGTTTCTTTGAACCGAGAAATTACATCTTCCAATAAATAGAAACTTCTATTTCAGCAATAGTACTCTAATTTGTTTAAAAGAAATATTTTTATAACTACCTAATTTTGAAACAACTAATTTATTTTTAGCAACAAAAACGGTCTTTCGCTTGGTTAATATTTCAATGAGTGAAATAAATAATAATTTAAAAAATGACTTTCATACTCTTGTTTCAGATAAAACTATTCCTTTGTATTCAATAAATGTTTTATAAATTTGATTGGTTTCATAGGTTTTATAGTTGTTCTCTCTATGCTTCTACGTATCTTTCCAGCATCCTCTATCAATGCTAAAATTCTTGATTAAAAGTGAATAAAATATATTCATGAATTATAAACCGTGTCCAATAAAGCGGCAATCTAACTGATTTGGTTTCTGTTTCTTCGAAGGAAGGAACGAAAGTTTATCGTGTCTCAATTTCTCCACTGAGCCCAGTTTCTCCAGACCATTTACGTTGGCGCGTCGTGTTTAAAGCGCCTATTCACGTAGATATGTACAGTACATAAGTATGCTATATATAGTAAATATAGTATATATGAATACCCTCTATATAAAAAATTTATAAATGAAAATACAGACGTGCCTTCGGTATCTTCATCTGCAGGCACCACTAAATGTCAGGCAACGCGCATACAAGTCTTGTGCAGCACAGGATGCATTATACATATTACAATATAAAGAAAAGTTGTGGGCAGGGCATTAGAAATCTTGTAAATATTTTAAAATATTGTTTTTATATTAATTTAGAAGAAAAGCTAAGCTTAAAGCCAATATATGTGTTTAGGTGAATATGCTCTTAACAAAACTATATTAAACCAAACTAAAATAAAAAATCACTTTTAATTCTCTCATGAATCTTAAGAACGTGTTTTTTTATTATCTTGAACCTATTAAAATCCTTAAAATGCCTCAAAATTTTATTTTAAAATCTTAAAAAATTTATATTTGGTTTTAATTTTTTGATTTTTCAAAACTTCTGAACCTATTTCAAATCTCTTAAGGATGTACACTACGTACAATCAATCTCAAAAGTTGCCTATCATTAAAATGATTGATAAAATCGGCAAAAAAATATCTATTATTAATTTCTGTAAATCTTGATGGAGACTTCTAAGCACACTTCAGAGAAAAATAATTCAGGTTAAAATTGTTTATTTAACAGCAGTTATTTAAAGGTTCAGTTTTTCCTTTCTCTTTAGGAAAAAGTTACAATTTTTATTTAATCCTAATGATCAAGGCTTCATTTTATTCTTTGAAGGAATATTTTGAAGAAATTCTACAAAAAGAAATACCCTAAAGTCATTCAGATTTTTTTTTTGATATTTCTGTTGAAATCTTTTAAAATTCGTAAAAATCTTCTAGATTTTTTGTTGATCAAAAATAACATATAGTTTAAAAATTTTTCAATTCTTTTAATCATTTTTTAAAATCTTTTTAAAACTTCTAACACCACTAAACAACTAAGTATCTTTTAAGAAGAATCACATTTTTTCTATTTTTTCGATTGTGTAAAAATCTTTTTAAATAATTTCAAATCTTTTTTATATTCTCTTGAAATTAATTTTTTAAACCAAACAAAGAATTAAAACTTTCTCAGGAATCTTAAAACACTTTTTATGTTATCTTCAAGCTCTTAAAAATCCTGAAAAAGCTTCAAAGCTTGATTTCGAAATAAAAAAATCTACATTTTCGTTAAAATACTTTTGAAAAACTTAAAATTTTTATTTCCAAATGATAAAAAAATCTAAATTTTTTTGTTTTAATTTTTTCTCATCTTCTGACATTTTAATATATTTTGTAATAGCTTAAAAACTTCTAAAGGTACTAAGCATCTTTTATATAAATATATTTTTTTAATATAGAAAAATAAAAAAAATGACATTGAGAGCTTACCGAATTATTTTCTACAATCTTTCAAATGTTTCAAGATGCTTTGAAGTCTTTTCAAATATTCTCTGAAAACTAATTTTTCAAAAACTAAAATTATTTCTAATTTGCCTAGCTATCTACAAAAATGGCAGTCTCTTGATATGTTCCAAAAATCAACATTTTGTTTTAAAATGTTCTAAAATCATTTTAAGTTTTAACCTAAATTTGAAACCTATCAAAACTATCTCCTAAACTTACTGCTTTTTTAAATTTTGTAATCTTTAACAATTTTCAAAATTATTATTTTTTCATTTAATCTTCGATATGCCAGGGAATCTTTTGAAATTAAAAAAAATGTAATATTATTTGATAAAATTTTTCAAACAAAAACAATCATTATAAAACCCAGGAATATTTAGACAAAATGTTTACTCTTAAAACCTTTCAAAATTCATACAAATCTTTTTTTTACAAAATATAAAATAATCTACATTTTGTATTACATTTTTAAAAATTTTTCTCATGATTTAAAATACTTTTTAAATCTGTCAATAAATTCCAATTCTTTTTTTAAAGTAATTAGACGGGTTTCTTTTTCAGGACTGACTCGAAATATATAAAATATAAGAATCTGGATTTTTACAAACAAATTCGAAATTTTTGCCCCTTTCTGTAGAAATAAATTGTACTAAAAATTATTTAAATGATTGTACAAATTTTTACAAAAAATCTTTGGTGAAAAATATTTAATTTTGAGTTTTTTCCAGATTTTAATTTCTTTCGTTTGCTGCAATTTTTAACGTAAAACTTTTCTTAATTTTTTCAAAACTTGTAAATCTAATAAAACACTGAATATTTTTTTAATTTATTCAAACTCTTTTTTTGAAATTCTTTTAAAATTCTGCAAAATAAAAGCAGTTGCGCTCAAATCTGCCAGATTTTCTTTCAACATTTCTGGGATATTTTTATATTTGTTTAATCGTGCAATTGGCTTGGCTAGTCTAAAGATAGATTTTATTATTTTTAAGCTTTGCAAAATCCATAAAAGGCTTCAAAGATTTATTTTAAAATGATAAAAAATCTACATTTTATCTTTATTTTTCTTAAATCTTCTGAAATGTTAAATTATTTTGAATTCTATTCAAAACTTCTTAATTTGCTTAATCTTCTAAAACGATTTGAATTATTCCTGCATTTTTTTATAATTTTTTTTTAATTTTCCTAAAACTAATTCTCTTGGAGCGTTTCAAAATTAGTCTTTCGTTACAAATTTTTTTGGAATCTTTTAAAAATTTTAAGAATGTTCAAATCTTTTCAACTCTCTTAAGTTTACGCAAGAATTTTCTAAAATATTTCAAACTTAAAAAATGTTAGAAATACTGCCTTAAAATTTTCTAAATTTGCGGAAATGTTTCAAATCCGTTTGAAAAGTCTTTGAATTTTTGAAATTTTCTTTTAGAATTCGTTTTTCAAAAAAAAAACCACTTGAAATTTGTACAGGAATCTCTAGAAACTTGTTAAATTTCTTGAAACTTTTGAAAACTCTTAAAAGTCTTATTTTTTAAAATCTTAAAATATCTACATTTTGTTTTTAAATTCTTTAAGATCTTTTCAAATTTCAAATTATTTTCGAATCTGTTCAAATCTTCCAAATATTTTTTGAAGTAATTTAAAGTAATACGGATACTTCTTGCGCGGAAACTGTTTAAAATTATTATGAGAATAAGTTCTAGTCACAAAAATATTCAAAAAGTTAATAATAAACATTATACCAAAGAACACTTATAGCAAAATATTTATCTTTAATTTTTTCACATTTTAACTTCTTTTAATTGTTGGATTTGCTATAAAAATTCCTAAAAGTATAATACTGCCTAAATTTGAATCAATGATAAATGGGTTACTGAATATATTCAGTAAAGAATTCCATTGAGTCACAATGCTTGAATGATTTTTACTGATCACAGGTTTCTGATTCAAATATCTGGAAATAGGTCGCTGATATAAATCAGTAAGGATTCTCACATAAAATCAGTGACGTCTTACTGATTAAAATGTAGAGAGTGTATCTTGGATAGTGGTTTATAAAATCTAACAATTTAATTGCTTATAAACAATTAAGATAAGTAAATTCAAAGGCCCGTCAGTTTCCCGTGGAATAAAACCGTTCTCCTTGCACATGATGCATTCTATGCTGGATACCTATATGAAGAAAAGTGTGCGTAGTGCATTTCATTTGATTCGATGCACTTCGCGTAAATGCCGATTTTACACCCACACGTGGGCGTCAATGCGTGCACATCAAATTGAGATAAATTTCGAATTATCTGTAAAAATATCGAGCACTACTATATATATTCAGGGAATGATCCATACACAAATATATGCCAATACAAATATAAATCGTGTGGATATTGCAACGGAGCTGAAGTTTTAATGACCGCGGCAATGTTGCAACTTTTGTCTATGGATAGATTATACTGATTTTCTAATTATATGAAAGTCAGTGTTAAAAATATCGTCCTTGGGTGCCTACTCTGTGGCTTACATATGCAGATAACGCCTTCGAGACTGATTAAATTACCTATTCGATTAAAGTGTCGGACATTCCACTCATTCCATTATTAATTAGATCGCTTTCGCATTCTATTATAATGTTAGTATTAGCATCTTTCAGAGCCGTAACTAGACTTTTTTCAGGTCTTGAAAATGGTCACCCAATTTTTTAAATATCAACATTTGTTTTTGAGATTCTGTAAAAATTCCTGGAAAAATCGTCAGTCTTTTTACATCCCTTAAGATCTGTAGAAATGCCTTAAAATCTGATGAATTCTTTTGAAATCTGATGAATTTTTTTTAAATCTGTTGGAATCCCTCAAGGGATGTGTGTGGGAATTTATCCGATTTATGCAATAGTACACAGAAAAGTGGGAAGTCTTGAATGTTGTCTATCAGTACCAGATATTTAACAAATTGTTTATAATTTTTATAAAAAATTAATCAACAAAAGTAAGATCTTTAGTGAAAATGATATATATCTAACTCAAATGTGCGTTTTGAAGTGCAAAATCTCAAGAAGAAAAAATTTCAATATGACTTATAAAAAATAGGGACCATTTTTTAATTATTATGAAAAATTTTATAAACCAATGCATATATTCATAATTTTCCAATAAACTTGTTTCGTTTTTTAACTGAAAGGACAATTAATTTCTTGCTTACAGCTTCTTCTGTGTGATTCTTTGATTTCAATTAATTAGTGTCATTTGTTTAAACATAATTTATTAAAAAATGCATAATATTGACATTTTTCAGTAAAAGAAATTTGTTTTTTTCTTTAAACTCAGATGTGTTGAAAATACCTCTTAATATGATACTTGGTTATAAAAGAAATAATTTATATTTGTTTAAGAAAATTAAATAAACAAATTCATTGTTTCGCCATTTTTCAACAAATGGATTTCGTTTTTTCAGAGAAAGAAATTCCTAATGTGTTGCTAGTAGATATCTATAGTTATTTTTTATAATACTAAATAATTAGTCATTGTTGTTGAAAAATGTAATAAACAAATGCATAATCTGGCCCTGTTTTAGTAGGTAACTTTAGTTTCTTTAACACGATCAATTAAATGTGTATAAATAATGGGCCTTTGCTGTTATATTTTGCTGTTAGACAACTGAAATCGACTACAATTTATAAGAAAGGTGATATTGTACTGCATTATCCGGCAAGACACGTTTATTATTTTTACAATTATTAATAAAAATCAGTCGAAATTATGAACAAAGTATAAAAAACTCAGTTTGTTCATATTTCTCCTGATACATGTCCTGCCGGATAATAAAGCATCATAACAGAGAGACCTAGCTTAAAAATAGTAGTCGATTTCATAAAAAACAATATGGTGTTTCCATTAAAAAACGGCCTCAGAGTAATTTGTTTATTAAATTTGATTAAAAATTATGAATTGTTTTCTAACAGCAAAATATCACAGTAAAGGCCCACTTTTTATACACATTTAATTGATTGTGTTAAAGAAACTAAATGCATCTACTAAAACCGGGCCAGATTATACATTTGTTTATTACATTTTTCAAAAACAATTACTAATTATTTAGCATTATAAAAAATAACTATAGATATCTACTAGAAAGACATTAGGAATTTCTTTCTCTGAAAAAACGAAATCCATTTGTTGAAAAATGGCAAAACAATGAATTTGTTTATTTAATTGTTTTAAACAAATAAAAATTATTATTTGCATAACCAAGTATCATATCAAGAGATGTTTTTTAATTATCTGAAATTGATTTTAAATAATCGAATTTCTTTTACTGAAAAATAACAATATTATGCATTTGTTAATTAATCTTGTTTGCACAAATAACAATAATTATGTGAAATCAAAGAATCGCACAAGAAAGTTATAAGCAAGCTATTTATTTTCCTTTCTGATAAAAAACAAAACAAATATATTTGAAAATAACGAATTCATGCATTTGTTTAAATAATTAACAAATGGTCTCTATTTTTTATAAGTCATATCGAAATTTTGTGTTCTTTTAAGATTTTTACTTAAAAACACATCTCCGAAGTGGCTATATAATTTTTAGCAAAAATCTAACTTTTGTTGATTAATTTATTTATAAAAATTGTAAAATTTTTTTCTCAATATCTGAGACTGCTAGACATTATTCATGAAAAGTATCCCCACTAATTCTGTGTACTTTTGCATTCATTTTATAAATTTCCACAAAATGGCATCTTCATAATTTTTTGTAATGAATTTTCATTGTTAAATAGAAAAAATTAAACTACTTTTTAAAACGTATGGATCGTTATAATTAAAATGGTTCAAGGTTAACCAATAAATTCGTAAGCCTCAAATTAATATTACTTTTAGCCATTTAAAGTAAAAAAACATTTAAGAATTTCTTTTAACTAAACAATTTCTGAATTACAAATTAAATTATTTTAATTTTAAGTCGTTTCCAGTTAATAAATACTTCATTGTTATTTGTACATCATATTTATATTTTTTTATAATTTAAAAATTGCAAAAATTAAAACTATAACCTTCAAAATTTAATTTAGCAATCTGAAATTTTAACTTTTCAAGATTTTATGTTTCAAACAATTCAGATTCAAATTGGTTAGTTTTAAAAAATTGATTTAATTCCTTTTTGAATTCATAGACAATATTTGCTATATATTAAAAAAATTTTTATTATTTAAAAATTGCAAACTTTAAAATTCCATGCATTTTATATATAATAATAATTAGTATAGATCGAATCCATTTAAATACAGGCAGGTTCTACACTTGAAGACTCTCTCGGGAATGAAATGTGTCGTTTTTTAGAGGAAATTAGGTGATATGTATTTTTGCAATTTGTGAAAAAAAATTCTACGGGGTTATGCGTATTTGAATTTTTGGCTTTGTTTTTCAGAAAGAAAAAACCCAAATTTTTTCTTCAAACTTATATAACTTGTGACCTAATTGAGGTAATTTAGATTTCGTTTTAGATGTTGGTAGATTTTATCTATTAAATAAGTTTTGTGGCCAGAAGAATTTCTTTTACAAAATCGAATTTCCGCCTTCTTCTTGTAAACATTAGATACGAAAAAATTTTGAGAAAATATTTTGCACAGTTAAGAGAGTTCTACAAGAAGCTCGTTTACTCATTTATGATATTTTGCACTATTTCCGAGAAAAATACAAAAATTAAATTTTCATAAGCAAAAAATGTCTTGAGCTCAAGAATAGCTTAACGCACATAAAACTTATAAAATATCTTAATTGTATAAACAAAGAATTCAACAAAAAATTGGCAAAAAATATTAGTGTGGGTTCTTTGAGAAAATCGACTGTTAGTATTTTCAGAAAAACCGCCGCCATTTCGTTAATTTTTAGCATTTTTAAAAAATGTTCCTCGTGGATTTCGAAAGAAGAAGATAAAATCTAGAAGAAACTGAAAAGAAATCTAACTTATCTCAATCAGGTCAAAAGTTATATAAGTGTAAAGAAGAAATTTGGGCTTTTTTGAAAAACAAAGCCAAAAATTCAAATACGCATAACTCAGTAAAACTTTTTTTTCGCAAATCCCAAAAATACGTATAGCCTAATTTCCTCTGAAAAACAACATATATCGTCCCCCAGAGATTCTACAACTTCGTGTAGAACATGACTGATTTGGAATGGATTCGATCTATATAATAATTCAAATTTAAAAATGGACTATTTTATCTTAAAATAATATTTGAATAAAATTAGAAATGAATTTAAAGCAGTCAACTATGAATCTATTAATTTTAAATTATTTGAATATCATAAATAGTTTGTAAAGTTTCAATCGGACGTTTAAATTTGTTTAACTACTTAGACTTTCGAATCAAAATAGTCCAATTTTTTATTTCAAATTATGTGAAGTATTTAATTTTGAACAGTTTTAGAATCTTGTAGAAATATTTTAGTTTGAAAAGAATAATTTTAACCAACCTACTATCGTTCCAAAAAATATAGACACCTTAATTTCGGTGCAGATTATAGTAAAAATCTTAGCGGAAAAAAATGTCTAAAAATATGAAACAAAATACATGTTGTAAATGAATATTTTCCCTGTACTGATAGAGCCATTTAAAATTTTTGTTTCAGTTAGCAATTATTTCCTGACAAATGAAAGGTTAAAAAGTATGATTGTCTTACGATAATTTCAGAATACTCAACTTTAAATGGCTGTTAGTCCCCAAAAATTATTCACAAACACTATTGTAAAAATATATTTATTTATTTATTTGATCTTTTCTATGTACAATAGTAAAATTTCGAGTCAGAAATAATCATTTGTTATTTATTACTTCATTCCATATTTTAAATTTTTGTTTCTTCTAAGATTTTTACTATATACTGTAAAAAATGGTGGTATCTAAAGTTTTTGGAGAGACAGTAGTTACGGCTCTGGTTTCTATATTGAACCTGGTTATAAATTATAATTGTATTATGGCTGGACTATTTTAAACAAAGTCAGGACTCGGTGTTACTTTAAAGTGTGGAGAGATCTGAGATATACTTTCCTGCTGAACATTTCATAAATCTACCTGGGCGACTTTCTTCTTCAATTAATATCGTCGAGGAAAAATATGTATGTAAATTTAGTGCAAAGATGCGGGAAAGTGGAATATATTTTCACTTTTTTGGGGCAGTTGAAGGATTTAAATGGAAATATTTATATCTGTTTTTATATCTGTTTTTTGTGAGAAGATTTTTTTATAATTATTAAAAGAAAGCACAAGTATAAAAGTACTTTTTTGTATTGAATTCTGTATTAACAATAAACAAACAGCATTATTATTTCAGGAAAAGCAGAAAAGAGGGTTGTTTGCTACTACACAAACTGGTCAGTATACAGACCTGGGACTGCAAAATTTTCACCACAGAACATTAATCCGTACCTTTGCACCCACTTAATTTACGCCTTCGGTGGCTTCACCAAGGATAATACTTTGAAGCCTTTTGATAAATATCAGGACATAGAAAAAGGTAAGGAAATAATTTTATATTTATTAGAATTCGTAGTAAAAAAAAGTTCCACTGGGATAAAAGGACTGGACAAACCACCGGAAAAGATCTATTTTATTTATTTAAGAAAATTTGTTTATAAGTATTTATAAGAATTATTTTAACAATACTTTTAAGGATATTAGCATCATCCATCATCTTTTTTCTATTCAGGATACCAAAATCTTTTTATTAAAAAATGAAACTGTATAATAACTACTCATTTGTTAAAATTTAAAATATTCTGAGATCCAAGAACAGGAAATAATTCTTATCGGTCTATTTCTAAGGCTACATAAATATATTTTTTCTAGAATTCTTGAGAAAATTAAAGGAGATTTAAAAAAATTTTAGATGTATCGAAAAAGAATGCAGAAATTTTTAAAGTATAATTTTTTATTTTGCGCGATTTTACCAAATTTTAGGAAACAATCTAGTAAGTTTAAACAATATTTAGGACTTTTATAATGTTACAAGAAATTTCAAAATATTGGTAAATTTTCGGAAATCATTTCAAGTTTTTAAGTATTTTCAATCTCTTCTCAATCCTTTAAAATTTTTCGAGTTTTTCTTAGAATTGAAAAAAATCGTTGTATAAAAAATTGCCTTAAAATCGTTTGAATCCTTATTTTGAAATTTTGGTTAAGTTTTGATAGCTTTTGAAATAGTGACTTATAATGAATTTTTGAATAAAACCAATCATTTCCATTTTTCTAAGATTCTTAAGAATTTCAGAATTTCAGAAAATTTGTTTATAAGTATTCATAAGACTTATTTCAACAACACTTTTTAAGGATACTATTATTTCCCATAGTAGTTTTTCCATTTAGGAAACAAAATTTGTTTAAATAAAAAATAAAACTGTCTAATAACTAATCATTTGTTAAAATTTTAAATTAGATTCTGAGATCTGAGAACAAGGAAATAAGTATTATCAGTTATTTTAGACTTTTAGAATCTTACAAGAAATTTCAAAATATTTCGTAAATTTTCGAAAATAATTTGAAGTTTTTAAGTATTTTCAATCTTTTCTAAACTTATAAAAATCGTAAATGCATATCTTGAAAAACGATTTTCCAAAAAATGTGATACTTTTGAAACCTTTCAAATTTGTTTTAAAAAACTCCAAATATTTGTTCGAAATTTGTACAAATCTACATTTTGTTTCCAATTTTTATCAATCTTTTCGTGTTTTAAATTATTTTTTAATCTTTACAAATCATATAAATATCTCTTAAACTTAATTACATTTTTTATTTAATATTGTAATGTTGGTAAATTTAAAACTTCTTTTTGAATTGTTCGACATTATTTTTCGAATTTTTAGGAAACCATTTGAAATTTTTGTAATTTAAAAAATATTCCTTAAAAATAAAAATTTCCAAGTATTCTGTTCAATCTGTATTTTTAAACTATCGAGTTTTTTCTAATATAAAAAAAATATTCTTCGTCATATAAAAAAATTAGTTTACAGTCTCCTGGATTTTTATTTTCCAATTTTGTTAAAGTTTTGATATCTCTTTAAATTTTTTAATTTAACTTTTTAATTATGTTAAATTTTCTAAGAATCTTAAAACTATTTTTCTAATTTCTTGAAAACTTTAAAAATTCTTAGAGTTATTTATTGATCTTTTTACAAATACTAAATATCGTTCAAAATTACTGATTTTTTTCTACAATTTTTTAACCTTGCTAAACTGAATTTATTTGCTTCAAAATCGTGTACATTTGACTTCAAAATTTTAGGGAATTATTTGCAATGTTTGGAAATATTTATCAATTTTCTTTTAAAATTAATTTTTTGAAATAGAAAGTCATTTGACATTTTCCCAGAAATCTTTAGAATTTCTTTTTTCTGCTCTTGAAATCCATTCAGAATTCTGAAAAAGTCTCGTTTTCGAAATCTTCAAAAATCGACATTATGTTTCAAATTACTTGAAATCTTATCAAGACTTAAATTATTTTTGATTGTTTTTAAAACTTCTAAAGATTTTTGATAATTAAATTTTCACACAATCAGAAAAGTATTAAATACACAAAAATAAAAAAGGGTCTTAAGATTTGCCAGATTCTTTTTTGACATATTTTGAAATCTGGAATAGTTTACATTAATCTTTTAAATGTAACCTTCATAAAAATTTCTTGTTTCTCATCGCTTTAAAAGTTGTGATAAAGTTTATAAATGATATATTGTGATTAGCAACATGTTAAAAGCAGAATTATTTTCCAACATTAAAAAATCATTCACGGTTTAAATTAAAAAATAAGTTTTATTTAGAAATAAAATTTCTTCTTCGGACATTTTCATTCACTAGATTGTATGCGATATTTCGTGATTCGAATTTGAAAAAAGTACTATAAAAGTACTTTTTTTAATTTGTACGAGTCTAAATAAATTTCTAACCAAATTTCAAAAACAATTTTGCTGCAGAAAAATATTTTAACAGTACTGCCTTCTTTTCACAATACTTTTTTGCATCAACCATTTCTTCGTAGGATAGTCTTACTGAAACAGGACAGATTTTGAAGTTTGTAACTTCAGTCTTCTTTTCAACATAAAATCAAACTTTTCTAAAACTTTTGTCTTTATTTAGAATTTTACAAAAATTTGTAGGAAAGATTGTACTTTAGGACTGATTTGTTTCGTATTTCATACTTAATTACTCAGCAACCACCAAAAATCTTCTTTTGAATTTTTAAATACTACAATCAAGAAGAATCTCCACTACCTATTACAATGAATAGAAATTCCAGTTGCTTTTCATCGCTCATGTAAAATAACCTTTAGAAAGTATTTTCATTCGTGGCTCTATAGAACTTGATAGAATATTAAAGCAATGTGGAAAAATACGGATACCTGTTCCACATGACATTTCACATTTCTACATTTACCCTCAAGGTGGTTACGCAAAGTTCACTGGTCTCAAAACATACAATAAGAATCTGAAGACACTTCTGGCTATCGGAGGCTGGAATGAAGGATCCAGCAGGTTTTCTCCCATGGTGGCTGACGCCCTCAGAAGAAAAGAATTCGTGAAAAACTGCGTCAAGTTTTTGCGACAAAATCACTTCGATGGCCTTGACCTTGACTGGGAGTATCCTGCATTCAGAGATGGAGGCAAACCTCGCGACAAAGAGAACTACGCGACTCTTGTCGAGGTACTTTCCTTTTTGATAGCCTTATTATGCCTTGAATTTAATGTTATCTTCTTTCTGAGTGCAAAACATTAATTATCCATCCAGCTGTTTCTTTTTGTCTTGATCAATAATAATATGAAATAAATTTGGTCATAAATAAACGATTCACATTCTCTTTTAAAGGAACTTCGAGCACAATTCGACAGGGAATCCCTAAAGACAGGACGACCGAGGTTATTGTTAACTCTGGCGATGCCAGCCGGTATAGAATACATCGATAAAGGTTATGATGTTCCACGTTTGAATGAGAATCTTGACTTTATCAATTTGTTGTCATATGACTATCACTCAGCCTTCGAACCTGCAGTTAATCATCACGCTCCTCTTTATCCTCTCGAAGAAGATAATGAGTATAATTATGACACGGAATTAACGATTGTAAGATTGCTTTCCTTTTCCTGGGATACAATCATTTAGTATTCCTATTCACATAAGATGTTTTAAAACAAAGTATCTAAAGCTGTTAAGGCACATGGATGATTATCATTTTTCTCTAATCTTTAGGAGTACACCATTAACCATCTCATAAAATCAGGAGCTAGTTCAGACAAGATTGTACTGGGTATACCAACTTATGGCAGGTCTTACACCCTCTTCAATGAAGATTCAACTGATATTGGTTCTCCAGCTGATGGACCGGGAATCGAAGGAGATGCAACTCGAGAGAAAGGATACTTAGCCTACTATGAGGTGCATATTAAACCTGCATCGGTTTCATTTTTCAAACTATTTCTTAATCTTCGACTTAATTTTCCGATTGACAATTCTTTTTCCAGATTTGCGAAAGTGTAGAAAAAGGCGATTGGGAAGTAGTTCAGCCAAACCCAGCAGCTATGGGTCCATATGCTTTTAAAGAAAACCAGTGGGTTGGTTATGATGATCAGGCTATTGTTCGAGCAAAAGCACAGTACGTGAATGAGAAAAATCTTGGAGGAATCATGTTTTGGTCGATTGACAATGACGATTTTAGAGGAAAATGTCATGGTCGTCCTTACCCTTTGATCGAAGCTGCAAAAGAAGCTCTTCTTTCTGACAATTTGTAAGTTTTATCATTTCATTTTTAATTCACTAACATAAAATGCAGTTAGATGATATGACTTAAGCCTATTCAATTTTTTCAATTAATTTACAGTAAACATCCAGAGGTAAAAGAAAAGCCTTCTCTGAGGAAACCAACCAGAACCCAATCGAGTAAAAGCAACTCATCCGGTAGACATTACGCAACTTCTAATAGACGTTCGACCACAACTGAAAGTCCCACTAGAAGAAGATTAGGTTATTCGAAACCAAAGAATAGACCTAATGTGAGAGTCGCAGAAGCTGAAGATGAGGAAGAAACTGCAGTTTCAGATGAAGAGGAAGAAGAAGAAGAGAATCGAAATACTCTCAAGGTCAGTGAGAAACCTGCCAGATCCAGACTTAGCAGCAAACATCGACCAAGAAGTCGATCTACCGAAAGTAATAGTCGTAGGAAGCATAAGAATCGAGATGATGAACCACCTGAAGATTCGAATGGTGAAGAATCACTTAATAACAAATCTACAACCCCACAACCACCGACTACTCCAGATCCAGGCAGTGGTAAGCTTCTAATATATTAGTCAGAAATTCTTCAAAAGTTAAAATTGTAATAAAATGTTAATCCTAATAATAATGTTTAGACTTCAAGTGTGAAGATGAAGGATTCTTCTCACATCCTAGGGATTGCAAGAAGTACTTTTGGTGTCTTGATAGTGGACCTAGTGGCCTTGGAATTGTAGGTCATCAGTTTACATGTCCTTCAGGTAAGATAGAGTGTAAAATAAAAGAAAGATCTGTTCAAGTCTGAAACTAATCTTGAATAAATACTTACACTTTTTTATTTATCAGGGCTGGTTTTCAACAAGGCAGCAGATTCTTGCGATTATCCCCGCAATGTTGTTTGTCCGAAAGTCAAATCTGGAGATGAGGCAACAACAACCAAAGCTCCAACTACAGCAGCTACTACTCGAACTACAACTCGTCGTACAACAACCGAAAAACCTGAGCCAGAGGAAGAGTATGAGTATGAAGATGAGGATGAGGATGATGAAGAGGAGGAAGAAAAAGCACCAAAAACAACTGTAAAACCGCTTATCTACAAGACGATTAATAGAAGTAGGCCTAGTTCGACTACAACGCCTACAACAACTACACCACCTTCAACAATTACAACCACACAGACAGTTAAACAATATCAAGAGGCTTCTGAAAAAACTCTAGACCTAGAAGAAGAGGAAGACCCTAGAGTGATCAAGGAACTAATTGACTTGATTAAAAAAGCAGGAGGTATCGAGCATCTTGAGAAACAGCTTCTTCTTCAAGGGAAACATCCTGCAGCACAAGCTATCACAACTGTCGGTACTGGACAGGTGACTCCAGCTACTATAAGTCGTAGCTTGTACGAACGTGTCTTGAACCGTCAAACTTCGAAAGTTGGTTCTAGATTTTTTGGAACATCTTCACCAAAGTCTCCCGAAAACAAAAATAATGAAGGAAATGAAGGAAAGCAAGGAAATAAAAGACAAGGGAGTGGATATACTAATGGACCTGGGAGAGCACAGTTTGATGGCCTCGATGATCTTCCAGAAGTTAAGAGTCTAAGAAGAACCCATAAGCCTCAGTATACGACCATAGAAAGATCAAGGTAAGATAGAGAATTAAACTTTTATAGATTAAAAATACTAGGTGTGATATTATCTTCTTGTGAAACTGAAATTCTTTTTCATCTAGATCATCCCCATCCGAAAGAATCGACGAGAGTGATGACGAAGAAGAAAGTGATGACAACACAGATGTAGCTTCATCAGAAGAGAGAAGCATTAGCAATCCACCTGATGATAAATCGCTTTTGCCACGAGTAACACCTAGTTATGTCAATATTAGACGCCACCGTCCTACTACTACAAGGTATTTCATTAACTAAATCAATATTTAAAAATGGGCTATGTCAAATAGTTTTTATTAAAATGTATTTTTATTTTTAGCAAAGACGATAATGATGTTGAAGTAAAGGAAGAAGAGATAGTGGAAGAAAGACCCACTCGTCGTCGTTTTTCTTTCATATCTACTAGGTAACTTTGAAAAATTAAAACCTGACATCTATTCACATGATCTATGAACATAGTGCATATTTTTCTCTCTTTTGTAGAACGGAGAAAAGTATTCTAGACAAAGAAGATCCAGAGCCTCAAAGGTATCGTCCTTCCAAACCAAAGTAAGCTCAAATATTTTCAATTTTTTTCACTATCAGAAAGATCCTTATTGATGGCACTTTTAGAAACTCAACAAACGTCGACGAAGCTGACGAAGTTCAGAGTCCAACTGAATTAGGACCATCTTCTAAGAGAACAGTCTTTCCAAACAAACACGTGAATGAACCTTCCACATCAAAATCTAGGTTCATTATCTTCCTAATATAAAGTCGATGAATGTTCTTTTATTGAATACAATACAACAAAACAATATCAACTCTGGTTACAGGTACACCAGCATCCAGCGTTTCAGAAGCACAACCGAAAAGCAAGAGAGTAATTCTGAGGTTCAGGAAGCTGTAACCAATCCCGAAGTAACAACTCAAATTCAGAACACTTCTCTCAAGGACACAATTATATCCGTACACGGAAGTTCCGAAATTCCTTACACCGTATCAATGACTTATTCACAGAGTTCATCATCATCCTCGTCTCTGCCTACGTCCCCACTAACAACCACTTCTACCACCACTACCACCACAGAAAACCCCACAACTCAATATATCACACTTAACGAGGAGCCCACACCCAGCACAAAAACAACTAATCTCACGAGAAGCTCATACTCCAGTGTGAAGCTCGTCGAAGATTCAGCAACCGAAATCCTCTTGACAACTTCACCCTCCACTAGCCCTCCAAGAATTCGGACGGAGTATACGACGAAAGAAACCATTGCCGCTGTTTCCCAACCCAGACCCTTCGGGTTCACGCGTAGTAGAACCAGGCCAAGCCTGACCCAGACCTCTTCACTTTTGGACTCCACGACTCCATTGTCTACTTTTGCAACAGTGCCGTCGAGGTCCAAGGTGAGTACAACGTCCAAAAACTTTGCACGGTCAACGAACACATACCAAACACGAGGTCGCGCAAGGTCAAGAGCCACGACGGAATCTTCGAGTCGCGTATTTTCCGAAAGATTCAACGAAGACACTGATGATCAGGAATTGGCGACCCAAGCTAGTAGACCCAGGGGTAGAAGCCGAGGATCTAGTAGATATGCTCGACCAATCGCTACAGCTGCTGTTGAAGAGATTTCGTCAAATTCGTTATCGAGAAGTCGAATCAAAGTTACAACCATTCCCCCAATTGATGCCACTGTTCAGCCATCGAGAAGAAGCAGACGTCCAACTTCTAAGTCAAATATTGGACGTGGATCCAGAAACGAGCTGGATGATAGTCCAATTATCAGAATATATCAGGAAGTCCCTCAGAGAAGTCAAACAGTTGGAAGATCTAGACGACCATTAAAAAGTTTCGACGAAGCTGCACAAATTACAAACATTAGAGTATTTAAAGAATCAGAGAGTGCCGGATCACGTTCGAGGAACCGCCAGCGTTCGAGATTTGAAGATTTTACAACTCAGGCTTCTATTCGTGACCAAAGTGAAACGGCATCAACTCCTAGGTTTAATGAAGAAACTTTTTTCGCACCTGCTTCCTCTTACAATTTTGCAAAGACAACTAGAGCATATTTAAAGACTACTCAGGACAAGGAAGACACGACAGGATGGACTGGATTGAACTCGATAGATCCTTATTATTCCACAGATCTTGGTGTAAATACTGTCAACTTTCCTTTAATTACCACAGAGCCTGTGAAATCCAGGAATTTTAGCAGGAAATTTACATCTACTAATGAGCTGTCACTATCTTCAACAACAGAATCTCCGAGTCCAAGAAAAAGGCTCTTATTAATAAGAAGAAGACCCGAGATAGATACGAGTACTGCAGCAATTGAGGATGAGAAGCGTAATCAAAGAAGGAAAAAAATTATTCGAAAACTTGGCCCTGTAGAGGAAAGATCTACTTCTACCGAGGGATATAGAGCTCAAGAACAAAGGTTACATCCATCGAGATACTTTGCAAGATCTACAACTCCAAAGGCCAGGGAAGATAAAATTCAGATTATTGTAACTAGTGAGAATCCCTCAACTTTGAATGAAAATCTCTTTTATGGAAGCTATACTACTGAAACGATTTCCACGAATGCTGATGCTACTACTTTCTCTAACGTATTTAACCCAGATTCAACTGAAGCCTTTCAAACTACTTTCCTAGATCAAACAACGGAAGATGGACTCACCTATCCGATCTCAGAAGACTATCCTAAATTTTACACCAATCCAACAACGGATGATGATACCCTACGAACGACAACACTACCCACTACTCTCATAATTGTTCCCGAAGATCTGACAACCCTCGGCGAATTAGTTAACAATAGAACTTCATTCTTTAGAACTTTGCCTATTTCTTCAAGAATTGAGACCACAACACCTATTTCCTCAAAGATAACTGAATACCAAAACATTCGTCAAAAGTTCTCTCGCAGATTACCACAGCAAATTGGAATCACAAATGCTCGCCGTTTTCCAGTTTACAGTACAAGTAGTAGAAGTTCCACAACAGAAGTTCAGCCCGGAGCTTTTGCAAAAAGAAGAAAAAGTTTGTTCATTAGACGTCGGCCAAGTATCGGAACACCATTTAAACTTGAAAATATTAGCTTTGATGAAAAAGAAGATTCCCGTAAAGAAGTTTCTCGTCAAGAAAATGTACAGAATGATCCGGAAGACGTTGCTCCAATTGGTCCAAATAACGATGATGCCCTCAAGAATTCCACTTCAGTTGTTCGACCTGATGAGTTCTGGAAGACTTTCGTTACTCAGTCTTTAAACACAGAGAAAAATGAGAAAGTTGGACCTGTCTATCGCAGACCTGAATATCGACCAACTTTGAGAACGATTCCAAAAACCCTGGATTCCTTCCCTCAAGAATCTGGAGATAAGCTTGAAACCAATAGCCCTAGTAATAGTCCAAGATCAACATTATCAATATACCGTAAACCAAGACTACGATTACAAACTAAAGAACCGATTTTTGAAGACAGTGATGGATTGAACCAGCCGAAACATCGATTCTTCCCGAAACGTCCTAGCACTACTGAACAAAGTGTCACAGAAACTTTGATTCCAGCCAAGAAGTTTGACTACGCAGCAGATGCTTACCTAAGAAAGCAGCAGTCGCAACGTCCAAGATCTAAAAACGAAGAGAATGAACTTCAAAATCTTGTTGATATATATTCAACGACACCATCATTTAAACCTCAGATAACGAGACTAGTTACTTCAGTCGTAGAGTCTGCTACCACTGAGCGCCAGAGGATTTTGATAAGGAGAAAATATTCTCAGCTGACCTCGACTACCTTCCTCCCGATGCAGACCACGAGTCGTTATCAACATTTAGAACCTACCTCATTTTCCCTAAAGTCAGACGAAGAATCCAAAGAAAACATTGACTCGAAAAATAAATCACTGAGCGAGGCTTCAACAGATCCTAGTATCGAGAAATCAACTCTTCCAATCGAGGGTGCATTTCTCAAAAACGGTGGGATATTTACCACTGAATCAACTGGTGAATCTTCCACAATTCAAATCGAGTCAGTTTTCAACAACCTCATTTCCTCTAACAGGGATAATCACAAATAATGACATCTAGTCTCTAAGAAACTTGTACCATAGCTATTGCCATGTCATTGACATCACCATCCATTACTCTCAAATAGAAACGTAGTTACATAGAAGCTAGCGACCAGACACAAACATCACACAAGAACAATGCTTCCGCATCATCAATCATATTTCTTCCCCTAATCGACAGTGGGTAAAGAAAGGAACAAATGAGGATTTAAGAGAGGGGTACGAAATTAAAAGAAAAAATTGAGAGGGAGACTGAGGAGAGACTAAATTGCGCTCTCATTTTGATTTTCAGGTGGCCAGTTCCGAAAGTTTTCAACTACCAACTTTGAAGCAACTTATCGACCACCAAAATAATTCGAGCTTGAATAACGAAGAGAAAAGCATCAGAATAACTGAACCTTTTTTAAGATCCTCATTGTCTTTTCCCTTACAAGAAAACTCGCTACGAAGATCCTTTACTGAGCAGGAGGTGGTTGACAGCCCTCTACAAATCCTTGATGACAAAGATGACGATCCTGATAAATTACTGCTTTTGCCGATACCCGAGAATAAACTAAACAGGACGATCCTTCGCACAGTCCTGAAACTAAAAATTGCTCATGAAAATAGTTTGGAAAAAAATGATAACTCAGAGTACGAAGAAGGTGTTTCTAATACCAATCTTCTGACTAATGAGTTACAGATGACACAAAGAAGTGCTTTGTCTGATGTTAAAGAATTCTCGACAACTGAAAAACCTGTTGAGCTTGAACGATCTGCATCAACATATAGAGGTAGGTCAAGCAGAAGAAGGCTCAGGGTTGATCCTAGCTTGAATACATCTAATGAAGACAGTCTACCTAGTCAGAGTACATCAGTTCAAACAACTGAGAAAATAAGTAGCCAGAACAAAGCAGTTAAAATAAGTACCAAAGAGCACCTTCGAACTATTGAAAACGCAACTACGCAGAGTACACCACTTCTTCAAAATATCGAAAGTAGTGTACCAGCAAATCTAAGAGCAGCGGATATCGACAGAGCTAGGAGAAGAAGAACACGAATTAATTCCCCCCATGTACCTGCACCAATTCATAATTGGCAAATCTCTCATACAAGGGGAAGGGCAAGCAGGAGAAGAAATAGAGTCGATATTCCAGAGTCATCTTCAACACTCAGTATTACGACTTCTAGAGGTACCATACTTCCAGAAACAACCTCAGATTTTCCTCGTGGTTTCCTCCTTACAAAAAATACAGATGATATTCTACTGACAAAAGAGGATAGATTTTCTACAGTTGGTATTGAATCAACACATTCCAGTGCTATTTCCACCATTGAGAAAGTTTTGTACAGTACCAAGCCTTATACCGAATTGCCTACCACTACCGAATACTCAGAATCAAACACAATTACTAGTTCTCCTTTAAGTAAAGACACAAATCAGGAAGGAGAATCAAATTTATTGGTGACAACTACAGAGATTGCAGAAGATAATGAAGACTATAATCAGCCAATAGGAACCACAACGCAAATATCTGAAACCACAATAGAGAAATTAGAATATGATGAAACAGACATGAATACCTCGACTAGTGCAGAAATTTCCACTACTGAACGAGCTTCCACTTTACCACATCGTTATATAAAAAGAAAGAAGATCAGGAAGATAAAACCAGTAAGCTCTACCCAGTTTTCCGACCTTGAACTTTTGAAGTCTTCAATTGAAGATAAAAATATTCTGCTAAAGAAAAAAATATTAGACTTTTCAGAGGAAACAACTGAATCTTCTTTTAATAATCCTGATTCTTCTTTTACAATTCTGGATCCTATCACTTTTACTACTTCTGAGCCTGTACCTTCTGCACCTAGTTCCAAATCTCCTGCAATTTTTGATGCTATATCGTCTATAACTTCTGATTCTATAACTTTGTCTACAACATCCAATCCAGCTTTTGAATCTACATTCTTTACGACAGAAGCTCCATCAAGCGAGAAATCAACAAAATCAAAAAACCTCATTCCTGGGAAAGAGGCAGATCTTAAATCTCCAGAAATAACAGAAGCAAGTGATTTCGCCCTAACAAATGGATATTTTTTATTAGGAACTGATGACTTTATTAAACCCAATTCAAACTTTGTGGAATTCACAACAGAAAGGTCTAATTTCTTCACAACTAAGCTTTATGTCCAAGAACAAACGAATTCTCAGGATGATTTTGAAAAACTGAGCTTAGAAACTAAAGATGATGAAATTAGAGGTAATGTTATCACTACAGAAAAAGGTGATACGATGTTATCTACTTTAAGTCAATTTTCAGATCCTGAAACAACATCAATGAGCATAGATCAAAATAAAAATCAAACTGCCGCCTCTCTTGCCATATCTTCAATTACGAATACTTCAATTCTTAATGATGCCGGTATTTCAATTCAGTTAAATGATCAGATATCAACGGAGTCTCCTATAAAAATTACTTCAAAAGTAGGTGAGGAATTAATTTCTACAAGTGATAGACCTACAAATGGCCGAAGACGTGTATTGAAAAGAAAGCGACAAAGGATTGATTCTAAACGTGAAGAAAAATCAATGGAAGAAGCAAAAACTGAAACGATTGAAGTTACTCTTAAAAAAAACGAAACATCAACAACTCCTGCACCCATAAGCTCATCAAGCATTGATCCTGAATCAGAGAAACTAACAAGAAAACGTGTTGTGGTATATAGAGGTACCAGAAGATTCTCATCAAAAACAACAGCACCGACCGTGCAAAGTTCAACAGATACCAGAGATCATTCAAATCAGATTGCATCTCGAAGAAGAACAAAAAAGGTCGTGAGGAAGAGACCTAAACTTTCATCGGATGACAACCCGGAATCGGACCTTAGTACCACGGATGATGAATCTAACCGGAAGGATAAGCACTTATCTCTAGATCCAGAAACCAAGTCATATGAGGATGCTGATCTAGCTGGCAGTGAAATCCATGAAAAATCAGTGAGTGAAAGAAAAACATAATGTCCTCAGTCTCGCAAAGCCTCTCCCCTTCTCTAACTGCCTCTCGCCTTTAAAACTCTAAAGATTGGGCAATGATCTTGCAAACTAAAATTCAGCTATTGTTTCAAAGCTGAGGTTTGGCTATAAATTTAAAGTGGTGGTTTGGAGCCTTTTTACCTGGAAGATGGGAATATCTAAGAAATCTAACAACGCCTATTGCGACGTCCAGGTCCTATAATCTTCGATGCCCATTACTTTCTGCGAAGCTAACACAATCAAAATCCGAGGAATTCCGTCACACAAAAGCTCATTTCTTCTGTAACTCTGAGTACTAATCAAAGGATGCGTCGAGCAAACGTTAAAAACAAGAAACGTGCTATTTTAGTTACACATGCCTAAGTCTCTGATCGTTTTAAATTAACACACTGATTCTTCGAGGGTGCATCAATCTCTACATGGCCCTCGTAGTATGCTTTTCTGTAGTTTCAAGAATCTTAACATAGCTTTTGTGCAGAACATCTAGTCTACTTGTCATACTTCAGTCTAATCTTTATTGTGTCATATGGCTTCAGCTACTTAGGCACGGTCTGCACTATAAAATCTCTTTCATGTTTCATCATACCATCTTCATAACGATCATCAAATTATCAACAGGTCAACGTCTACAGAAGTTCACCACCAACTTCAAGAAGACCAGGATCATTATATCATCGAGAACAAAGCAGAATAAGGAGCAGAGCTAGTACAGCCTATCAGCCTCTAACTACCACGCAGCCAACAGTGAGAAGATTCAGTAGTCCGAGTGCAGGACGTCAGAATCTTTATTTTGAGGAAACTACTGTGCCTGCGAAGATAAAATTGGGTAATCACTAAAGTTCCGCCATTCTTCATATCACAAGGTCTAAGAACATCTTTGATGTTAATAAATAAGAATTGTATTACTGCAGCTTCTCTCGACGATGCAGCTATTCTTCTGAAACATTTTTCAAGAATAGAAGACCAGAGACCAGAGAATGACGATCAGACCAACAGGGGCCGTGAAATGGCCTTAGAAGATCTGGAAACAACACCTAGCACAACGGAACCCGGTACAGCATCCTCACGAATGATCCTAATAATTATCTGAATGTTCTCCTGCTATAACTCTAAATGTTCTTTCCAAGATTCATTCATTCAAAATCTTTCTCTCACGTCTAATCGAATATCTGATTCTTTCTCAGCCGCCAATCGTCATGGCTTCATCGTATGGTCACAAAATGCTCGTTTTCACATTTGCTCCATCACTGTGCCTCTAGTTTCTGGAAATCACCATCAGAAAACAAATTACAGAGGTATAACAAATCAAAGCAAGTTGTAATTGTTTTTAATTGGTGCTTTCCAGAACTCTTAACGCCTCTGTTTCCTGTCACCAGCGTCTTCTCTTTTTCAATCTGCACGGCGGTTTTCACCTGAGATAACTGATATGCTTCATCGTTTCTATTAATAATTAATTCATCACGTAACTCTTAATAATCAAGTATCGCAACTTTGCAAAGCAGACATGTAAAGTAATAAATACAATACATTCCACGATTAGGTTATTCATCTCTCAAGATGGCATTTTGGCGAAAAATAAGTACGACTGAAACGCCCAAACTCATGGTAACCACAGCCATCCCGGCATTTAGACGCCGACAGGGGCAAAAGTATTACAGTGGAGTTGTTTCGCAGAACTTGCCCCAGAGGCCTAGACGTCCGGCGATTGTTGATTACGATTACTATGAAGACGAGGAAATCAGATTCGTTGGAAAACCAAGGCTAAATGGAAAACTCTACGTTACGAGCAGAGGCAGCATCACCTGTCTCGATCAAGGCAATTTTCCTCACCCCACATCCTGCAGAAAATTCATTACTTGTGCGAGAATGGTAAACGGGCAAGTTGTTGGAACTGAGTATACGTGTCCGGAAAAGCTCTCCTTTGATCCAATCGGCGGTATCTGCAATTGGTCTGCTGGTCTTGGCTGCAAAGAATAATTTACAAAAATTATCTTTTACACTAGACTGTTTCTTTCATCAATCAAAATTCTAATCTTAGATGTTTAGTTTAAATGATTCTGATGTCTTATATTATACGCTGCTGGATTATCCAATCTTTTGTAGTTGAATGTGAAAAAAAAGAAATTCTACCAATTCGAATTTCGTAGCATAACTTTGGCAAGAGAATACTTAAACGTAACCTTTGATTTGGACACAATTCTGGTGCGAGATTTAAATCTGATTTTTCTTAAATTCTCAAATGGCTGTTGTAATGATGATTAGAAATCTAGCATATATCGTATATATCGCTTATTGTCCGGTCGTGGAGAGTCGTCGTTAGTTTTTATGTATCGATAGTCTAGGCATTATTAAATTAGACGAGCCCTCTTCTTGGAAAGGTCATTGTGTCAGTAAGAAACGGATCATCTAGCCATAATTAATTGTAACCGCTGAGTGGTGATATTACTGGTTAAACGATTTTTCGTTGTTTGTATATATTGTAGAGTCAGTGTAAATAAGTTAAGTTGAGAATGAAAGCGGTTACGGACAGAAAGAATAATTTATCTCTATTTAATGAAAAGCGCAAGAACCAGTAGCACATTTCGTAGCTGGAAGTATAAGTTAGTAGCTATAGAAGTGCAATAATAAAAAAGCGATTGTGTTTGCCTTTTGTATTTGTATTGTAGATTACATTTTTACTATCAAATAAAAAGCTTTAACATTAAAAGTCATTTTACTTTATCCAGGGTTGCTGAAAAATCCCAATTTCAAAATTTTTCGATTTTCCTTGATTTCCCATTGGGCACAAAATTTGGCGACGTCTTTACAACATCGTTACGACATCTTAACGACATCCTATGTCCATGTCGTTAAGGTGTCTTTACGATATCGTAAATAAATCGTATGGTCTGACGATGTCTTTGCGATATCGTAAAGACACCGAAACGACATGGACATAGGATGCCGTGACGACGTCGTAAAGACGTCGCCAAATTTTGTGCCCACTGGATTTTCCCTGACCGATTTTTCAGTTTTCCCGATTATTCTAAATGTTTCCTTTAGGTAAAAAAAACAACTTTACACCTAGTAGATCAATCCTGTTGATGCACACAAAAATGTTTCTAAATTTATTTTAAACTATTTAGCGACAACAGTCTTTCAGAATTTTATAAGGCAACATCCAAAAATTGCGTAAGACATGTCTGAAATACAAGAGTTTTTAACGAAAAATTATTTTACTCTTCCATCCATGACAGTTGAATTGAACTACAGAAATTGATATTTTTACAGAATTAATTAAAATCTCAATCAAAAAAGACTCATTTTCAAACCAAAATGAGAAATTTTCAACCAAAGGGTTTAATTTACAACCCAAAAAGTTATTTCTGTCAATAAAAATTGCCTGAAAAACCCAGAAGATTAATTTTCTTTAAAAAAAAAGACGAGTTTTCAATATTATACATGAATTTTCAAATAAAAAAGATACATTTTTCACAGAAAAATAATAATTTAAATTTTAGTTAGAAACAAAATTATTAAAATAAAAAAAAAGCGAGATCTAAGATCTCAGAACCCTTGCTCTTAAAGCATAGGTCTCGAAGGTTCAGGAATTAGGTCAGGCCCCTTTGCTCTAAGGTTTTGAATTCTATGCTTTTAAATCACAGAGTCCGAGACTTTAAATCACGTCAAATTGGTAGCTCTAAAATCACGCACTTCCGTGAATCTCTTGAAATTTCTCTCCGTGAACTTATTGACATTTTTTTCTTGCATTCTCTGCTTTTATCATGTTATAATTTTTTTAAGTATCAATGAAAATATTAGATTTTTTCGGGATTTATTTAATATAGCACTTAATTTATAAAAAAAAATTCCATATGATCTTTTTTCGTTTCATTTACAGAAACTTAACAACTTCTAATTATGCTCATTTTGAATTTTTTGAAATTGTAAAACAAAAAATACGCCAAACGCATTAGCTGCAGGATTAATAATAATTGCAAGATCTTGTGGATTTTCTTTAAGTTCTTGTGATGTTTGCGATATTCTACAATCGTAATTGATTCTAAAAATATACAAATATACTCGCGGCAAGAATAATAAACCAAGTTGCGAGTGGGTGTGTTCTTCTTTAAGCCTTCATAAGAGTTTATTGATACGTCTACCTGAAAATATCAAAAGATCCAGAGCGAAATTTGACGACAAAATTTTAAACGAATATTTTTACAATCTGGAGATTTCGCTTCATGGTGTACCTAAGGAAAATAGTATTAATTATGATAAGACTAATTTTAAATATAATGCTGGAAGCACCCAGTCATCGCCAAAAGAGGTTCCCGAATCCAGAAAGAATAGTGTTGCATCACGATACGAAATGCTCGGTTGTCTTGCTCATTTCAATCGTTCGAGAAGTATTCTCAAAACTGAGAACATCGGTCTCTCTTTTGTTCGTATCGTCTAATCTCATCTCGTTTCATCTGGTTCCTCACACGAGCTATCGGCGGAAACGTCATTGACGTAAATTAAAAAAAAATTAAACAACAACAAAAGTTGATAAAAATGTGAATACACCATATACTTTCCCAAAAAGAAAGCTTTATTCAAAGAATTCCCGTCCAAAAAATATCTTTTAGGTAAAAGAATATGACTATGTTATCCATAAATATTGTTCCAACTGCAATTTAAAGAATGCATTATAATTCTGCTTCAATAATATATTATTTCCAATATAAAAGTACACACATTTGAGCACTTTTTCTGGTTTATAAAGTCCTTAGTCAAAAATGTTCATTTGAACGTTCAGAGATTCAAGCACATGTAAAAGGGTAAATTTTAAGTTTATTTTTGCAAAAAGAAAGTTATTTTTTTAATAAAAAATTTTAATATATTTCAGCATAAAATTAAATCAAAATATTAATAATTAAAAAGTAATCCAAATGTAAAAGTATTTTTCAAGTTTTATGTTTAAAAATAGCTTCATGAATAAAATAATATATCTCTAACAATATATCTTCGAATGGACGTATATACATGACCATTTACATCAGAAACTAATAAACCTACATGAGTTTAGTCAGTAAAAAATAATATATCTTTGAATAAATGTCTTATTATAAACGTTAAAAATTAGTGAAACTATATCAACTCCAAATGATAATGTGCTTAATGAGTTATAACTTAAAGAATCGTAAATCACATTCTCCTAGCAGTCTTTTTATACTGATTGGAATGGATTAATCGGAACTTACGGTTTTTTACAGAGTTCACGCATTCTATATACTTGCGGTTCTAACAATTTCAATGTTACTTGTCCTATTTAATTAGCATCAGTTGTAGATAAATAGTTTACAGCTTTGTCATTAAATATGACAGTTTTACAGTTTACAAGTTACAATAAAAAACATATCATTAATAAAAATAAATAGTCTAATGAGCCTTTTCTAAATTTTAATAGTGCAATACGGTTTCATAGTTTACTGAACTAGTATCACATTGAATACTGAAGAAAATATTGTTACTGTTAAATACCAATTAATGGTATATTCTTTCATTAAAAAAAAGAATATTCTTCTCCAGAGCAGAAGAAGGTATTAAATACCTTCTTAAATTTTATTTTATTTACTATTGTTGGCAGCAATTCAGTAGATATATTTCTGATATTTTGTTGTAGCCTATCTACCTTTTGTCGTTTTTATTTTCCTTTACACCGAAGTTCTTGTAGATTGCGAATTAATTCTTTTACAACTATATCATTGGCATTACCCTTGACAACCATAATTCCACTCATCTTACATAGATTCGGCATCAAGTGTGGCATTTTTGAAATCCTCTTCTGCTAATTTTTGATCACCCTCTAATTTCTTGATTTTGTTTTGTTATTTTTTGTACACTTTCTAATAGTGATTTTTTAAATTAAAATATGAAAAATTGATCAAATTATGAATTTCCTTTATCCTGATGTGATCCTGATGTTCAATTTTTGGTTTTATGTGTAAAATAAAATGTTACTTTTTAAATTTAATTTTTTGTCTAAAAATAAAGAAAAAAGGGGGAAATTTTCTGAAATAGAGAAAATAGAGGAAACAGAAGAGGCTAAGATCCTTGCGATTAGGAAACCATCGAAATGAAATCTCTCTACTATGTCCGACCTAAAAAATGTTATTAAAAAAAAATTATTCGCAAATAGTTTAGAATATCTTTTATTGGGAATATTATGTGATGAGGCATCTACTACTGCATACCCGAGTCATTTAGGTGCAAAGAAATTTTGATGTACAGTTCAGAATGTTACGTTATTAAAAAATTGGCTATCTTACGATAATAATCAAGAATAAGCATGTTTCAGGTTATATTAAATAGAAAAGATTGAATATATTTCATTATAAACCACCATATTATGAGCCTACATGGCCCGGGTAAAGTAAACATTAAACAGATTATTAGTGCCAGACGCCGCATTATAAGGTTACTAGTTCCACAAATGGCAATGGAATAACGCACAATGTATTCCCTAACCGTTTTCAAATTTAATATACTATAACTTTCTACTTATTGAAACCATGTTTTTCATTTTTTTTTTTTTTTGATACCTTTATTTGTGCGGCAATAAATACAATAGTACTAAAGCTATTTAAGATCATATTATTTACGTATATTTCATAGCAATATTCACTCAAGTTTACCAACTTTATTTTTTTACAATTACAGTACATCATTATCACCATCCTCGTCGAATTCCCTTGTTATTATAAAACAAATGCATCGTTATTTTTGCTGTATTTTCTTTTCATCATTATTTAGATATGATGCTAACTTTCCAAGTTTACAAAGAATACATTTAAGAGTTATCAAACATAAGTTTTATACTTTCACCCTTTACGTGATTCGTAAAAGATAAACATTTTTCTTTATTTATGGGCAATAAGTGTATTTTACCCTCAAAGCTTTTAGCTATAAGTCTTATGTTAAAAAAATGAGCAGCATAACCTTACAAATTATAAAAACCCTACAGGAATTACATAATAGTTTTCACAGTTAATATTACAAGGTTAATGACTAGTGCCGCAATATTTCCTTCTTGAATGATTTTGATCTCGGTGTTTAACATAATTTTGTAAAGGTTTTTCGCAAAAGTGACAATTTTTTGTCCTAAATCCTTTCTTTTATTTTGAAGTCAATGTTTCCATTTAAATATTATTTGCATTCAAATCTATATTTATAAGTGTGTTAATTCAGTCATGAACCAATTAAGGCAATCTTCTTCTTAACAACTTTAAAATAAGAAAGTGAGTCATCATTTTCAACTATAATTTTCGGTAATCGTGTGAATGTCGATAAACCAGCTGTAAATAATGCATATTTATAAATATTGACATTTAAATTTATAATTTCCCTTAATTTCCAACCAAACTTTTTTGTTGCAAATCTTCAATATCCACTACATTTTTCTCTCTTACATTAAATTTTAACCAATCATCAAAATCTGATGATTCTAATATTTTTTCATTTTTAGTGTTAAAAAATGTATTAGCTTCAATCTTCACATTCTATATGATTGTCTCATCTACAGCACATAACTGACACTGGTTCCTCTTTTTTTAACTTCTCAAATTTTAGACCTTTTGGTTTTAGAATACCAATGATTAAAATCCTCTTCTCTCCTAGTGTCTCCTTTCTTCTTCTCAAAATTTGATTTTATAGTGTAATATTTTGAAAGCCTCTTTGAATCCAAATTTCAATTTCTTCTACTACAAATTTTTTTTACTATCTTGTATGCCTCCTCCATTATTTTTATAAGTTTTTTATATTCATTGGAATTCCTTTTCTAAATAAATTGAATTGGACTAGATTTTTCAGTTAATATCTCATTGAATATGTACTCACGTTGAACTGTATATTATCTACGACAGCTTCTATATAAGTAATTTTCTTATTCAATAAGGAATATGCGTTTATAACCAGTTGAAATTTTACATATTATGTTTCGAAACCTGTACGGGGTTTCTTATCAGATTAGACGAGAATCTAAAAAATATTCAATTTTAACAAAAAAGTATACGAAGAAAATTAAAAAAAAAAGTTAAATAAGCTAATTTCTTACTATTGATGTTAGAGTAAAGTAGGTTGCAAAATTTAACATGTGACAAAAACATAAAGATGTAAGTGTTCGTATCATAATCGTATAAGAATCCAAAATATTCAGAAAGTTAAAATAAAAAAGTTCCTGTTTATGTGTTTTGGGTTTAGCCTGCCTGTAAAAAAAGAGAAAGTAATTTTACTGCGTTGACTGTTGGAAACTTATCCGGTCACCTGTAGTGTAGTGAAGGTTGTTGAAACAGGGTTGCACAAAAATGGCAAAATCTATGAAACACTCAAATTACCAAAGACCGACGATCATGTAGTTTTGAGTTTTTAAAAATGCACTTTGAATGTTTTCTAGACCTCGGAAGGGGTTTCGCGATAGCTGGAATTGGAGTAAGTCTCTGAGTTTTTGAAAAAAATCCGGTAACTGCTAAAAAAATGAGAGTGAACCTAGTAGGCACAAAACTATGAAAATCCCAAGAACGTCCTTGGGACGTTCCTAGGACGTCCTATGTCAGGACAATCAACGTCTCTAAGACGTCCAATGCCCTAAAGATAACCCAAAGACGTCTTCAAGACAAGGACGTTCTCAGGAAATCTTTTGTACTGACATCATACGTTTTAAGAGCATTCCTAGGATTACCAAAAGACATGTTATAAAAGACTACTTAGGGATGACCCAAAGACGTCTCTAGGACATATTTAATTTTTTCGCCCGCTGGGAAGTGGTTTAGAAACGATGTGAAGTGCACTGGAAGCCGACTACCAGCTGTTGAGCTGATAGCTCAGCCGCACTCGATCGTCCTATGAAAATGCACAGTCGGTAAAAATCACATCTGCTTTGGCGGGAATTTTAAATTAGAATGGAAAATGCACTTTATGTTTTTCGCAATGTAATTTTTTATGGAAATGTCTTACTTGGTCTCGGAATAGGAAAAGTAAGACAAGTGATATGAGGATGCCGCTGTGAACTCGCTGATAATAATCGATCATAATTTTTCAAGTGAAAAAAAAATTTATGGAATTATTTACATATCTTTTTGTGTTTTAACGTGCAAAATAAATATGGGAATCAGAAACCTGAGCAAATTTTTTATTACTAAAAAGAAAATGATTACTTCCCTCACTTTTCCTATTCCGAGAACAAGTAAGACATGTCAATAGACAATTACAAAAAGAAAAACTAAAATTTCATTTTCTATTCTAATTTAAAAGTCTCATAGGTTTCGAGTCATAGTATATTGAAGAATCCCCATTTTTTTATTTTACGCGAGATCACTAAGTTTCAAAAAACACTGTGTACCTTTGAACTTAATTACTTTACGGTAAAGTGTTCCATATGTGAAGGAAAGTAGACTCACTTTTCTGTGATCATAAAAAAAGAAAACTGCCCTACCTAAAATAGGTCATAAGTTATAACCTCTCAAAGTTGACCATTTTTGCCTGTTTTAACGGGCAAAAAAGTGGAGTTTAGTGTATTCAAAATAAGTCGTGTAAGGTTTAGTTTGCATTGATGTTGTCAGAAGATAAAATGGAGTATACAAAAATCTCATAATTGTAAAAAAAAGAAAGTCTTTCAGTCCTATCATTTTGGTAATTTCAAAGTTTCAAAAATTTAATTTTTTTGCATTTTTAACTAAAAAAGGTTTGTTTTTGTAAAATATCCCGTTTCCTGTAAATTTTACGAAAATGTTCCTACGGTGTGAGTGAAAGTGGAGTCAATTTAGCGTAATTTCAAAGAAAAAAAGTATTCTAACCCTAAAAGGTCACAAGATGTGACCTTGGAAAGTGCACTCTACCTGCATAAAGGCAACTTATGATCAATTACATGAACAATGTTGAGTACTTGTTGACTACTTTTGTGGCAAAAGAGTAATTATAATTGATTTATAATGGGTAACCTGTTCTTTTATAGATAAAAAAAATAGTTTTGAATCATTGCTTGTAACAATATCTTCTAACGAATACTTTTTCTGTATTTAATTCCATATTTACCTCCAAAACACTGTTAATTCGCATTTATTTCTTTTAATCGGAAATAATATGCTGTGGCCACGAAATTATTGAAAAAGAACTCAAAAGTAGTTTTGAAAATATTTTGTTATAAACAATAATTAAAATTTTTTATTGGTTTAATTTAAATAATTCAAGTCATAAATTTAATTTAATTCAAAATGAAATTTAATTAAAATTTAAGACATTTTTTAATTAAATTTTTAAATAAATTATTATTTAAAAAAGTTTTATTGATAAACAAACATATTACACATTTTGAATCAATGGCAATCACTTTTTTGCCACAAAAGTGCTAAGAAAAGGCCAAAAAGTAGTCATAAATAATGATATCAAGATTTTTTTATAAACAATCATATATTTATCAATAGCAACAGACGTATTATACATTGGATATAAATTATATACCCTTATTTGGGGCAAAAATTTACAAATGTGAACGTAGTTCTACTTTACCGTCGTCTTAGGAAGTCTTAGGTCGTCACCATGCAGGAAGAGTGCACTTTCCCAGGTCACATCTCATAACGTCCTATTAAAGCTAGGACACTTTTTTAACTTAGGCTAAATTGACTCCACTCTCATTTGTAGGAACATTGTCGTAGAATTTACAGAGAACAAGGTATTTTCCAAAAACACAATTTTTCTTTTTTTAGTCAAAAATGCAACAAACAAACAAAAAATGAAATTTTTGAAACCTTGCAATTCCCAAAAGCATAGGACTAAGAGACTTTCTTTTGTAGATGTATGCAGATTGTTGTATACTTCATTTTATTATCTGGTATCATCAACGTAAACTAAAACTAAAGACCCATGATCTTTTTTTTTTTTTGAATCACAGAAAGTTAAGTCTTCTTTCACTCACCTGTGGAACACTTTTCCTTACAGTAATAAGGTGCAGAGGTACACACTCTTTGTTGCAACTTAGTGGTATTTCGCTGAAAATCTCAAAAAATGGGTTTTCTGCAACATACTGTAACTCGAAAGCTGTGATAAATATCGGATTTTTTTAAACCAAATTTTCGCATAGTTCTGTCCTTTCTTTTTCTTGTTGAACATTTTACTCTATAATGCAATGCGAATTATTCCTTCACGCAAAAGTAACTTTTGCAACTGTTTAAAAAAAAAAACCTCGAACTGGCAATTGATCTTTTCTATCATTTTTATATGTTAAAAGAGACCCCTTAAGGATAATTTCTCATTAAAAATGATAAATGTAGGATTTTTTCAGGATTTCCCTCATTATTTCGACTTAAGGTCTGGACTACGTTTATTTTATTCCTTTTTCCCACATTCTTTGACATCCCTAATTTGCGGTTAACCTTCGTCCTGGAATTCCTAACGAGTAACTCCATTTTCGCTTTAAAATATTCGATTTAAAAAATTACCTGTTATAAATCTGAAATCTATACAAGATTTAAATCTTCCGCTAAATTTGTAGACATTTTATGATAATGTAGATCCCTAACATTTGAGCATAGTTCTTGTCAGGTTCTTCGCCACGAATCATATTATTGAACAACAAAAATTACATTAGCATTAATAAAAACGGACATTCCAATGCCTTTAAATGCGTACCAATTACATTTTTTTTCGAAAAATAATTTAATCCCATTGAACGGCATTGGTTCTATTCAATATTTTATCCTCATGATTAAATGGCATTGACAGGGCCTGATACTTCGTTCGTGAAAGGCATTGCATGGCATACGATTTGGCGGTTCCCCGAGTATCATTGAATGGCATTAAATGACATAAACTTATAGACATTACAAGCAAATCACTGTAATAGCTTGAAGTTTATACGCATTGAAAATGATTGAAACAAAATTAGTTTTATACAATAAAGCGCATAAAATAGCATTTCGGACATAAATGCACTTTCTACGCATTTAAATATCCATTTTTTGTAATACCAGTCTGTGCATTCCAATCAACTCCTTCTTATCGGGTATCATTCAATGGCATTGAAAATAATTGAACGAAACGAGTTTTATACAGTAAAGCGCATTCAATAGCATTTGGAACAGAAGTACAATTGACACGCATTTAAAGACATTGGAATGTCCATTTTTGTATGTACAGACTCTGCATTCCAATCAAATCCATCTCACCGGGAAATGACAGTGTCCATGTTTCATTATATCTCATTTTGTATACTGTGAAACTCTGAGACTGGGCCCCCTGATATAGTCCATCCGAAAATAGAAGCCGCATCGCAAGTATAAGGAGTAAAATGAGCTGCGGGGGGTTGCGGTGGTTACTCAGGCGTGAACAAACAAAAGCGTTTACATCCGGAGCAGGACTCTCTCGGGTTTGTTCCTCATCACCGCCAGCCCTAAAACCGGCAGTCTTAGAATTTCGCTGTTACAGGTGACCCGAACAGTTTGGCACGTTTAACTTTAACCAATCTTTGGTGCAACCAAGTGCGACTTGGGAATTTGACACCAGATAGTACAAATATAGTTTTCATGTTTTATCACACTGATATCCCGGTAATAAGAAAAGAATAAAGAAAAATTAATATTTTCATATTTAAACGAAAGTGAGCATTTTTTTTTTTAATGTGCTTACTTTCCATCGGGAGAAGTGCCAAACGAAAGAATAGATTTATCTTCGAAACCAATTCTTTTTTATTTCCTTAACGATCGAATCTTGTGTTGTATTCCATGCAGGGGAATATATTTTCCACTTTTTAATTCCTCTTGATCCGATCAGTAGATGCACCTCTCACGGTTATTTTTAATTCCATACTTACATGCTATAATTTCGACTTATTTAATTCCTTCTAATATTTCCACGAAATATGTGCACTTACATAGTGCAAAATTATACATAGAGGAAAATTACGTAATAATGGGAATGCAGATTCTGAATTTTTCTGAATTCTTTTCTTCTTACCGGGATAGGATGTAAAATTGCGTATGCATTTTCATTAGAAATTCTACTTGAAAATTGTTTAGGTACAACTTTAAATTTAATAGAATGCGACGAGTTAAAGAACAACCGATGAGTCCGTTTTGTGTCGTGTCATGGCAAGAGACACGAGCACTAAAAATCAGGGGCGGGCATTTTCGGTTTGGAAAATGGTTTGAGAAAAAATAAAGCTAATATAACTAATATAACAGGAAGCTGACTCCATATTTTTTACATTCTCATCATTTATGATTGAGAAAGTTTTAGAATTGTCCGAAATTTTGAAGTTTTTACGATGGTGTCTGCCTGTCTGTCCGGCCGTCCGTGAACACGATAACTTTTGAAAAAATAGGCGGATCAAATCGATCTTTTTGGATTTTCTTGGAAAACCGAAAATTCAAATTTTGATTGCCCAAAAATCAATGAGAAATCAAAATTTCCACTTTGTGGGCAAACTATGCAGAATACGAAAAAAAAGGAATTAAAGAAAATTGTTTCCTCAAAAAAGATCTACATATTCGTTAATAAGCATTCCTTGATAGGAAGCGTACTTTTTCTTTTATTCGTGAAAAATATTATTGAAAATAAAAAAAATAAAATAAAAATTTGTGTAAAATCGACACAAGTTACGATAAAAAAATGATTTAAGAAAAGTGTTAACCCGAAAAAGAATTACAAATTTGTTATGAATCACTTTTTGAGAGGACACGTAATTTTGGTTTTAATCATAAAAATGACTTTGAAAATTAAATGGGAAAATTTGTGGAAAAACGACCAAAGGTACGAAAACGAATTGATAGAAAAAACTTATTCGAGCAAAAAAGAGATACAAATTTGTAATAGTTTATTACATTCTTATTATTTCTGATTGAGAAAGTATTAGAATTAAACGAGGTTGGACACCATACAATTCAAATTTTGAACCAAATGACGCGCGATGAGAATTTGCCCGCTAAGCGGTCAAATTTTTTTTCCATACAATTAGGGAAAATAAAATAAAATTGTGCCATATCTCTTAAAGATGGCTGGGAATCTTTTTAAATTACCTTAAAATATTTAAAACCCTTTGAAATCTTTTAAAATGCCCTGAAATTTTGTTAAACTCTTGAAAATTACTTTAAAATTTTACAAATAGCCTCAAATATTTACAATCCTTTAGAATCTACTAAAAAATTTTTTTTTATTAACCTGAAATTCTTCGAAATCCCTTCAAAGTATTTAAATTAATAAGAACTTCCCTGGGATCTCTTAAAATATTTTTAATTATTTGGAAATAACTTTAAATATTTGAAAGTCTTCGAAATCCTACGAAACTCCTCAATTATTGTGAATAAATTCTTTGAAATCTATTAAAATATTACAAAATACCTTGAAATTACATGTAATTTGATATTTCCTGAAATTCTAAAAAATTTATTAAAATCCTTAAAAACTTTTTAATTCCCTTAAAATCATTTAAATCTTTAAAAATGTTATAAAATTCTTTAGAATCATTATGAATCATTATAGATATCCTAAAGCCTTACAGGTCATATAAAATTGTTCCAGATTTTTCAAAATTCTGAAAATTCTTCAAAGTTCCATGAATCCTTTAAAATGTCCTAAAATAATTCAAGCTTTTTCAAAACTGCTTGAATTTCTTTAGACTTTTAAAGTTCATAAGAAATTCCTTGTGTATTTTCAAAATACCTTAAAATTTCTTCTAATTATGGATATGTATTGAAAATTTGTTTAGAAATTTATAAAATACTCTAGAATACTTCAGATCCTTTGTATTTCCTTGAAACTTTTTACAGCTTTTGAAAATTCCTTGGAATTTGTAAAAAATACTACGAAGTTTGTCAAATTCTTTGAAATCTCTTCAAATCATTGAAATATTTTAAAATATCCTAAAGTCTTTATAATTCTGCGAAATCTTTGGATATACCTTGGAATATGTGAAACATTACGAAATTCCTTAATTCTTATTAATAAATTCTTTGAAAATATATTAAAATATCTTGAGAGCCTTTAAAATCTTTTCATACGATTGAAATTCTCCAATATCTTTATCTCTTGGTATCTTTTAAATTTCTTTTCAATTTTCTTTTTCTCAAAAAATTTTCTGCCCTGCGCCCGCCCTAAAACTCGACAACCGACTGCGCTCTGGATTTTTGGTTTTCTGCAGTTTTCCACTCCTCAGAACAAATAATAAAAACGCGAGTTCTCCTATTAAAAATGCAGCTTGTAGGGGATTCTTGAAGGTATAATGCCTGTTGGTCTTCTGTAAAAGAGTGGGATTTATCCATATAATAATATCTACCAAGGTATATATGGATAGAATACATAAAAAATAATCGGAGATAGGTATTAAAAAACCGACGAAAATATACGTCTAGGTAAATTTATTATATCATTTATCGATAAAATTACACGAAGAAACGAACATTAGATTTCGAATGTTTTATGAAAACAAGATTGAAAGGGTCATTCACGAGTGACCATTTTCAGTTCATGGTGAACGAAAAGTGTAAAGCGCAAATAACACATAATCAGTTACAACTGGACAGTCATTGGTAATCATCCTCGAGATTTTCTCGCATTTAACCTCAATGCAATTTCATCATCTTACTGATGTAATTTATGAATTCACATTACACGCCACAGATATTTCCATTTCCTTACGCACTAATCAAAATAATTTATGTACTATTGCGATAATATCTCTAAAGCTGGCTTATATGTAGCTACAGCTTATAATTATACCAGGGATGGGTTAGATACTATCAGTCAACTAAGGACGTCTCCTTTCAGCAAATTATTAAAATTTCACAAGTAAATCTTGTATCTTCTCAATTTTTCCAAGATATCTTCAAGAAACTTCCGAGCGATGCCCATTTGAGCGCCGTCTACCTGTTTGCTCTACCTCCACTACCAAACACCCCTCGTGCATCTGAGGCTTCTCCGCTGACCTTGAGCTGCGTGATGGGAAGTTTAGTAGTGGGGATGCAGCAAACAGGTAGACGGCAATCAAATTAACTCTGTCCATACTTCCACAGCCTTAGCTTTTTTTATAGCAAACCGCGTTCTCTAAATGAACAATAATGCACGGAAAAAAATATAAAATACTTTTCTCATTTGTACTTCTACTAAGAAAAAAATCTGCTAACCGTTTCGAAATAAAATATAAAAATGAGACACCTGAGTGTCGTAAAAGAAAAACTAAAAAGAATAATCAACTTCGTGAAACAAAATAGACAAGGCTAAATCGCAGATTTTGATCAATAGTTTGATTATGATTAACGAGAATTCTTAATTACTTGAGACCCATCCCTCTGTAACCATTAGACATTCTTAATCATCACTATTTTGTGCAACGTGTCGCTTGTGGCTGACTTCAGCTTCTGGAGTGTGTTCGCGTTTTCTCCCTGCTGGGGAAGTGGAGGGGGAAGATTTTTTATTGGTTTGGTCTTCGGGCCTGAAAATAGAAAGGGCATCTCTTATTAACTTAGAAATAAGATTAGCTTCAAACCGAGAATACGGACTCTCGTTTCGAACTTTCTTCAGTTTTCATCATGTAGTAAAAAACTAAAAGTTAAGGGTTGAGTATTATTAACTTTTTAAAAGTTTTTAATATTTTAACAGAGTGGCTGAAAAACTTCGTTTACAAAATTTCCTGACTTGTCCCAGACTAATTTTTTATTTCCCTTAACCATTAATAATTAAAGAATACTATTTAAAAATGGAATAAAAAAGTGGCCAAAAGAGACTAATTTCCGACCCAAAATGTCACTAAGGGGAATTAATAATGTGACTAATGTTCTTTTTAATTTGAAAAAATTCAAAAGAATTAAATGAAGTCTATAAGGATTTCAGGTGAATATTTATGAATTCAGGCTAAATTCATAAGACTTATAAATAATTGAAATAAACATTTTTTAAATTAAAGTGAATTGGGACATTTTTTTTTAAATCCCAATAATTTCATTAAAATTGCAAGTGTATTTAAGGGAAATGAAAAAAAGCGACGAAATTCATACAAATTCATGGTGAATTCGAAAAAAAATCAAAAGATTTGAATGAAATATCTCAAAGTTTAAGGTTAGTTTAAAAGGCTTCCGGATGAATTAGACAAAAGCAAAAAAAATTTAACTAAGTACAATTCAGACAATTTAGAATATTTCAGTTGAATCACAAAGATTCAAAAGAATCCGAGCTAAGTTTATTTTATCGATTAAAAATTCATTGAAATCTTTTACTATTCCCTACCAATATTCAAATCCTTTGAAATTCCTCGAAATTTTTTAAAGCTCTTCAAAATTCTTTAGAATTTTTAATAATGCACTAGAATCTTAAAAACGCTTTGAAATCCCTTTAATATATTGAAAACAATGAACGATTCCTTGGAATCATTTTAAATATCCAAAAACCTTTCAAATCCTTAAAAATCTTTGAAAATACCATGAAATATTTCAAAGTCGTTCAAATTATACAAAAGGTCTAAATTTTTGTTAATAAGTCCTTTGAAATATACTAAAATATTATAAAATCCCATAAAATTATACAAAATATGATATTTCTTGGAATCCTGGAAAATAAATAAAAATATTTTGAGTTTTTAAAACCCATTAAAAAGTTCTTGGAAATTCTTTGAAAATGTTTAAATTACTCTAGCATTTTTAAAACCCCTTCTATAGAATGAGAATAATGTAAATTCCTTGGAATCTTTAAAACAAACCTAAAATCTTTTGAATTCTATCAAAAATCTTTCGAAATATCTTGAAATATTTTTAAATCTTTACAATCACACAAAATCCCTCAATTCTTGTGAATAAATTCTTTTAAATCTATTATAAATATTGTAAAGCTTTTAAAAGCTCTGAGAATCATTTATATACTCTGAATTCTGATCGAATCCCTTGAAATCTTTTTAAATATTTATAGAGCCTGCAAAATCAATTCGTATATTCGAAATTTCTCTCGAAAATTCTGTTTAATTTTTCAAAACCACATACAAATTTGTTTACCTCTTAAAATCATTAAAATACTTGGAAATGTTTGGAACACTTTTAAATCTTATGAAAATACATTCGAGTTATTTGTAATACCCTACAATACTTAAAACCTGTTGAAGTTCCTTTTAACTATTGAAATCAATAAAAAAAAACTCCTTGGAATCCTTTACAATGACCTAAAAATTGGAAAATCTTTCAAAATTACTTGAAACTTTCTAAAGCTTTTAAAAATGCCTTAGAATCTTTTGCAGCATCCTAAAATATTAGAAATCCTTTTAAATCATTTAAAATGCCCTGGAATATTTTCATATCCCTTGAAATCAATTTGAAAATTTTTAAAGCCTTTGGAAATTCCTTGGATATTTTAAAAATACACTAAAATTCTTCCAAATCTTTCCCAACTATTGTATACTCTTTAAAATATTTTTAAATGCCCCAAAATATTCCAAACATTTTGAAATACTTTGAAAATTTTAAAATAACCAAAAATCTTTCAAATTCTTCAAAATCCATTTAAATTATTTAAATATATTCAAAATTCCTTGAAATCTTTTGAAATCCTTCGAAACTTTTTAAAGCTCTTGCACAAATTCCTTGGCCCTAATTATTGAAATCAACAGAAAATTCCTTGGAATTTTTTTAAATAGAATGAAAGCTGGCTTATTGAACGACCTTGAAACGTATACGTTCAATAACTTGAAGGCTGGAGGGTCCCCCACCTCTACCGCCGCGACATTCAGGTTATTTTTGCCAAGCAATGTTCATTAGCTGTCTCGGACTTCTATCGATGCGCACGCTGTAAGCAAGTTTTTTAACTGCGCATGTGCCAAAAAGCGCGGATCTATTTGAAATCAATAATAATACAAATAAATATTTTTTTTTTAATTTCACCCCCCAAAAATTCATTAAATTTAATCCAAGAAATAGATTATTTCTTTAAATAAATTATTATGAATGCAATATTACAAGATTATACTTCTTAGTTTTAAATAGACCCACGCTTTTCGGCACATGCGCAGTTAAAAAAGTCCCGATCCATTAGCCTTCAAATAGGCGAACTTTCAAATAGGCTAAATTTCACTGTACCCTAAAATAATTCAAATTCTTTCAAATCTTTGGAAATGCCATTAAATATTTTTAAATCTTTGATTAGTGTGATTTAAGAAAAAAAAAGCACTAAAAAGACTGTGCGGCAGCCCTGATTATTCTTGAGGTACTGAATGTATTTATAGAAATTCCTTGAGTTGCCATTTTTTTCGGAAATCCGTGACTGAATGTGTAGAAAATAAAGGAAACTTGAAAGAACTGTAATTTTAATGACAAAGTCCACTTACGGTACTTTTGAACTAAAATTGTCCAGACCTTATTATAGGAACAAGACATTTTACAAGCATGATTAAAAATTCTAGTAATATAAGTTTCCTCTGATAGAGTTTATGAGCGTGACTTTTTTTGCAACCACGAGGCTGGAACAATTAGAAAATAATCAAAGTTTTAAATTCCTCCTAAACATACTTAAAATATTATCTAATTTCTTTCTAGATAATAATTAAATTGAAAAATTACGTTAAAAATTTCAAGTTTCATTTGAAACTTCTGTCTTATTTATTCATTTATTCGATGATAAAAATTATATTATAATGGCAATGTTATCTACCAAGACACAGAAAAGAATCAAGGTTATAGAAGATGAAAACAGAATATAGAGCACAGGAAAAATCTTTTTTTTTGTCTATTTAATTCAGAATCGTTAATATTAGTCGAATTAAGTTGACACTTAAAATCGAATCAATCGAATTTAAGCAATGTATTATTATTTATAACAATATTCTCTTCGAATAATACTATAAAGTTGCAGCTTTTTCTTGAATATTCCACTTTCTATGCACTTTTAATTATAGTAAGATGATAATTAAAATTAGCAAACATAAAAGCTTAAATAATTTATTGTTTTTTTTTTATATTTTCTTTGAATAACGCTATATAGTTGCGGTTTTTTCGGAAATGTTCAGCATTTCTTTAACTTTTCAGTAATGCACAGATAATAAATGAACATTAATGAAAATATTTTGTTCTAATTATCTATTCTTTTTCAGGATAAAGTATTCGCACTCTTTTGATAATTCTTTTAAATATTAATTTAAACAGAAAGTCTCAGTAAGTATTTCAAGGAAAACTGACATTCATTATGACAAATAGAAAATTTTAGGAATATTTCAAATATCTGATTCTATTTCAGAAAAAGATATCCACAAAAAAGAACATTGTTTAAAAATAAATCTCTTAATTTTTAATGGCATTAATTATTACTTCATTTATTAAAAAGTTTGCAAAAAATTCAAAAATTGAAGAAAAACCATCAAATATCAACATTCTTCTTGGAGAAGATAGTATTTTCTAAGAGACAATTTCTATAAACAATAATAATTTTTTTAGACAGTTTATTTAAACATCTAATCCGCAGAAAGTAATATTTTATATATTAGAAAAAATTGGCGCCAATAGAAACCGCAAAAAAATGTTAATTAGATTGTGGGACCTCTGAATATGATTAAAAAAGTATTTACTTTTTTCTGGATTCGAACAAATTTGGGACAAATTAAAATTTTTTTAAATGCTGACCACTCTAATATATAGCAAGTCAATCTTCAAAATAGTAAATTCAAAACAAAAATTGTCAAATTATTTTATTAACTTTTACAAACAACTTTATCATACTAATTCCCTGGTTCCAATTTATCTGTAATTTAATTATTAAAACTTCTGATACCACTTTATTGTTTGTACAGAAATAATTGATTCTAATTTAATATCAAAAGTTTATATTTTATTTTCTATTTAATCATTTTCTCCGATTGATTTCTCTTAAAGAATTGAAGCCTACAAGCGTTCCATGAAAATGATGAACATGAGCAAAAAAATTATACCCAATGAAAATCATGCTACAATGAACAATGAGACATGGATGATGACTACACTTTATTTTACTAGCATGCTTGAAGTTTATGATGAAGCGATGACAATGCCACAGTATTTTGAATTCAAACAAAATTCGTGGATTTATATTTAGCATATTGTGAATGATGAATAAAAATTTACATATAAAATTGCCAATAAACAAATATAACTTAAAATTTCGACTTCAGGTTGGGTCGAAAAAACCAAATTTCGGAAAATTGAAAACAGAACTATGTGGAAAAGTAGCATATTAGGATAGAGAAAAAGTATAAATAATTCGGATTCAATCGGCAAACGTCTTTGTCTTGCGCGTTCAAAAATAAAACTTGAGAAAATTCTTATTTTCGCAATTTTGATATTTTTGTATATGTTAATTTTACACATTTCTGGTGGCCTTAGACGACTACCCAAATGTTCAGATAATTTTATTTACAGTCCGATCAGAGATTATTAATGTTTAGTAGACTTCCGGGTTAAAAAAAAATAATTTTAAAACCAACTGAGATGTTTTTGATAACGCGCAAAAGCAAGGCGTTCATCGATCGAATCCAAATTAATTATACTTTTTTCAGGCACCTTATGCGCTACTTTTCCCCATAGTTTCATTATCATTTTCCAAAATTTTCGTTTTTCGACCCATCCGATTCCACATCCATTGATAAAATAACAACAAAATTGAAAAGCACAATGTAGATGATAAATGATTTTCCATAACTAAATGGTGGTGGATATATTAAAAAATACTTTGAAAATGTATTTGACAAAATTGCAGGAAATAAAAAAAAATGTAGCTGAAAGGATGCAAGAGAACAAACAAGAGTAATGTAAAGAATGTAAGTACTTACGATGCACAAGCGTCACCGTTGCGTACTATGTTCTTTTTAATAATAATTACTTGTGGTTGAACCTGAAATACATAACATGGAACATTCCAAATAATATTCCAGCTCTTGACAAATCAAATTTAAATTATATTTTATTGCATTGAGGGTGGCCGCAAAAATTCGTTTCTAAATTTCCCTGACTTTTCCCTAATTTTTCCTGACCATTAATCATTAAAGACCAAAATTCGAATATTTTAAATTTTTATAGAATCTTTGACAGATGGAATAAAACAATTTTTTTTTAATTTATAAATGTTGAATTTATTGTTCTCGGGACTGCCACAGCCTAATTTTCTTGAAAAAAGTGAACTATTTAAACCAAAAAAGTGACCAATAATTACCAATTTCTAACCCCAAAATGATTTAAAGTAAATAAAGTGCATTAATAATATGTGTAACGTTCATAAGATTTAAAAAAAATTCAAGTCAAATTCAAAAGAATTCCAATTAATTCGAAGAAAAAAATTAATTCAATCAATTTCGTTGATTTAAGAAAAAATGGAATGAATTTAGAGGGTTTTAAAAAAATTCGGTAAGAGAATTCGATGAAATTCATAAAAGTTCAAGGTGAATATAAATAAAATCCATTAATTTTGAAATAAGTATAGACAAATTGAAGGGAATTCAAACAAATTTAATGAAATGCTTAAGAAGTTAAGGTGATTTTACAACTCCTTAGGATCACTTGAATCAAAACTTTAAAAAATAGGTCCTATAATATCGTTCCATATCTTGCAAAATCTTAGGAAATTCTTAAAAACCCCCCAAAAAATTAAAATACACTAAAATATTTCAAACCCCTTGAAATCCTATTAAATTACTAAAATCTATTTAAAATTCCTTGGAATATTTTAAAGTTCGCTGAAATATTCCATATCCTTTACAATTTCTTCAAAATTCCTTGAAATTTTTTAACGCTCGTGAACATTCTTTCCAATTTTTAAAAATAACAAAAAGTTTTAAAAGTCTTTTAAATCACTAGCAAATTATTTCAATATATTAAAAATACCCTAACATATTTCAAATTCTTTGTGATCTTTTGAAGATTCCTAAAATATTTTAAATCCTTTAAAATCTTGTCCAATCCCTTGAACTTTTTTAAATACTGTAAAATACTTAATATCCTTAGAAATCCCATTAAATTGCTTAAATCAATTTAAAATTCCTTGGAATCTTTTAAAGTACCCGAAAATATATTACAAATCCTTTTAAATATTTAAAAATTCCTTGAAATTTTTTAAAGCTCGTGAACATTCCTTGGAACTTTTTATAAATACCCAAATTATTGAAATATATTAATAATACCCTATGAAATTTCAAAAATTTAATATCTTTGGAAATTCTTTGACATTTTTTGAAGTTCTAGAAAATGCCTTGGTACTTTTTTAAATACCCTGAAATATTTCAAATCCTTTAAAATCCAATTAAACTACTTAAATAGATTGAAAATTCTTTGTAATCTTTTAAAGCGCCCCATAACAATTTAAATACTCCCTAAAATATTTTAAATCCTTTAAAATCTTTTTAACTTCCTTGGATTTTTTTTAATACTGTAAAATCTTTCAAATTCGTGAAAATTCCACTAAATTACTTAAATAAATTAAAAATTCCTTGGAACCTTTTAAAATGGCCCAATATCTTTGGAAATTCTTTGACATTTTTTGAAGTTCTAGAAAATGTCTTGGAATTTCTAAAAATACAGTAAAATCTTTCAAATTCTCTAAACACCCTTCAAATTATTTAAATCAACTAAAAATAGCTAGAATCTTTGAAATCCTTTTAAATTTCTTAAATCAAATGAATATGCTTTGAAATATATTAAGGCACCATGCAATTCCTTAAAAATTTTAAAGCTCTAAAAAATTCCGCGAAATTTAAAAAAATACCCTAACATATTTTAAATGGTTTAAAAATATAGTGAATTTTTTTTAAATCTTTGAAATCCCATTAAATTACTAAAATTAAATGAAGATTCTTTTCAATCTTTTAAAACATTATAAAATATTTAAAATCCTTCGTATTATTAAAAATGCACTAAAATATTTAAAACGTTTTGGAATCTCTTGCAATTGTTTGTAGCTCTAGAAAATTCCCTTGAATTTTCAAAAACACCCTAAGATATTTTTAATATTTTAAAATATTTTGAAGTCCCTTGGAATTTTTTAAAATACTGTAAAATCTTTCAAATTCTTTTAAATCCTTTGAAATAATTAAAATCAACTAAAAATTACTTTTGAACATTCATTAGAATGATTAAAAATACCCTAACACACTTCAAAGGCTTTGAAGTCTTGTGAAATTTTTTGAACTTCTAGAAAATTGGTTGACATTTTTAATAATGACATAAAATCTTTCAAATATTTGAAAATCTTTGAAGAACTACGAAATTTCTGAATTTTTAAAAATAAATTCTTTGGAAATTTGATCAAATATCTTGAGAGCTTTTAAATACTTCAAAATCATTGAACTTATCGAAAATCTGATAAAATCCTTTGGAATCATTTTAAATCCCTGGAAGCTTTTTAAACTTCTTTAAAATTTCTTGGAATTTTTAAAAATACCCCAATATCTTTAAAATTCTTTGAAATAGCTTCAAATTATTGAAATCTCCTAAGAATTCGTTAGAAACTTTTTAAATACCCTTAAAAAAATCTAAATGTTTTCAAATCTTTTAATATCTATTGTATTCCAAAGCGCTTGAAATTTCCTTGTAATTTATAAAAATAGCCTTAAAATCATAAAAATTTTTTGTAATGATTTTAAAGTATTGAAATATATTAAAAACACCCTAAGATATTTCAAACCCTTTAAAATCTTTTTAAATTTTTGTAAAGCTCTAGAAAATTCGATGGACTTTTTAAAAATACCCTAAAATCTTTCAAATTCTTTAACCCTTAAAGGGCATACCGGGTATGTAATACCCAGTGACTTATTTGCGCTTTAGCAAAACGTACGAAATTCAATAAAATGGAACATATGGCGCCACATTAACAAATTACATGAAAACCTATTTTTCTATGTAATTTTCACATCATTTGGATTTTTATAATTTTTATAGGCAATTCAAGATCAATAAAATCGTTTAATCAGACAAAGTACGGTGTTTCATATTTAATTGAATTGAAGTTTTTATTTTTTAGAATAAATACCTTCTTTGGAACGAACAATACAACACTAATTTTATTTTTCAAGCGCCGCATCTCGGAAGTATTCAAGTAAAATTTTAAGTAAAAATAACAAAAACTTTAAAAGTTGTGAATTTTAGAGTGAAAGAAGACATTTTAAAATTTTTTTTCTAAAAAGGATTTTTTTTGACTGCTTTAAATTTCAAAAACTATTATGAAACCCTATTCTCCTTAAACTAGATAGAATAAACGTCATTAATTGATTTTCTTGTCAAAACTATCCAATACCGTTGGCACAGCACACGTTTGAATGCCCTTGGGTATCTAACACCCAGTATGCTCTTTATGTAATTTTACCGAAGTGTGCCCTTAAAGGGTTAAAATCCCTTTAAGTTATTGAAATGAACTAAAAATTCCTTGGAATCTTTTAAAATATCCTAAATAAAATCTCATGAGAGCTTTTAATAATCACTTCAAAATCATTGAAATTCTCAACAAAAAAAGCTTTCGTAAATTCCTTGAAAGTTTTATTAGTACCCTAGAATCTTCGAAATCCTTTGAAATTCCTTCAAATTATTGAAATCTATTAATAGTTTCTCGGAATTTTTAAACATACCCTGAAATATTTCAAAAAGAATTCAAGACGGTTAAAAAATAGGTGTAGACCTGAATTCAATATTAATTAACCCATAGATTAATTTATCAAACGAAAAGTAACAAAAAAGTGATTTAATAAAAAAAAAAGTGACTCTGTGGCAGCCCTGATTATTTTTGACGGTTACTTCTTACAAAATTTCCCTTTCTTTTGCGACTTTCTTTCAAAATCTCTGATTTTCCCTGACCAATAAAATACCCGGATTTTCTCAGATTTCAAGGTTTTCGGTGACCTGCGGCCACCCTGGTATTGTAATCTACAGAATAAAAAAATTTTAACAAGAATTAAAAAAAATTATATTCATATTTTTAAATAACTGTTCCGAGTACGATTGGACTAGCAAACTTGTTCAAAAGCAAATGATAAGCTCACTCTGCACGAGGAAATGAGTGAATTTATAATTAAAAAGTCTTTTTTTTCAAACCGCAATATTCTATGCAGTTTAAAAATTTTAAAAGCATTATTACCAGCCAAATAAAAAAATTTATGAATGAATGGTTTGCTGCAGAATTGGTTAATTTTCAGTGAAAACAAGAACAATGTAAACTGAAGAAGAAAGTGAAAGATACATTAGATGATTTTTTTAAATTCATAATATAATTATTAATTATAATGTATTCTACTCTTGCATCGTTCAGATTATTCCTGAATCTTAAGAGGAACATTTCCTGAAAATAGAAAAATTTATCCTAAAGTTCAGGATTATTTCTTCTCTATTTTAAACATTTTCCTACGCAATTAACACACTAAACTATATAAAACAACACATAATAGAATTATAAGATAATTAAATATAAAATGGATTAAAAAGATGGCAAACAAAAGCTGAAATCTAAAAAGTTTAATACCTTTAAAAACACACTTTTCATTCATTAAAGAAACTGAATTTCTTTGCCTGCGAAATCTTTATTGTGGGATATAAGAATTTCTTCGCCAAGCAGGGCAACATGAAACTCATATTTTTATTTTAAAAACTTACCGGGACGTTAATGCTCTTATCGCTCTTCTTGGAGAAGGTACCCATCTTGAATGACTAGACTGTCGACTACTTAAGAATGCACCAACAACCAGACCAGTAACAAAAAAATATTTTTACTTGATAAAAAGCGTTCTACTTTTGAAAAAAGACATTTGAAAAAAAACAGTAAACATGTCACAGAACAATAAAAAAGTGTGTCACTAAAGTCTGCGACGTTTAGAAACGAAAATATATAATAATTTTTTTGAATCACAAATCAATGATTCATACATTTGCATTATTATATATTATATAATTTATTATATAAATTCAATGGTAATAACTCATCATAACGTCATATTTATTATATCAATGAAATATTCTGATATTCTGAAAAATTCAAAATTTTTATTAAATATTAGTTTCTCGAATTTTCTTTTATCAGTTAATTTCAGGCCTCAGACTCCCTTCAGACAAAAAATAAAATAAAAAATTTTTAGTAGCGCAAAAAAAGTGTCGTAAAATTTTTCAAGTATTAAAAAAGAACTTTAATGTCGACTTAAAATGTTTAAAAATTATTTAACCCAATCAGAAAATCCAACTATTTTCGGATACAAGTTCATTTAACAATTTTATTGAAATTTTTTTGTTTCTTGGTGGATAATTTTTGTTGTTGAAGATTTAACTACATATTTTTTTGAACATTCATTTTTTTGCTTTGAAAATGTATCTCTTTTTGTAGAAGTTTTATCCCTTTTAATTAAAAATGCAAATGTCCGGTCTAAAAAATTAAAATTTTGGCGGAAAATGAACTTTTTGTGTTGAAAATGCAATTGTTTGAAAATTAATCAGTTTTAGTTGGGATTCAAGCATTTAGTGAAAAATTTATCTTTGTTGGTTAAATCCAACTGTTATTGATTTAAAATGAAAATCTTTTGTTCGTGAAACTTTGTTGAAAATTGAAATACTTGGTTGAAAATTGAGCTTTTTTTTAAAGTTCATTTCTTTACTTGAAGATTTATTATTTTACTCGTAAATTCATTTTTTTTTGCTAAAAATTTATTTTTTATTTGAAAATGTAATTATGCTGTTAAATGTTCAACTGATTGGTCGTAAATTAACTTTTTCTATTGAAAATTCACATAGTCGGGTTGAAAATTCGAATGTTTTATAGAAATATTAGTTTGTTTTTTAAAATTGAAAAGTAATTCTCCACAAGAAATATTTAACTACTTCTTTTTTATTAAAAAAGGTACTTTTGAAGTTTAAAAATTCACGTATTACGTTAAAAAATGTTTGAAAATTTTTTAAATATAAACTATTTTGTTCAAAAGTTAGTCTTTTATAATAGAAAATTATTCTTGTTGGTTAAAAAATCAACTATTAAGTTAAAAATATATGTCCTTTGTTGAAAATTCATCTGTTTTGGTTGAAAATTTAATTATTTTCTTCCAAAATCAACAATTTGGATGTATTTTTTTTCTTTACTGACTAAAAATTCTTTCTTAGCGGAAAAGTCGTCTTTTTCACATGAAAATTCATCTCTTTTGGTATAAAGTTTATATGTTTTAGTCAAAAACGCAACTGTCTGGTTAAAATTAATCTGTTTCCGTTGAAAATGAACTGTTTTTTTTTTTAAATTAGAATTTTTGGGTAGAAAATTCTACGATTTTTTTACATTCTTATTTTCGGCTAAAAAACTGAAAAATTTGGTAGTAAATTGAAATATTCGATAGAAAATTTACATATTTGGTCAAATTGTTTACTTTTTTGGTTAAAAATGCAACTTTTTGGTTGAAAAATAATCGGTTTTAGTTAAGGATTTAAATACTTTGTTGAACATTCGTTTTTGTTGTTTAATTCCACCTGTTTTTTATTTAAAATAAAAATCTTTTTATGGTTCAGCTCAAAAATATTACTTTTTTTTTAAATTCATCAATTTTTGTTGAAAATTGAAATACTTGGTTGAAAATTAAACTATTTCCTTAAAAGTTAATTTCTTTGCTTGAAAATTCCTAATTTTACTTGAAAATTCATTTTTTTTGTTAAATGTTAATTTTTTATCTGAAAATGTTATTTATTTGTTAAAAATTCAACTGATTGGTCATGAATTAACATTTTTGTTGAACATTCATATTCTCGGGTTAAAAATTCAATTGTTTTATAGAAAATTTAAGTTGTTTTTAAAAATTAAAAATTAATTCTCCACCAAAATAACTACAATTGAAAATTAGACTTTTATGATCGAAAATTAATTTTCTTGGTTAAAAATTTAACTAATTGGTTCAAAATGTATGTCCGTTATTGAGAATTCATCTTATTTTGGTAAAAAATTAATATTTTCTGTTGAAAAATTCATATTTTTTGTTGAAAATTTAACTATTTTTTTACAGAATCAACATTTTAGGTGTATTTTTTTCGTTAGTGACTAAAAAAAATCTTTCTTAGCTGAAAATTCATCTTTTTCATATAAAAATTCATTCATCTCTTTTGGTAGAAAGTTCATATTTTTAAGCAAAAATGCAACTGTTTTAATAAAAATTCACATTTTTGGGTAGAAAAATCTACAATTTTTTATAGTCGTATTTTTGGCTAAGAAATCAAAAAATTCTATAGCAAATTTAACTTTTCGATTAAAAATTTATGTATTTGATTAAAATTTCGTATTTTTTAGTTGAATTCCAAATTTTTTGGTTAAAAATGCAACTGTTTGGTTAAAAATTTATCGGTTTTAGTTGAGAATTTAAGTATTTGGTTTGAAATTCGTATTTGTTGGTTAAATCAATTTAAAAATTAATCAAATAAAATTTGGACTAAAATCACATCCATTGTTTAAACTATTTAGTTGAAAATTTATGCTAACTGTCGAAAATTCTTCGTTTTTGATAGAAAATTCAACTATTTGTTTAAAAATGTATGTATTTTGTTGAAAATTAGTTTTTTTCTGGTAGAAAATTAATCTTATTCGTTACAAATTCAACTATTTGATTATAATAAAAAAAATTCAACATTTTAAATTATATTTTTCTTTTCTTTATTGACATTTTATATAAAGCCTACCATTTTTGTGAAAAATGGATCTGTTTAGTTGAAAATTAATCCGTTTTGGTAGAGGATTCAACTACTTTATTAGAAATTCATCCTTTTTTGTTGAATTTTCGTTAATTCATAAGAAACAGTCAAATTAAAAATTTGTTTATATATTCAGGCCAAAGAAGAAAGAATCTTTTGATAAAAAATGGTATACATAGTTTTTAAATAATGTTACATGGTTTTTTAATTCTTTTAAGATAAAAATCTACTTTGCTATAAACAACTTTATGTACTGAAATTAGAAAAACAAAAAATTCACAAATTAAAATTAGATATAATTTTTTTATTAAGAATTTATTATTTTTAATTGAATATACTTAGGTCTTTGAAAATTCAATTTCTCTCATAATCAAGAATATATACACTTTATTTGAAATAGCTGAATTTTCAAACAAAAGAAAATTAATTTTTACTAAAAAGGATAAATTGTTAACTAAAACTTATAAAATTAAATTTTAAGCTGAAAAAAATTAATACCTAACCAAACAGATGAATTTTAAACTACAACAACGGAATTTTCAATTAGAAGAAGTCAAATTTTCAATTTAAAAAACCACTTTGACAATAATCAAATCTTCATACTTATAAATATAATTAAATATTCATGTCCAAGAATTGTTATTTACTATAATTGATTCTCTAAATGGAAACTAGAAACAACATTCTTCACTTTTCGAATACTAAGACTTCTGCAAATTATTGAAACGAATTCTTTTTAAATTCTTTGAAATCTTTTTACATAAATTAACATTTTTTTTAATCCTTTTCAATTATTCTACAAAAATTTTAATTTTCGTTTAAAAACGTTGCAAACTTCAGTTAAACTAAAGAGGATATAAAAATAATTGTTAGTAGGCACTATAAAACTCAAAATTCACTATAATAACATCTACTAAATTAGAGAAGAGATTTATTTTAAAGAAATTTATTTCAAAGCATGCAGAAGACTCTACAAGTGATAATTTTTTTAATCTTTCTCAGGTTCTGCATTGTTAGTTTATCCATCTTCTCAGTTCAGATCTTTTCTATTACTCATTCTGCCGTACTTCTTGTTTCTGTGAATTATATTACATTTCCATGCAATAAATTACATATAAATACATCAATTCTAGCTCGTGCATTTTAAAATCTATTTCAAGACTATCTAGAAGTAGTACGTTATTTCGCAAAAAAGAAAAGAAGGAAGTTTGAAAATATTTCCAATTGAAAAGTGTCTCTTCAGAAATCGGTTTCAATTATAAATTCACTCACGAGACGAAAAACAATTCACCAATTAATAATATCTACCAATTTCTCAGGAAATAATGAAGGAAGCAGTGCTAATTTTTTCATCTCTTTTTCTTACCTCCTTCTCTCATTAGTATTTTAAATGATTAACGAATTATATATTTTGAAAATAAAAAAATAAAAAAACTGACCTGGAAGAAGGACTGGGTAGAGCTAAATGCCTTTGCTCGGGACGTCGTCGGTGAGAAGAACCAGATGGTCCTCCAATTGCACCCATTGAGCGTCGTGTGCGATTTTCCCATTCCTTATTAAATGTTTCAGCTTCCTCTGTAAAATTTAAAATTGTATTCCTCAGACTGACCGTTTTAATCAAAGAACACAATTCCCGGTCATTTCTCGATTTTTCCCCGGTTCGCAAATATTTTTCCCGGGCAATAGAATGTAAAAAATCGAAATATAAAGCTAAACAATAAAAGTACAGGTAATACAAAATAAACAACAAACTAAAGCATCCAAAGTGGAACTCTTGAATTTTTAGCTTTTAAAATTGAAGTTTAAAAGTTTTTAAATTCAAAATTTTTCTATTGAATTGTTCAATAATTTACACGTTTAATGAATTTAAACTGCAAAATTCAGAATTTTTAAGATTCATAAATTGTAGAGTTCAAATATTTAGATTAAGTTCCAAAAATATAAATCCCGGTTAACATTTTCAATACTCTAAATTAAATAATAAATCAATGAACTTTAAAAATGGTTAAAATTATATTATTCAGTTATTTTAGGCCGGTCAATATTTTTAATTTTTTTCAACTTAAAAGTTCTTAAATTAGAATTTAAATTATTTTTATTTTAAATAGTTTAAGAACTCTTGAAAAACTTCAAAATTGTATTTTAAAATCTTGAGAAATCTAGAAGTAGTTTTAAATTTGGTCAAATTTAGCTTTATTTTTGAAATTCTTTCAAAACTTCTCAATAACTTAAAAAATTATTTGAATTGGTCCTACAAATTTTAGACAATCCCGTGAATTAAAAAAAAGTCCTTGAAATTTGGACTTCTAAATAATAATTGAACACTTATTATTTTTAGAAACAATTAGAGCAATTTTAAGAGATATGTTTTAAAAACATTAAAAATTAATTTAGAACTTGAAATGATTTCAAATAATTTTAACGAAGTGTTTACCGAAAAAATTTCGTTATACATAACGAAATTTCGGTGCAAATACTCACAGCCTAATTTAAAACAAAATGTAGACTTTTGCAGTTTACAACAAATTTAGAAGCTTTTTAAGAATTGTGAAAAGCTATAAACGAATAAAAAAATTTTCTTAAAATTCCTAGGGAAATTGAAAATGATTCTTTATTTTGAATAATTATTTTAACCGAATATTCAAAATAATTTTAAGAGAATTCCCATTTTATTAAAAACGATCCAGACTGAATTTAAGGATTTTTTTTAATTTTTAAGATTTTCTAAAAATTGTAGAAAAATTTTATTCAGTTTAAAATATGTTTAGAAGTTCTGAAATTTTTTTCAAAAACTTCGTTTAAATTACTTGATATCATTTAAAGTTTTTAATTAATTTTGGATCTTTTCAAAACTTTTTGAATATCTCTTAAAATTACTCAAATTTTTCTAAAAATAATACGTGCTCAATTATTATTTATACCTAAAAATTCAACAATTTCGCTTAAAAATTAAACATTTAATTAAGTAGAACAATAAAAATTGTAACGTCAAAATGTTAAAAGCTTTTCAAAATTTTAACAATTCAAATCTTTCTATGTCAAACATTAAAGTTTCAAATTGTTTACTTTTAAATATTTGGCTTTAATTTAGTCGTTTTAAATTGTAAGTCAAATATTGCTACATATTAAATAATTATACTTTCTCTTAATCTATTTTTTTTTTAAATAAATGGGTTAAAAATGGAATAATTTTGACTGAAACAATATTTTTAGTTTAACAAAAGCCTTTAATTATGAATTCATTACGAATCTGGACATTCTTTAACTTTCAACGGATTTAGAATCATTTTATCAAATCAATTATTTTACCGTTTTTAATACTTGAAGTACGGATCGATTTTAAAATTATTTATTTATAATTACAGTAGATAAAATAAAACTGTTCTTTATCGAAAATGTGCAACTTTAAACGTTTTTAATTTTTAATTATTTAAGTCTTCAAGACTGCACGTTAAGATTCTTTAAATTAAAAATATAAGTTTAAAAATAAAAATCTAAAATAGAGAATTTTTCAGGTAAAAGATTTTCGAATTACGCATTATAAACTGAATGATATCATAATTTAAAAAGATATCAATTCAACTAATTATTTTAAAAACTGTTGAAATCGAATTTGGCCAGATTTTTCTTCTGGAAATTTATAAAATTCCCGATCATGAAATAAATTTACTATCATTTCCCGGTTTTTCCCGGTCTCAGAAAATTCCCGATCATTTCCCGGTCCATTGGCCACACTGATTCCTAATGATTTTAGATCATTCTAAAATCGATTTCATACATTTCCCTCGATTGAAGACAAATTTTGGTTATAAAGTACTAAATTTTCAACCAAAACAAAATTAATTTTCTATTCTAAACATTCTTTAATACAACAGAGATAAAAATAAATGGATTTTAAAACAAATACTTAAATTTTTCACCAAAAAACATACATTTTTACACAAAATGGAAATGTTAAACTTTCAATTGAAAAAATTAATTTAAAAAAATAAATAAACGGATTTTCAACAAAATATTTCAATTTTCAACGAAAGTGATGAGTTAAAAAAAAATTCTGAATCTTCAACTGGAATCGTTAAATTATCTAAAAATATGAATTTTTAAACAAGATTAATTTTAACACCAAAGGATTAATTTTCTACAAAAAAAATATTTTTTCCATAAAATACATCAACTGTAAAAGAAATAGTTCAATTTGCATATCAAAAATACAATTTCTGAACCAATATGAATTAAAAAAAACATTAATTTTTAACCAAAAATGGAAAAGTAACATTTTTAGTTAACAAAACTATTTTAAACCAAGCATAAGAGTGTTCAACTAAAGCAATGAAATAAGTGAATTTTTAAACAAAAAAATTAATTTTTAGTAATAAAGATAAATTGCGAACCAAAACTTAAACAATTAAACTTTAAGTTAAAAAAATAAATGCTTAGCCAAACAGATTTTAAAGCAGAAGGATGAATTTTTAACTGAAATTCGAAATATTTAACTACAATAATTGAATTTTTGGCCGGAAAGATGAATTTTCTAACCAACAAGATTAATTTCTACCAGAAAAGACAAATTTTCAAATTTTAAAAATAATTTTTCAACCCAACATTTAATAATTAAGTTTTTAATCAAAAAAGGAATATTCAGCCGAAAAGATAATTTTTCAACCAAAACTTAAACAATTAAATTTTAAGTTAAAAAAATGCATAGACAAACAAATGAATTTTCAACTACAAATACAGAATTGTCAATCAGTATAATTTAAATTTTCAATTTCAAAAATTAACTGCTTACAAGATTATTTTTCAACGAAAACTTAAACAATTAAATTTTTAGTTAAAAAATGCATAGACAAACAGATGAATTTTCAACTACAAATACAGAATTGTCAATCAGAATAATTTAAATTTTCAATTTCAAAAATTAACTGCTTACAAACACAAATAATTTCAAGAAAAAAAATAGTTACATTTTTAAAAAAGTGATTAATTTTCAAATAAAATTGTAAATATTTAACTCGAATGGTTGAATTTTAAACCATAAAGTTGAATTTTTAGCAGAGATTCGGAATCTTCAGCTAGAATAATTTAATTTTTGACCAGAAAGATGAATTAATTTCTACCAAAAAAGACGAATTTTAAACTTTAAAAAATCATTTTTCAACCAAAAATTGAATAATTAATTTTTTAGTCAGAAAATGAATATTCAGCCAAAGAGATGAATTTTTCACTTTTATTATGGAATATTCAACCTTCAACCAAAAAAAAAATTAAATTTCAACAAAAAGGTTTAACTTATAACCAAATAATTTTACCACCAACCTAAAAGATGAAATTTCGACTAACATGACAAATATTTAACTGGAATAAACTTGAATTTTTAAATTAAAAGAAGAATTTTTAAACAAAAAGATTAACTTTCAAAGAAAAAGATAACAAAGTGCGTGAATTTTTAACCAATTTTAATCAAATTTTTGAATTTTCACTAGAAAAGATCAATTTTCAAGTAAAAATGAAATAGTTAAACTGGCATTTAACTATATAAAAATAATTGAATAATTAAAATTGTACAAATTAATTTTCAACAACAAAAAACGAATTTTCAAGAAAATAATTCAATTTTCAACAAAAGTGACGAATTTTCAAATAAAATTATGAATCTTCAACTGGAATAGTCAAATTATAAACCAAAAAGACGAATTTTCAACTAAAATTATGAATATTTAACTGAAACACTTCATTTTTGAAGCAAAGTGGAATTGTTAAATGATAAGATTATTTTTCAGATAAAAATATTAATTTTGTATGAAAAAAAATTAGTTGAAAAAAATTAGTTATATTTTAAAAACAAAGTAATGAGTTTTCAAATAAGATTATAAATATTTAACTGAAATAGTTGTATTTTAAACCAAAGAGATGAATTCTTAAACCAGAATACTATTTTTCAAATAAAAAGATTAATTTTTTATGAAAAACAAATTTTGTGCAACAAAATATATGCATTTTTAACGAAATAGTTGAATTTTTTAACCGAAAATGGAATAGTAAAATTTTCAATTTTCACAAAAAAAAAATCATCTTTGCTAAAAAATATAAATGGTCAACCAAAACTTAAAAAATTATATTTTAAGTTTAAAAAGTTAATATTTAACCATACAAATGAATATTAAACTACAACTATGGAATTTTCAATTAAAAAATGTACTTACCACTACAAAAAAAACTTTTAACAAAAAAATTAACTTGAAAAAAAATAGTTATATTTCAAAAAAAAAGTAATGAGTTTTCAAATAAAATTGTAAATAACTAATTGAAATAGTTGGATTTTAAACCATAAAATTTTTTTAAACTTAAATTATAAATCTTTAACTGTAATAATTGAATTATTGATCAGACGAATTACTTTTCATCCAAGAAAGTTAATTTCTACCAAAAAAGACGAATTTTCAACTAAAAAAGAAACAAAACAGGTAATTTCCATTTTTAAAAATTCCTTTTCATCCAAACAAAAAACAATTTATCAATCAAATAGGTCACATTTCAATCAAAGAAATGAATTTTTAATTAAAATAATGAATTTTCAACCAGAACAAAAAAACTTTTAACAAAAGAGTTGCCCAGTAATTTTATATTCAACCTAAAAGATGAATTTCCAACTAGAATGAAAAATATTTAACTGTAATACTTGTATCTTAAGAAAAAAGCAGAAATTTTTAAACAAGAAGATTAACTTGCAAAAAAAAGCTAATGTTCCATCAACAAAAAAATCCATTTTTAAACAAATATGCGAATTTTCAATGAAATAGTTGAATTTTTAATTTAAAAAAGTCAAATTTTTATTCAAATTGTTGAATTTTGAACAAGAAAAGATCAATTTTTAAACAAACTGATGAATTTTCGACTACAAAATACATAAATTTTCAAACTATTTTGATTTCTAAATAATTTAAAAATAATAATAATAATAAATTATAATTTAATTAGATTAAACTAAATTTGAAGTTTTAAGCTAAAAAGTCGTATATTTTAGAAAACCTTTGAATCTTGTTCTACAAAAGGTGAATTTTCAACAAACAAAAAAACTTAATTTTCAACAACACAAGATGAATTTTCAAGAAGGAAGTTGTGTTTTTAAATTACAAAAATGAATTTTCAAACAAAGGGTCGAATACTTAATTTTTTGTTCATTTGTAAAATGCATTTCTTTCGGTAAAAATTGAATTATTTTATTAAAATTTTTGCTATAATTAATTTTTCAACTTAAAAATGAGGTATTTTGTTTTGAATGGGGGTTTATGGTTTAAATTTAAATATATTTCATTAAATATTAAAATCTTTTTAGGTAGAAATATCAAATATTCAATTTTTTGCTAATAATTCGTCTATTTTTAATAAAAGTCTCTAGGGCTAAAAATCCAACTATTCTAATTAAAAATACGCTTTTTTGTTCAAAATTTTTTTTTTCAGAAAATTCAACAATTCCAATTTTGCTTGAATTTTTTTTCATGGTTAAAAATTCACTTCTTTTATTGCAAGTAAAAAATTATTGAAAATGTATATTTTTTTATCTAAAAATTCTCAATTCCATTTATGGTTAATTTTTCGTTAACTTAACAATTATGTTGAAAATTCGGTTTCTTTTAAAAGAAAATTTACCTTTTTTAATTAGAACTTTAAGTATTTAGTTGGAATTTTATATATTTTGTTGCAAAATTGTCTTTCTAGTAGAAACTTAATCTTCTCGTTTCAAAACTCATAATTTCGATTGAAAAATGAACGATTTTATTTTTGGTTGAAAATTCTACTATTTGGTACAAAAAATTAAGAATGTTATCAAAACACGTACTTTGAATTTTTTCAGAAAAGAATAATGTTATGTATCTAAAATTCAAAATTACACAAGAAAAAGTGACTAGTAATTAAAAAATTAATTTTTTTCTCTTCAAACTTCATGACTTACACTTTTAGTTTATTTGACAAATGAATTATAAACTTTTATTTTTAAAAACCAGCGAATTTAATTTATTAAATTGATATATTCAGAATATCCATTTTAAAATGAGTGTCAAAAAGTGTCAATTACGTGAATCAAAGGCCTGTAAATGATCAAAATCTAAAAAGTTACCTTCTTCAAGATTAATGAACTCCTGATTCTCTTCTTCCTCGCCACTGCGTAAATCCTGTTTACGTTCAAGAATGTGAGCTCTTTCTCCGATATGATGACCAATTGCCATCTGTTTCGTCCCAGTGCGAGAATCACAGACGGTCTTTTTAGTTTCCTTCACTCCGCCAGGAGCCACTCTGGTCGATGTGGATTCTTGATAAACTTGCGGTCTTCCATCGGGGCCATTAGTCATCGTCATCACAGAAGTGCTCGCAAACGAATGACAGTTTCCGTTTCCCTGCATTCCCTTTTAAAAACAATTAGTTTGTACCCAGCGGTAATTTTACCCGGTTAATCAGTCCTTTAATTATCAGGGTGGCCGTTTTAATCAAAGAAAAAAAATTCCCGGTCATTTCTCGGTCCGCAAACATTATTCACCGTCAATGAAAATTTAAAAATCGAACACTAAATCTAAAAGCTTTTCCATCAGAATTAATAAAACTGAACTGCAATTGAAAGCACTCAAAGTGAAACTCTTGAATTTTAAACTTCGAAAATTGAAGTTTAAACGTTGTTTCATTCAAGAATTTTGTATTCAAATGCTCAACAATTTACACGTATAAAATGGAAGCTACTAACACTTTTCGACTGAACAATTCTTAATTAAATTGGACTAAACTGCCAAATTACAAAATTTAAACTTTTATCAATTGTACTTCTTAAAGATTTAGATTCAGTTCCAAAAATATAAATCCAGATAATCAGTTTCAATGCTCTTAATTGTAGAATCAATCAATAAATTTAAAAATATTCAAAATTATACCGAAATACCGAATATTTTTGAATACCAAAATTTTAATTCTTTTCCAAAAATTCCCTGTTTGAATCCAGATTTTTTACTCTTTTCGAAAATTCTCCATTTCAACTAATTGTAAGAATTCGAATTTTTGCGTAAAATTCCCTGTTCCAATTCACAATTTAAATTTTTTTCGAAAACACCTCGTTTCAGCACAGAATAATAATTTTGTTGGAAAAATTCAATTTTCCATTGAGAATTGTTATTCTCCTGGAACAATTTCAGTTCCAACTCAGAATTGATTAAAAATTAAAAACTCCTTGTTCATATCCGGAATTTTAATACTTTTCTACAATTTTCCGTTTCAACTAAAAGTGATAATTTTTTTTTAATACTCTGATTCAATTTATAATTTGAATTTTCTTCAAAAATATCCCGTCTCAACTTAGAATAATAATTCATTCTATTAAAAAATTCCCTGTTCCAGCTTGGAATTTATTTAAATTTTAACATTCCCTGTTCTAAGAAAAATTATCATTATTTTAGATAAATACGAGTTTCAACTGAGAATTTGCTGAAATTTGAAGATTCCCTGCTTCACCTCAGAATAAAATTTTTTTTGGAAAAATCTCCTGTACCAATTCAGAATTTTGTTCCTTTTCGAAAATTTTCATTACTAGCTTGGAATTTGTAAAAATGTGAAAGCTCCCGGGTTCCATGTGAAAATTATTATTATCCTGGATAAATTCCAGCTACAACTATAAATTTGTAAAATATTGAACATTCCCTAAACAAATTAAAAGTTCAATTATTTTAATTTTAAATAGTTTAAAAATTCTTAAAATCCTTTGAAATTTTATTTAAAAATATTATTAAAAGTATTTTAAAACTTCTCAATATCCTTGAAAATTATTAGAATTTCAGATAATTTTTCGAAATAAAAAATAATTTTCAATTTTTGTAGCTATCTTAGAAAATGTTGTTTTCTTTTGAAGCCTGCTAAAATTCTTAACAAACTTCTAAATCTTTTGTTCAAAATCTGCGAAAATCTACATTTTGTTTTAAATTAGGCCGAGGGCTATTTGCGCCAAAATTTTGGTCCGAATAGCTGGATTTTTTCGGTGCACGTAGACAATTTTTTATTTTAAATCAAAAATCAGGTGTTTTTAATTATTAAATAATTGTTCTTTTTCTTAGTTGAAAATTTTCAAACTGCATGGTTTACAAATATAGACTGAAATTTAATAAAAGCCTTTAATTATAAACATATTATTTTTAACTTATTTTAAAATTGAAAATAGTTTATAAAGTTTCTATATAAGGCGTTTACATTTGTTTAGACTTTCCAATTGAAACAGTTTAATTTTAAACGTTAAAATATAGAAATTCTAAAAGTAAGAGCTGATGCCGAATCGTTTTGTACAATCAAATTATTATTAATTTTTTTCAATCTTAAAGAGATTTCAATGTCAAAAAAATTAATTAATTTATATTCAAAGTTGATCAACTAAAAACGTTTGTTATCAAAACCTTCGATTTTAAACGCTTCTAATTTTTAATTGTTTAAGTCTTAAAAACTGCACTTTGAAATTCTTTTTATTCAAATGTACGCTTAAAAATGGAAAATGAAACATTTTTAAAGCAAAAGATTATCGAATTACGCATTCTAAATTGAATGATATCATAATTCAAAAAGATCAAAATTTAAATAATTACTTAAAAAACGCTTGAAATCAAAGTTGGACGGATGTTTTTTTTTTCTAAAAATTTAAAAAATTCTCGGACTAGCGGTCACCCTGATTATACTCGGACCGCGATTTAAGTAACCCCGCATTCTGTTTTTCGAGAATTAACGCCTGACAATTCCAGGTTTTATCCAAGTATTTCAAGCTTTTTTTGCAGGTATAATTTTTCAGAGTATGAAACCATTCAAATATTTCGCATTTTTTAAAACAATGAACTCGGAATATGCATAGTTTCGCGAGATTATTATAAATAATATTTATTCCATTTCTAGAGATTGAATGAATATGTATAATTTGATAAGCTTTGACAAATTATATTACAAAATATTGTAAACCCTCCGTTTAGGGTCTTTTAAATCCGAGTTATCAAATATTTTAAATAATACTGAAACCATAATTAATTATTTCTTGAATTTATTTTTATTTATATTTTATCTTCTTATACTTGAAATCCAGTGGATGCTCAGCTAAAACTAATGTGTGCAGTATATTAAATTCAATTTGAACCAAGTCAAATTCCTAATCTTCAAGTAAAAATATATTTTCAACAAAAGATCAATTTGTAACCAAACAGTTAAATTTTCAACCAAAAAGATTAATTTTCTACCAAGAGAGTTGATTTTTTGACAAAATACAGAAAATTTCAACGAAGCATGTAATAATTAAATTTTCATATAATTTATTAATTATATTAATTTTCAGTTTAAAACATTAATTTTACCAAAAACATAAACGCAATTTTCCAAAAAATAATTATATTTTGTACAAAAACAAAGGTTTTTCAACGGAAACAATGAATCATCAACAAACAAAAAAAGATTTTTGAAGAAAGTAGTAGCTTAATTTTCAATTTAGGAAGATAGATTTTCAACCAAAAAGATTAACTCTGAACAAAAAATTTAACAGTTGATATTTCAACTAAAAAAATTTTTATTTTAAACCAAAAACAGTTGAACTCCAACCACACATTTTAAAAATATGTTCCACGAAAATATGAAAATTAATGTCACAATAGTCGAGATTATTTACCACGCATTAATTTCAAACTCGAACGTGTCATTTTTCAAATCTAATTAAAGAAATTTTGAACAAGGACAAAAAAAAGAATAACTGCATTTGCTTAAGTGTCGAATTATTAACGAATTTGAAAATTTCCACATAACAAAATACCTGGTAGAAAATTCATGAATTATAAAATAACAGTACTAGAAAATTCCCGAATTTAAACAATGAATTTTTTAAATAAATATTATTCATTAAGAAAACAATAATCAAAATATTTTTATAAAGAAATTGGTGAATGTTAAAAGTTTCTAAAATTATTGTTTGAATTTAAAATTAAAATAATTAAAACATGTTTCGGAATGGATTTTTTTTCAATTATTGTTATATAAAATACAAACAATAATTTTAGAAACTTTAAAGGTTAGAAATAATGTTTGCTATAAAAATATTTGATTAATGTATTTTTCATAAATAAATCATATTTATAGACAACAATTTAACTTTAAAATTCGGCATTTTTCTAGTTCGGTTATTTTATAATTCGACAATTTTCTATCAAGAATTTTATTATTCGGAAATTATCCATTTGGATAATATTACAACCTACGGGAATTTTATTATTCTGGAATTTTACAATTTGGTAATATTACATCATTTAGCGGAACAGAGCATAAAACATAAATTAAATTTGAAACAAACATTTTAATTTTCCACTAAAAATACAAATTTTTTTACAAAAATAAAATAATTAAAATTTTAGTCGAAGAAATTAATTTCAAAGAAAAAAAATGAATTTTCAACCAAATTTATTTTATTTTAATCTAAATCAGGAGTTTTCAACTATAACAAAGAATTTTCAACTGAAATAGTTGAATTTTCAAATAACAAAATACATTTTGACTAAAAAAGATCAATTGTCAACCAAAACTTAAATACTTAAATTTCTAGTGAAAAAAGTAATGTTTAACAAAAAGATGAATTTTTAACTACAACTAGTTACATTTTCATACGAACTGATGAATTTTCAAATAAAATTGTAAATAATTTAAATGGAAGGATAGATTTTCAACTCAAATGAAGCATCTTTAACTGGAATAATTGAATTTTCGAACAAAAATATTAATTTTCAACCAAGAAGATTAATTTTTACCAAAAGAAACGAATTTTCAACTAAAAAATATTTTTTTCTTAACGAAAAATTGAATAATTGAATTTTTGGTCAACAAATGAATGATCAACCAAAGATATGAATTTTTAATTAAAATTATGGAATATTCAACTGAAATAAAAACATTTTAAAAAATGTTTTCAGCCTAATATCTATTTTTTCAACCAAAGAAATGAATTTTTATTTAAAACAATCTTCAACCAAAAAATTAATTTTTAACAGAGGAGTTTAACTTTAAGCCAACAAAAAGAGTTTTTTAACAAGAAGTTTAACTTTCAAAGAAAAAGATAATTCGCTATAACAAAAAAATAGATTTATTAACAAAATACGTGATTTTTCAACGAAATAGTTTAATTTTCAATTAAAAGAACAATTTTCATCCAATTTGTTGAATTTTGGGCAAGAAATTGTAAAATTTCAAATAAAAATGGAATAGTTTAATTTACAGTTAAAAAAATACATTTTCCATTAAACTAATGAATTTTCATCTAAAATGATGAAACTTTAACTGGAATTTTTTTAATTTTATGCCATTTTACTACATACATAGTTGGATTTTTACAAAAAAAAAAGAAAAGGATATGAACTACATATGAACTTTAAATTAAAATGATGAATCTTTAACAGACAAAATTAATTTTGAAAAATATAGTTTATCTTTAAACCAAGTAGTTGAATTTTTAATTTAAAAAAATGAATTCGCAACGATCAATATAAAAAATTAATATTATAATTCAGAAACATTTCTTTTTCGAAATACTACTTCTACTCTAAAAACAAATTTAGAAGAGGGGAGTTTCAAATTGTGACGAATTCTGATTTGGAAAAGAGATTTTTTTAAATTCCATTCTTCTAAATCCGAATTATAATTCTTTAAAAAAATATCCGTTCCATTCAAAAAATTATCTGTTCGAAGAGAAATTATATTTCTTTACCTAAAGTCCCTATCCTAAAATAAAAACGATAATTATTTTCTAAAATTTCTTGTTCCAAGTCAGATAAATGAGGAATAAGCGAATAAAACTTGATACATCCAATTTTTTTTCAATTGAGAAAATGATTGTTGCTGTATGTTTGGGCGTTCGATTATCAAACTTAACCCTTGAAGTGCATTGTGGGTATCAGGGACCTCAAGCAATTTTCAAACTCTTATAAACCATACTTAATTCGAAAAAATTGAGTAAGTGTCGCCATCTGGCTTTAGTTGGAGAGAATAATTGTAAGTAAAGTCGTTTAGCATAATGCGTCAAGCGTCAGTCTGCTAGCAGCAGCTGCTGAAAATGGAAGGAAAAAAATGTTGGGGTGTCGAACACCCAGTGTGCACTTAGTGAGTGAAAAAGTAATTTTGGAGCAAATTTTTTGTTGTTAAAATTTTATTGGTTTTTGTTTACTTTCTAACGTAAGTATGTGGAGTAAAATATTTTTTTTTTTTATTATTTCATATTTTTTTCTTTGTAGATAGCTTATAACTTACGGCAGCGCGTCATGCGAAAGCAGACTGTGGATGCGTTGAATAAAATATAATTGTTAAAATGCAGTTCCTCAATTTTTATAATAATAAATCGATTTAAAAGCAAGAAATCTAATTCATCATTTTATCATAAAATTGACTTTTCAACTGTACAAATAAATATATTTTTTGAAAGCACCCATGTTGCAATATTTTCTTAATGAAAGTACATGATTTCGAAAGTATAGTCATACATTTTCAGGTTGAAATAACTAAAATTGCCTGAGTTATGAATTTTTATGTAAAAAAAAAACAAACATTTTTTCCCTTTTTTTTCGATAATTTTTTTGACAAACTTAAAATAAATAAATTGCTATAAAATCAACTCTGGATTATAAAAGATACGTTAAAATATATCAGGTAATTTTTGTTGTGACAAAGTATTCAGTAGGGATTAAACAATACATGATTGAATACGCTGGGGTCTTGGATACCCACGATGCACTTTACCGTGATTTTTACCATATATGCACTTTGAGGGTTAAGTGAGCGAGAAAAAAAAACTCATAAAGCAACACATTTCCATAAATTTGTTCTTATAATGGACAAAAATAAGAATTCTTGCTCTCATATAGTACAGATATTCATATAATATTGCAATAAAAACTCTTTAGATGTATAATAACAACTACTTACTAATCTCAACAAAAATAAATACTCTTTAACAATAATAAATTAAAATTTAATTAGGATAACCTGACAAACTGAAAAATCTAAAATCCGTAAACTGTGAAATAGTACATAAATCTGTGACCTAATAAACACTTTCATATGCCCTGAAAATGTAGGTAAAGTAAAAGCTACTTTTTTAAGTTGACAAAAATTATTAAAATAATGAAAAACTTGAATTTTCTACGATCAGAGGTAAATTCCCGGGTTTAAACAAATAAATTCTTGGATTTTTTCCTGTAGACTCCAATCGAGCATGCGCAAATGGTACACTAGTGCGAATTGGTTTGTTTGCAATGTTAATATTGAATATTTAATATGTATAACATATAATAAGCAACTAGCATATATCACATATATTTCATATATGTGGGGATAATCCGCGGCAGCTGCGTTTACGTAAATGCCAACATAAAGAAAAAACTTCCGAGTGCGAATTCGCACTAGTGAACCGTTTTAGGGTTAAGGAATATGAAAATTTGTTTCAAATTTTTTTTTATATACAAAATACCTATAAAAGTACTTTTAATATAAATTTTAGTACAATCAAGATCAAAATCGCGGTCACTGAATAAAATGTCAACTAACAAATTGTCCTTTACTTCCTGGTGAATAAAATTGCCGGTCATTTCCTGGTTTTCCGGTTCAGTAGACACTCTGACTTATTATTCAAATACGGTTTTATCTAATATAAATATGCGGACTTACAAAATTGGAAAGCATCATGTTGGGATTCATAGGGGGCATTGGAAATCCAAAGGAAGGAAATCCAAAAGGCATCATTTGCATGTCGTGAAAAGGACCTCTCGGTTGTTGGCGAGGGCCTGCAAGGGCTGGGGGTCCCATCATTCCAAAGGGGTCCGGAAACATTGAGCCCATTGCAAATCTTTGCAATCTGTTTAAAAAAAAACACACACACAGTTAGCAACTAACTCTTCGTGCAGAGATCAGTATCAAAACGAAAGATTCGAATTGACTGAGGCATATTTTCCTTTATCAAAAATAAAGTATTCACCAGAAAATGTTGATGGTGGCAAAACTGCCATGCTTGAATGAATAATTGAAATAGGTGAGAAAACAAAAAACAAACGTTGTTATGGAAATATGAGGCTATTTACAATTCGAACTAAACAATTTCATGTACAATTGATTGGGGAATCCAAATTTGGGCCATTTTCAAAACGCCTTTATCGTTCATTTTTATGTTTTTTTACGAATTTTTCTTTCAAAATTGCTCGATTCAAGACCCTACGAAAAATATTTAAAAGTAGTGTTTAGTAGATAAAAAAAAGAGATATTTCGGGTGCCAATCGTGTAAAAAACTAAGAATTTTGCCGACGTTTAGTGAACATCTGGCTTAAGGAGAAAAAACTTTCCCAATATTAATTAAAGTTAAAATACCATTAGACTGCTTAAGAAAAAACATTTATTTTGCAAATTTTTATAACTCCTATTTATTTACCCTTTTTATTATTTGTTATCTCGTCATAATATTAATACCTTTTAGAAGAAAAGAAGTTGATATTTTTACTGTAGAAACTTTGTTTAATTTTTAATTTATTCAATTAATTTATTCGATGAAAAAATAACAATCAAGGCGTTACCGAACGTCATTGAATTTAAAACTAGCAGAGATTTTTTGGAAACGAACAGTTAGGGAATTTTTTATAAAATTTCGTTGAAGGTAATTTTATTATTTTGTAGAAAATTCACAACATTTCTTAAAATCATTCTTTTTGGATGAAAATTTTGTTGTAGAATTCAACTGTTCTTGGTTTCAGATCAAAGTGCACTTCAATTGAAATATGAACTTTATATATTAATACATATATACATATACATATATGAAATATTAACTTTAGTTCAAATATATTTTTAGTTAAAAACAAAATTCTTGGTCGAAAATTGAACTATTTTGTTGACAAATATTTTTGATGTTGAAAATCCGTCTTTTCTAGTTAAAAATTCATCTTTTTTATTAAATTTTTTTTTGTTTTGAAAATTGGTCTCTGATAGAAAATTCAACTATTTGGTTGAAAAATCATATTTTCTGTAGAAGTTTAATCATTTTAGTTCAAAATTCGTTTCTTTAACTAAAAATGTAACTATTCCATTTTTTGCGGATTTTTTCACTGAAACTGTAACTATTATATTTTTTGTTAAAAATGCATTTCTTTGAATGAATATTGTTGTTGTTTTTTTTTGCCAAAAATGTTTATTCTCACTAAAAATTAAACTATTGTATTTGTGGTGGGAAATTTATATTTTTTAGTTGAACATTCAACTACTAAGCCGAAAATGAAACTACTTTTTTTTAATTCCTTTTTTTTGTTGATGGTTTACTTGAAATAATTTGAAATGCTTATTCGAATTTCAAATAAAATTTAGATTTTTTAAGATTTCAAACCAAAAATTTGGAATTTTTCTCAGAACGGTGAAAGACTACAAAAGAATAAAAATTTTCTTAAGATTCTTAGGAATATTGAAAATGATTTTTCACTTTCAAAAATTATTGTAACAGAAAGTTTAAGAAGATTTTAAGAGATTTAAAAAATGATCAAAAAAGAACATGGAAGATTTTAAGAATTTTATTTAATTTGCTGGATTATCAAAAATTGTATCAAAATTTCGATTAATTTTGAAATACATTTAGAAGTTCTGAAAAAAATCTTAACACACTTCGTGTAAATTACTTGAAATAATTTCAAGTTTTTAATTAATTTTGAATCTTTTCAAAACTTCTACATATCTCTTAAAATTACTCAAATTTTTTCTAAAAAGAATGAGTATTCAATTGTTATTTATGCGTCAAAATTTAACAATTTCACTTATAAATTGAATACTTCTTAAATAGAACAAAGAAAATTGTAACGCTAGAAGTTTAAAAGTTCTTCGAAAATCTAAAGATTCAAAGCTTTCTATGTAAAACAATTCAGTTTAAAATTGTTTTCTTTTCAATATTCGGTTTCAATTTACTCGTCTTAAATGAACAGTGAAATATTGCTAAATGTAAAATACTTATTCTTCTTCTACATTCAGAAATTTCAAATTAAATGAGATAAAAATTAAATAATTTAGACTCACAATATTTTTAATTTAATAAATACCTTTAATTATGACTATATTATTATGGATTTATTTTTAAGTTGAAAATAGTAAAACGCACGTTTACATTTTTAATGGCTAAAAAAATTTATAGAAATAATATACTAATAAATTTATTTATTAAATTTAATATAAAAAAAATAATATAAAGGAATACCTGAAACTCTGAATTAAAAATACAGTATTGATAAATCATGAAAAATTTTATTTAAAAATAAAATTATCAGAATAAATGATATATTAATTTCAATTCTCATCAAGACTTTCGGATTGACACAGTTACAATCTGGCAATTCTCAAACTTTTAACGGATCTAAAATTGTTTGGTCCATTTTCAAAATAATTTATTTATTTATATTTACAGTTAATAAAATAAAACTGTTTTTTATCAAAAATTTTCAACTTTAAATGCTTTTAATTATTAAATCCTCAAAACTACATTTTAATTATTTTAAAAACTGTTAAAATCGAACTTAGGCAGATTTTTCTTCTGAAAATTCGTAAAATTCCCTGTTTTCCGGTCTGCGGCCACCCTGTTTTTTATTAAAAAATCTGCAATTTTAAAAATTTCCAATTTTTAATTTTTTTAAGCTTGAAACTGCATTTTAAAATTCTTTAAATTAAAATACATGCTTAAAAATTAAAAGTTTTCAAAGTGAAAGATTTTCGAATTAAGCATTTTAAACTAAATGAGATAGAAATTTATAAAAGTGAAATTTTAGAAAATTATTTTAAAACGGTTGAAATCAAAGTTGGGCAAAATTTTTATTCGAAAAATTTGATAAAATTTCCGGTCAAAAAATAAATTCACTGTCATTTCCCAGTTTCCCCCGGTTTCATAAAATTCCCGGTTTTCCAGGTTTCCCGGTCTAGCGGCGACCCTGCTTTTAGGGGATTTTTATGTTTTCCAAAGACTTCAGGGGATAAAAATTTGCAATAGATTTTATAAAAAATTAATAAAGGGAGTTTTCGGTACTTTCATATGAGATTAGGAGTGGTCTAAAATAAATCTTTCCCTTGTATTTTCTCTACTTTTTACATTAATTCCTTCAATACATTTTTTATATTATTTATCCCCATGCTGATTATCCTATTATTTTTTCATTCTAATAATATTCTATAATGAATTTTTTATAATCCATAGAATCTTTTGGAATCTAGTGTACAACAAAAATCCAAGTCATTAACCTCTCACAAATAGTTCAATTTTCAAGATAAAAAGATCAATATTCGACTAAATATTTAAATTTCGATTTTTGAAAAAAATAGTTACATTTTTAACCAAATATATAGTTGAATTTTAAAGCAAAGAAGATTAAAGTCCAACTAAAAACAGTTCCATTCTCAAAAAAATAGTTAAATTTTTATAAAATATTTGAATTTTTAACCAAATAGGCGTATTTTCCAGAAGACAGTTAAGTTATCAACGAACAATTTTACCATAAACGAAGAAAGACCAGTTTTATATAAAAAAATGTGAATTTTCAATCCAATAAGAGAAATGCGCAACAAAACAGTTAAATTGTCGATCAAAAAGGTGACTTTTTTAAAGAAAATAATTGAATATTTCAAATAAAATAGATTAATTTTCTACAAAAGAGATGAATTTTTTAACAAACGTTTGTTTTTAAACTAAAAAGTCTAAACCCAAAAAGACCTAAAAAAAAGTTAATTTTCAACAAACAAAAAAATTAATTAAAAAATTCTTTAACCAAAAAAAAATAGTTTAAACCTAATATTTTAATTTACAGACCAAAAAGACGAACGATCCACAAAACAGTTCAATTGTCGGCTAAATAATTAAATTTCGAATTTTTAACAAATCAGTTGAATTTTCAACAAAATATTTGAATTTGCATCAAAATAGTCGAATTTTCAACCAAATAGTTGAATTTTTAACCAAATATTTGAAAATGAATTAATATTGTCAATCAAAATTGAAATAATCAAATTTTAAGTTTAAAAGATTAATTTTCAAACAAACAGAAAAATGTACACTAAAAATATAGAATATTTGATTAAAGTAAGTGAATTAATTTTTGAACGAAGTGATAAAATTTTAACTAAAGTTGTAAATATTTACTAAAACAGTTGAATTTTAAACTAGAAAGATGATTTTTCAACTAAAATAATGAATTTTTAAGTAGAATCATTGAATTTTTGACCAAAAAGCTGAATTTTCAAGTAAGAAGATTAATTTGAATAAAAAAAATATGAATTTTCAACTGAAGGATATCATTTTTCAACCAAAAATTGAATAAATAAATTTTTAGTCAAAAAATAAATGTTCAACCAAAAAGATGAATTTTTATTATTGGAATATTTATATTAGAATAATATTTATATGCACACATTTTGCTTACATTTTTAATTTTAAATATTAAATTAAAAATTACGAGCTAGTTAACTACAATCTTTAAAAAATTAATGATTTTATGCTCACAATTAAGTTTATAAAACAGTTATTATATTAAAATTAGGAGGGTATGGAATATTACAAATAATGTTAATAATAGAAGAATTGTGTATATTTTATAATTATTTAGTTATTTCTTTTAGATTAATAATAAATTTTTATACTAATGAAATAAATATTAATTTAATTTATTTAAAATGTTATAATCTTACTTTATTTTTAATAATTGTTTTATTATACACTTTAAAAATTATGAAATATTTAAATGGAATAATAGCTGACTATAGTTACATTTTCAGTTCAGAAACAAAATAATTTTTAAGCAAAAAAGAAATAAATTTTCAACAAAATACTCCAATTTTCGGTAAAAAAAAAAAAACATTTTTAACTCAAGAAAAGATAAGCTAACAGTTAAATAGCTCATATTTCAAGCAAAGAAATGAATTTTTAATTAAAATGATTTTTCAGACAAAAAATTAATTTTCATCAAAAACCATAAAGATGAATTTTCTACAAAGAAGGCAAATTTTTCCCAAAGTACCTAAATTTTCAAACGAATAGCTTAATTTCTAAATAAATAATTAAAAATTAAATAATAAATTATTAATCGGATTAAGCTGAGATAATCTAAAAAATATGCAATTGTAGATGAACTGAACATCACTTTCCTAAAATGACCAAAATTATTAAAATAATGAAAACTTGAAATTTACTGCGATTAGAATGTTCGGGTTTTAATTAAATTCCTGCTAATTTCTCGGTCTCCCGGTCAAGTCGCCACCCTGAGTCGAATTTTCTACCAAAAAATTTGACTTTTTTAAAAAAAAATGGATGAATATTTAAAAAAAAAGGGATTAATTTTCTACAAAAGCGATGAACTTATAACAAAATTCTGCGGGCAATTTTGAACAAATCTTCAAAATTAATAGTATATTTTCACTATTTCGTAATTATTTTCTGATATATGTAACAATATACACGATTAATGAATTAATTTAATAATATTTTTTAATTAAAGCTGATTAAATATTATGTAAATCATTCGAATGTTGAAATAGAGATTACAATAATGGAAATTAGGTTAGAAGGTCACTTGCAACCAAAAAAAAAACAATCTAAACCCACAATGTCACTCGAAATAATGCACAGGAAAATCGTAAATAATATAAATTATCAATTACTTTCAATTGTCGCAGAGGTGACATTCTCACTTTCCCATAACAACTCCAAAACAAGAAATCAATGCATTTTCAAAGACTCAAACAATTCGGCTAATTAATGAAGCGACTAAAGAAGGCAGAGGAGGTTAGGAAAGAAAATCTGGGAAAATTCTTACGCTACAGCTGGATCATCATCGAAATCTCCTCCCGTCAAGGCTCGGAAAATGGACATGTTAATGTCGAAAGGTTTTCGTTTTCGGTCACTGAACCTAAATTGTCAACTGCCACTTTCTTAAGGAACAGATCGGAGAATTATTTCCAAAAAAAAAGTCACTGCGAGCTTCACCAACGAAAGGGCGAATTCGCGAAATCACTAGCTCTAATTGACGCCTAAATATGCTAAATAAGCTGCCTTTGTCAAGAAGATTCTAGATTTTACTTCACTGTTCAGTACACATCAGTCAGGTCCATGAACATGAAGAATGAAGATTCAGAAGTGACAGGGTACGACATCTGACATTTATTGCTCGAAACATTTTAATGTGAATGTCGATACTCTGTGGCGCGAAAACTCAAATTTTTATATATAGGTATATATTGGTGAAGATCCAAAAAAACAAAAGTTTTGAATTTCTTTGACCATCCCATTTTGTTAGGTTCCCAAAAAAAGTGAATACTTTTTCTTAATATTAACAGGTTCCACCCACCCCCTGAAATTCTCCATAAGAATAACAAGGGAAAAACAAATGTTTGTAACTTCCGTCCAAAACATGAAAATGCACAATAAACGCTATAATTTCGTAATCTCATGAAAACTTTTCAAGAAATATAAATCTATCATTAATTTTTAATTTCAAACCCCCTAAGCCCCTTTCATGGTTCCCAAAAAATTCCCCATGCAAATTCAAAAATAATTTTTCGAAATATTGCCCTTAATTTTCACTTTTTTCTTATTTTTTTAAAGATCTTGGATTTCGCAATTTAATGCTTTTTTTTAATACCTTAGCCTAATTAATAAATATTAAAACCTATGTCTGAACATATTTTTTATTTTTGATTGCTCTTACTTATTGAAAAGGGTTCAAAAAAAGATGTTTACATTTATGAGTGTTCGGTTTTATAAGATAATTTTTTATAAACAAATAAAAATTGTTGCCACGTTTTTGTAAATTTTATTCAGAATCGTCGAAATGATACGAAGCGAGTGGAAATTCATAATTCATCTTAACAGTTAGTTATAGGATAAAAATTTATAATTATTCTTAAAATATCAACCCCATAACTCTATATTATCGGGTCCTAAAAAAACCCCATAAGTGAAAATTTAAGTTTTGCAAGTTTTTGGCGCTAATGAAGATTTTTTTGCAGTTTTTAATTAACAAATTGTTTATAAGGCACAAAAAAAACTTTCTACTGATGATTAGTTGTTTAAATAAATCTTTTGAATACTTTATTATTGCTTTTAGAAATTTTCGCGTAAAATAGAGTTAGAAAGTAAGGGTTTTAAGGATTATTTTTCAACATTTCATTTAGTGCGAGGCAATAAGTAACATAATTTAACAGTTAATTGTTTAAAAATTTTATTATTGTTTATAATAATATCATAATATTCTCATAGATTAATGCTATAAATTTGCAGTATTTTTCAGAATTTTCCACTTTTTGTCCATTTTTCCATTAGAGTAAGGTAATAATTAATTCAAGTTAACAGACGTAATTGTTCGAACAAATTATTATTATTTTTAGTAATATATTTTTTTTATTAATGCAGGAAATTTTCGGCTTTTTATGAAAATTTTGACCTTTTGTTACTTAGAGTGAGATAAATATTATTGCAATTCAACAAACATTATTGCTTAAACAAATTATTATTGTTTATAGTTATGTTCTCTTATAGTTGCAGCTTCTTATACATATTTTTCCTTTTTGTTTGCTTTTTACTTGGAGTTACTTAATAATCAATTCAAGTTAACAAAAATAATTGTTTAAACAATGTATTATTACCTAAAATAATCTTTTCTTTTTGAATAATGCCAGAAAGTTGCGGTTTTTTTCTTAAATATTCAAAGTTCTGTTTACTTTTCATTTAGAACAATGTAAAAATTAATAAAATTTAACAAAAAGAATTGTTTAAACAAATAAAAGTTGCGGCTTTTACTGAAATTTTTAACTTTACTTTGACTTTTTATTTATGAAAAATTAATAAATGAGCAATAGAGAGAATCATTTCTTAATCAATCTCTGTCCTTTTTGTGAATATATTTTTTAAATGAAGCAGATACTTGAAATATTTTAAATAACCATCAACCAAATCGTTTTTTTTAAACAAAACAGATCAATTTTGAACCAAAAATATAATAGCTAGACTTTTCAATTCAAAAACATTAACTTGCTACCTTATCAAATTTGAAAGTTTTTAATATCTTCCGACGAATTTTCAAAGATGAGGGTAAAACTCATCAAAATCTGAAAAGATTACTCGATTATCTGACTTAGGTCAACAACTATCAAATTTTGAAAAATAGATGTCAAGATTGAAATATCCGTAACTTAATTCGTAGAAGTTTTTCAAAAATCAGAAATATACGCATAGCCTAATTTCTATTTCTTTTTTACTTTACTATTTTTTACTATTTTTTACTATTTCTTACTCATGGTGAAGAACTTTCTGTCCGTTTAGGAGAGGTGTCCGCCCCAGAGAGTGAGTTGCTGAACAGTAAAATACTTATATGTACATACATACAAATAAGCGGCCATCCATATACCACGTGGGCAATTTTTT